>NC_054556.1:16637612-16975859 GCF_017654505.1 Polyodon spathula
TCCCTGCTTCTGCCTACCTGAACCCAGCTGTTCTGACCTTCTATCTCCCTGGTGGCTTTCAGTCTGTTAGGGGTGATGCAGACTTCCATGAATTGTGGGTGTGCCAGTTCCTCAAGATCCTGTTGCTGTCTCACTTCTTCCAGCTCCATTTCTAGCATACTTACTAGTTTATGCAAATCCTGGATCGCGCGGCACTTTACGCACACTTGGTTTAGCTCCGCTGGGTTTTCTCGGATTTCCCACATCAAGCAGGTGTCACAGATTACTGGCTTGAAGACCATGTTGAGGTTTTTTTTTTTTTTAAGTTTAGTTTCTTCTGCAGCCGTCAGCCTGCTTCCTTACTGCTTCGAAACTGCTCTGTACTTTTCCACGCCTGTACTTCTCCCACTCGCTGTCGCTTCCACTCGCTGTCGCTGGGAAGACTGCCTCGTTTAACTGCGTTGTTCTGCTGTGCTGTTGGCTCCTCCCCTCGCCCGTGTCTCAAAACGGCGCTGAATTTGAATCAGCTGCTCCGAGTTTCAGCTTGTTTGTTATCAGAAAAACACACTCGGCTGTTTGACTTTGAGCTGCTGCTGTGTTTCCCCAATACATGTAAGGCCAGAGCAGTGAAAGGCACAGCTAGTTGATCAGAGTTGTTTTTGAGCAGTGAGGTACTAGACACATTGCGAAGGGAATATCTCAGCGGTGAAATGGCGAATTCAAAAAATTCCTTCACTGTTTTATGGTAGGAAAACAAAGTTTTTGATATTTAGTCCGTTTTTTTTTGCTCTTTTGCTTTTGTAATAATATTACAGATGATTTTTGATATAATGTGTAATTGCAGTACCATGTTCTGCGGGTGGAACATGGGGGCGTAAGAGGTTAAAGCCAGGTTTTGTCAGTCCCGGGAACAGTCTCAGTAGCACTGTGGCAGGGCAGGGCTCTGCCTGTAAATAATATTGGTTTGTGATGTTTTGATGGTGGTTGGCAGGGATGGGTTTAATTTCCTATCCCTGCCAAAATACACGTGAGAATGTGACTGGAGCTGATTAAATAGTTGATGATAATTAGGCTCCAGCCACATGATATAAAAAAATGGAGAAAATCCTTTGTTTGGTGTGGTGTGTCTGTCTGTTTCTTTCTTTCAGACAGAAGAACCCCTTTCTGTTAAACAAGAAGAGGTACTGGAATCTGACCGTATTAAACGGGAGCCCTCTAAAGTAAGGAAGGAAGAATTAAAGGACTTCAAACTAAACATCCCTGAGCTGGAGCCTGTATGCCTGTGAGAGTGTAGCGGGGTGCGGGAGAAAATCTGCGTGAGAGAGCAAGGTGCTGGAGAGGAAGGCTCTCCCAACAGCACACACGGAGGTGGAAAGGAAGACAGGTGCTCACATTCAGAATGCAGTCTAGCAGGTGAGTGACTCCCAGTAGCTGTGACATTGTCATTCTAGATTGTGTGATATCCACAGTGTGGTTAAGAGTGAGGGAGGGAACATATAGGTTACATTACCCGCTATATGTTTTTCCTGTACAACTCCAGCCAGTTGAAGATAGGACTCACTACTGGTGAACTTAAGATACAGATATAAGCCTTTCACACTGGCACTCCTACCTGATTATACCAAGGGAGAGAAGAACTAAAGTACTGTATATAACATTAAAAATGTTCATTGTCACAATAGAGGGATATTATTGTACATGTGTAGCACAATTAGGAGTGCTTGATTCCATTTAATTTATTTTAGACTTTTACAAATATGTAGTTTAAACATTCAAGTAAAAAGTATCTTTTTAAATAAAAAGCTTTCTATAAATTATCACATAGCCTATATGTCTGAAAAAAAGTCTTCTGATTTTTCAGTGTTTCACCTCAGCTTTTCTACTCTCCTCTCTACAAATAGAGTAGATGTAAAATACAGGCTCTCCCACAACTGTTAACATAATCTCTAACAATCCTTTGTAATATATCATTTTTTGTTTGTTTCTATTTTACTTTAAATTAACTATAACTTTTAATATTTTATTTAATTTGATTTACTGCTGCTGCCAATTGAATTTATCCTGCAGCCACCAAAACAAACCAGCAAAAAAAACATGCACTGCTGATACAACAAATCCTGCCCCAAGGTTGGACTCCAATAAAGAAGGAAGCCCTGCTGGTCCCATTTGCAACTATGCAATTCTGGAAGATTTCAGACGGATCGTAAAGAAAGTCATACGGGATGAGATTGCAAGCCTTAGGTCCGAAATCCAAGTGGCTATAAGCCCAATTCAAGCCACGCTGTCATTGTGCACTGAGAAAGTGCTGGGTGGAGGATTACATGAACACTTTCAACACCCGCCTTTCTGGAGTTGAAATGGCCTGCTCCTCGCTGTCCTATAAAAACCTCAAGCTCCGAGCTTAGAGAACCACAATAGGAGGAACAACCTACGAGTCATTGGCATTCTGGAGGGCACGGAGGAAGGTTGACCGACTGAATTTATGTCCAGCTTCTTCCACGAGTTGCTGGGCGACAGGGGCCTGGATTCACCACCCACACTGGATCGCGCTCACTGTTCACTGGCCCCGAAACCAACAGAGGGTCAGTGCCCAAGGCATTTCATTCTGAGAGTGCATTGGTTCCATTGTTGCAGGTTCCACAAGCAACAATGGATTTTTATTCAAAGAAGATCCTTCCAAATCTGCCTGACACTGAACATCTCCAGAGCTGAATACAACGTGTTATTGCAATAAACGTCGACTCTTACATCCTTCTCTTTCATATATAAAATATATCATTGCTTCTTTTTTTTTTAAAGATTGTTCAAAACAAGCTTGCATCATAATGGTCAATAATAGCTGTTATTAACATAACCGAGATCGATACCTTTGTTATTGTTGTTTTTAAGTGTTCAAGTACAGTACCCATTGTGTTCATTTATGAGTATATTCCATTACAAGTAGTCTCAATGGATTATTATTATTAGTGCTCCTATCTTGTTGTTATGGATTGATTGTGTATGTGTACGTATGACAGTGGAATGCGCTGTGTTGGGTGACTGTTTTGTGTGCTCAGAATATTGCTGGGGATATGTACAGATGCATATTAATTATTATGTACATGTGGGTTTGCTGCTGGTGTTCTGAGTGCGTGGATGTGGCAAAGTGCCCCGCCCCTGGGCTATTTATTTGTGTTGTATGTTGCATGTAGTGTGTTAATGTTGGTGTATAGTCATTGGTACACAGGATATAAATGGGTCTGTGGAACACGACCGTTTAAAATGTATATTTGTATTTAGGCACGAGGAATGCACAGCACTTCACGTGCAGGTAAAATGTAATAATATTTGAGCACGGGGAATTGCGCTTTCACTAATTCACGTGCAGTTGTACCAAGACTCCAATTGAATGATTTATTATCAATTGAGTCTTGGTATAGCTGCATAAAAGCAGCATGTTTTTACTCACTTAGGGTTGTGTGTTCGGTGAGTGGAGAACATGATTGGAGATGGAGGTTATAATAATAATAATAGTTAAATATCAACTCGTTTGTTTGTCTGTTAGTCTACTGTTTTTTTAATTGTTAGTCCGTTTTGTTTCATCTCTTGTTTTGGCTACCGGTGCCGTGTCCTGTGTGTTTTGTCTTTACAACCTTTTATTCTCTGTCTGTTTCATTATTAAACGCTGAGCGAAACCAATAGCTCAGCTTCACCAAACTCCACTGCTCTGTTGTTTATTTCCTGGTTCCTGGTTTCTGGTTTGACGTTACCCACTGCAGCCATCTTTGGGACAATGTGTTATTATATTGTGTGATGCCAAGTGGATGTTTTATTTATTTATTTATTTGTCTTCATGTTATTCTGTGCTACAGTCTTGAAATTGACCGATGCAATTTGCATGTCATCTAACAGCATGTGCACTACATTTCCCAAAATCCATTGTTGTGATTGTGATGTGGCAGATGGCCAATCAGAGGGAATAGTAGGCATTGCTCTGTATCTATGGATACTGGGGTTGTGTTTCAATACAGCTGCGTAGAAGCAAGGGTTTGTAAAAGGGGAAGGGAAAAAAAAGCTTTTTTTTTTTAATATATAGGTTTCTGAAATGGTCCATCCATTGCTTATAGTTATAAAGGATGGATATGAACATGAAGGTATTCTTAGTATTATTTATTTATAATTAAATATTATGGGTCTGTGATATATTTTATATATATATATATATATATATATATATATATATATATATATATATATATATATATATATATATATGATGTATATGCCGGTTAATATATTAATATGACATAAAAAATTAATTACAAAAAAAATAAAAAGTTAATTAAAAAAATAACCTCTAATAAAATGATCATTAGTAATTTATATAAATTGACAGTTTTCACGTCTATCTTCTGTTTGCGCTTGGCTCTTCTTGTAATATAATAATGAGGATGACATAATCATAGGGGTTTTGTACGACTTCAACCTCCCTATTATTATTATTTTGGCTCACTCCTTTATTTTTATTACTCCTACTTGGTATGTTGTTATTTGAAAACATGCTGAATGTTGGAGGGATATTTGATTGTTATCTATTGCTCAAGGATTGTTCATTTGTATATGCTTTAGTTGTGGGACTGGCACTGTAAAGTATGCAGCCCTACACACTGGTTAAAAAGCTTATAATGCTGGGTATGCTACCACTTCTTAGAAGATGGCGTGGGGGATGGGGTTCTATGGTTTTTATGTTTTTTTCTCTCTCTTCTTACTTGTTTTCTCTCTCTCTATTTCAATTTACTTTCACTCTATCTTCTGTGGTGCTTTTTGGTATTGGGCAGCGACAGGGTGCTCTGAGGTGTTTATTCTACTCCTGTCAGGGTAGCTCACTGTCTGCCCTTCTATGCTTCTCCCTTCCTGTCTCTACCTCCAAGTTCAGTGTTAATCCACTGGTGTGGGCTCAGTTTAGACGGAAATTCGGTCTACAATCCATGTCTATTTCTGCCCCTCTGGATGTAAACCATCTATTTCCACCCTTTAGAAGATTCTGCTTTTACTGTATGGTACAGAAATGGTATTAAGTCACTGAGAGATTTATACGCTGACAATAATTTTGCCTCATTTTATCAACTCCCCCAAAAGTTTAATTTACCACAAACCCACTTCTTTCGTTACTTGCAAATTCGTGACTTTTTGCGTAATAAATCGTCTCAATTTCCTCTGTGACCTCTTGAGTTGGCTATTGATTCCACTCTGGAGATCTGCCTGGCTGGTAGAGGAGTTATATCTAAAATGTATAATACTATGTTGTCTCTGCATTGCCCCTCTCGATCCATGTTAAAAACCTTGTGGGAACAAGATTTGGGAGAAAATCGTGCAGATGATATCTGGGAATCTATTCTGGCTCATGTGCATTCCTCTTCAGTCAGTGCTCGTCATGGGCTGATTCAATTCAAGATTTTACACCGTTTCCACTTGTCCAAAGTCAAGTTAGCCAGAATGTATCCTGAACTGGACCCAACCTGTGACAGATGCAAATTACCTCCTGCCTCTCTCATTCACATGTTCTGGCATTGTCCCAGGTTGGCTCCTTTTGGACTTCTTTGTTTGAGACCCTCTCTCAGACCTTACAAGTGCCGATTGGTCCCACCCCTTTGCTTGTGCTTTTTGGGTAGTGCCTGGTAATGTCCCTTTATCTGAGTTACAGTCAAACACCTTGGCCTTTGCAACCCTATTGGCCTTATTTTATTTGGTTGGAAACAAGCTTCCCCACCCTTCTATGTTCACTGGATTAGAGATGCAATTTCTGAAGTTAGAGAAAATAAAATTCACACTCAGGGGTGTGTTGAACAACTCAGACTGCCCTGCCTTCCATAGCCTGTAAAATAGAAGACTTGATTATTCTTCTATTATATAATATTGTACCTGTACCGTCCTGTTAAAATCACTGTGATTCTCGCTCACTCACTCACTCTCTCTCTCTATTTTTTTTTTGTAATTTGTGTTCTATTACTTCATGGTACAGTTTATTAATGCATCAACATCGTGAAAAACCAATAAACAAAGTTTAAAAAAAAATGCAATTGATCCTGTAAGTAGAGGTGCAATCAGAATCCTGATTTCGTACTCGATTATCATATAGACATTTATCAACAATAATCGATGCATTGATGATTTATTTTTCAAAATAAACAATCTATTTTTTTAACAGATTTTCTAATAACTAAAAACAATTTGCAGTCCATTTATTCAGCACCTGTCATTCGCGTCAGGTCCAATTTTTTTTTACAAGCGATGTTTATTTTACACCTGCTGTTTAAAAGTATTTTTTCACAGTAAAACAGGTTTAAAAGGCACTGCATATCAAAAGGTCACTCAGTACTGCATCGCCACCCCTTGTTCAGTGTATTTTTCACATACCTCTTCATAGTCATGCATAATGATAAATCATCTCCTCAACAGTTTTATCACCAAACTCCTCAATTGATATCCAAGTCATTATTTTATTACTATAACATCCCCCCAAAAAAAGCTCTGCAAAGTCTGTGATAGTCTTTGAGTACTGGATACGGATGCAGCTGTCATGTTTGTTTGTGTCTGTGTTATCTCTGTGGTGCAGGGCCTCTGGGTATTGCTCAGATTCGTGCCCTTTTTTATGGGCCATTGAAAAGGTTCACGGTTTATTTCCTCCAACCCCTTTTCACCGTTCAGTAATAATAAAGCTGGCTTTATCCAACAATAGGTATCGCCAGCGCAAAAATGAGGGTTTACAGTCCCGAAATAATAATAAAGATAACACAAACAGACACGTCTCCGGACAGTGTTCTTGGTGGAGGTATGGTGCTGGAACAGCGAGTCGGCTAAGTGCAGGTGCAGTGAAGAACATAAGAACAGAAGAAAGTTTACAAACGAGAGGAGTCCATTCGGCCCATCTTGCTCGTTTGGTTGTTAGTAGCTTATTGATCCCAGAATCTCATCAAGCAGCTTCTTGAAGGATCCCAGGGTGTCAGCTTCAACAACATTACTGGGGAGTTGATTCCAGACCCTCACAATTCTCTGTGTAAGAAAGTGCCTCCTATTTTCGGTTCTGAATGCCCCTTTGTCTAATCTCCATTTGTGACCCCTGGTCCTTGTTTCTTTTTTCAGGCTGAAAAAGTCCCTTGGGTCGACACTGTCAATACCTTTTAGAATTTTGAATGCTTGAATTAGGTCGCCACGTAGTCTTCTTTGTTCAAGACTGAACAGATTCAATTCTTTTAGCCTGTCTGCATATGACATGCCCTTTAAGCCCGGAATAATTCTGGTTGCTCTTCTTTGCACTCTTTCTAGAGCAGCAATATCTTTTTTATAGCGAGGTGACCAGAACTGCACACAATATTCAAGATGAGGTCTTACTAGTGCATTGTACAGTTTTAACATTACTTCCCTTGATTTAAATTCAACACTTTTCGCAAATGTATCCGAGCATATTGTTAGCCTTTTTTATAGCTTCCCCACATTGTCTAGATGAAGACATTTCTGAGTCAACAAAAACTCCTAGATCTTTTTCATAGATTCCTTCTCCAATTTCAGTATCTCCCATGTGATATTTGTAATGTACATTTTTATTTCCTGCGTGCAGTACCTTACACTTTTCTCTATTAAATGTCATTTGCCATGTGTCTGCCCAGTTCTGAATCTTGTCTAGATCATTTTGAATGACCTTTGCTGCTGCAACAGTGTTTGCCACTCCTCCTACTTTTGTGTCGTCTGCAAATTTAACAAGTTTGCTTACTATACCAGAATCTAAATCATTAATGTAGATTAGGAATAGCAGAGGACCTAATACTGATCCCTGTGGTACACCACTGGTTACCACGCTCCATTCTGAGGTTTTTCCTCTAATCAGTACTTTCTGTTTTCTACATGTTAACCACTCCCTAATCCATGTACATGTGTTTCCTTGAATCCCAACTGCGTTCAGTTTGAGAATTAATCTTTTGTGCGGGACTTTGTCAAAAGCTTTCTGGAAATCTAAATAAACCATGTCATGTGCTTTGCAATTATCCATTATCGATGTTGCATCCTCAAAAAAATCAAGCAAGTTAGTTAGACACGATCTCCCTTTCCTAAAACCATGTTGACTGTCTCCCAGGACCCTGTTGCCATATAGGTAATTTTCCATTTTGGATCTTATTATAGTTTGCATATAGTAGAAGTCAGGCTTACTGGTCTGTAGTTACCTGGTTCAGTTTTGTTTCCCTTTTTGTGGATCGGTATTACGTTTGCAATTTTCCAGTCTGTCGGTACCACCCCTGTGTCAAGAGACTGCTGCATGATCTTGGTTAGCGGTTTGTAAATTACTTCTTTCATTTCTTTGAGTACTACTGGGAGGATCTCATCCGGCCCAGGGGATTTGTTTATTTTAAGAGCTCCTAGTCCCTTTAACACTTCTGCCTCAGTTATGCTAAAGTTATTTAAAACTGGATAGGAACTGGATGACATGTGGGTCATGTTGTCCGTATCTTCCTTTGTAAAAACTTGTGAAAAGTAATCATTTAATTATTTGCTATTTTTTTTTCTTCATCTACGATTTTGCCATTTGTATCTCTTAAACATTTAATCTCCTCTTTGAATGTTCTCTTGCTGTTGTAATATTGGAAAAACATTTTGGAATTGGTTTTAGCTCCCTTAGCAATGTTCATTTCTATTTCTCTCTTGGCCTTTCTAACTTCCTTTTTGACTTGCGTTTGCAGTTCCGTGTACTCTTTCTGCGTACTTTCTTTTTGGTCCTTTTTTAATGCTCTGTAAAGTGCCTTTTTTCGCTGAATATTTTTTTTAATTGATCTATTAAACCATTTTGGTAATTTAGTTTTACATTTAGATTTGTCTACTTTAGGGATGTAATTGTTTTGCGTCTCTAGTACTACATTTTTGACGAATAACCATCCTTCTTCTGTGGGTGTTTTCTCTATTTTACTCCAATCTACTTCTGTTAGTCTCTGTTTCATACCTTCATAGTTTGCTTTTCTAAAATTGTAAACCTTAGCTTTAGTCATTACTTTTGGGGTTTTAAAAAAACACTTCCAATGAGACCATGTTGTGGTCTGAGTTTGCCAGTGGTTCTCTGACCTCTGTTTTACTTATTCTGTCTTTGTTATTTGAAAAGACTAAATCAAGGCATGTCTCCCCTCTAGTGGGTGCCTTGACAAATTGTGTTAGGAAGCAGCCATTTGTCATTTCCACCATTTCAATTTCATCCGTCGTGCTCCCCACCAGGTTTTCCCATTTTATATGGGGGAGGTTGAAATCCCCCATTAGTATGGTTTCTCCTTTGCTGCACGCATTTCTAATGTCATTGTATAACAGATTATTGTGCTCACCGTCTGAATCTGGCGGTCTATAGCATGCTCCTATTATTATGCCTTTTGAATTTTTGTCCGTTATCTGACCCATATTGATTCGGCTTTATTTTCTTTGTCCAGGTTTAACACCTGGGCTTCAAGACTGTTTCTTATGTATAGTGCTACCCCTCCTCCTCTTCTGTCCTGCCTGTCTTTCCTATACAACGTATACCCACAAATATTATATTAGTCCCCATCACTCTCAGACAACCAAGTTTCTGTAACACCTATCACATCATAGTTACTTGTTAGTGCAGTAGCTTCAAGTTCTAGAATTTTGTTTCTGATACTTCTAGCATTTAGATAAATACATTTAATGGTTTTCTTACCTGAGTTGTTGTTCTTGTTTTGATGCGGTCTCCCTTCTGTTTTTTTGTTGATTTCTCCCCCCTTCCTTTCTAGTTTAAATGCTTCTGAACCTGCTCGAGGATTTTTTCTCCAAGTAGACTAGTTCCCTTGTTATTTAAATGCAGTCCGTCCCGTCTATACAGATAGTCCTCATTATAGAATGTGGTCCAATGATCAAGATAGGTGAAGCCTTCCCATGTGCACGTGAATCGCTGGTCCCAAGGCTGCAGCTCCCAGCTCCGTGCTCGATCAGTGTGGTGACAGAAAACACACACGGTTGCAAAACAAACACCCACTTAGCTCCGTCTTTCAAAACACAGTCCTCGTTTCATCCAACAAAGGAACCGATCACAAAGTCACGTCCCCCTAAAGTACCCATAGCCCCGCCCCCTCCGATAGCTAGTTCAATCACGTCTCCTCCAATTTGTGAATGAAACTTCGCTCACCGTACTGGGGCGATGACTCCTGGTGACTGATGACTCCCTTTCCTAAATGACCGGCTTCCGACTCCCCCCGGAAGGAACTGCCAAACCATTCAGTATGGGGCGCGTAATTCCTGTTGTGCAGTGCTCTCACAGGTCAAGAGGAAGATTGTTGATCCAGATTCATTCGCGCTTTGTCACACAGCCCCAATGCCTGGCTGGTTAAAGAGAGCATGTTCCAGCAGTCTGGGGGGTTGTTTGGTTAATTTTCCCACCTGAGAACATCCTGGGTTTATCTATAGAAGAGCTGACTAACTGGATAACTTGAATAACTGGAATCCGTGTTGGATAACGCTGTGGTTATTTGCATCTGCGATTCCCTGTTCTCTACAGGAACGGCTTGTCTGCTGCTGGGACTAACAAAGGACTGGACTGCCGAACAAGGGTAGGATAAGGGGTTCCTAAAGAAGCTGAGCCAGCTCGAAAAACCCCAAACCCCAGGTGGAATTACTTATTCACCAACTGGATGTGGTTATCTGTCCAGTTGGTTTACATCTGCATTCTTTTGGTTGTTTTGTTTTGTTTGAAATCTTGTTTGAACTGTTTATTTTCTTTTTGGATACATCTCACAAACACTGCTGGCATTTCAGTATAAGAGCGAGCCTTGTTAAATGCCTTGTGAACCTCAATAAAAACCAGCTTTATTTTGGAAACCACTGTCTGTTTTCTCTGTGTGCACCTACCTGCTCACAGAACACATTCTCCAAAAAAGTAATAAAAAATCACTACTGTTTACATGTTATGTTTTTAGTTATTTAAATAGTGTTATTTTGTTGTAGATGCAATTTACATAACAGTACAGTAAAGTTTAGGAGATAAAAAAAAAAAACCTTAGCGATTGCAAGTAATACATTAATCAGAAAGCAGACTTGCTTGTATTTTGATATACTAACCTGTAAGGTTCAGAAGATGAAATCGACAGCAGTTCCAACAGGACTGAAATGCTCTCCTCCGCTGGGAAACCACACAGGACAACAACTGCTAGGCCTAATTGTTTTAAAAAAATATTTCTTCGTTTGTTGTGTTGCCTTGATTTATTTGCAGGATAAAGTACAACCTGAACTCTCCACTAAAAAACAAATCCGAAACACTTAAAAGTAACATCAGTACCTCTTTCTTTAATTTTTGATTTATATATACAGTGGCTTGTGAAAGTATTGACCCTCCTTGGCATTTTTCCTATTTTGTTGCCTTACAACCTGGAATTAAAATTGATTTTTTGGGGGTTTGTATCATTTGATTTACACAACATGCCTAGCATTTTGAAGATGCAAAATATTTTTTATTGTGAAACTAACAAGAAATAAGACAAAAAAACAGAAAACTTGAGCGTGCATAAGTATTCACCCCCCCAAAGTCAATACTTTGTAGAGCCACCTTTTGCAGCAATTACAGCTGCAAGTCTGTTGGGGTATGTATCTATAAGCTTGGCACATATAGCCACTGGGATTTTTGCCCATTCTTCAAGGCAAAACTGCTCCAGCTCCTTCAAGTTGGATGGGTTCCATTGGTGTCTCACAATCTTTAAGTCATACCACAGATTCTCAGTTGGATTGAGGTCTGGGCTTTGACTAGGCCATTCCAAGACATTTAAATGTTTCCCCTTAAACCACTCGAGTGTTGCTTTAGCAGTATGCTTAGGGTCATTGTCCTGCTGGAAGGTGAACCTCCGTCCCAGTCTCAAATCTCTGGAAGACTGAAACAGGTTTCCCTCAAGAATTTCCCTGTATTTAGTGCCATCCATCATTCCTTCAATTTTGACCAGTTTCCCAGTCCCTGTCGATGAAAAACATCCCCACAGCATGATGCTGCCACCACCATGCTTCACTGTGGGGATGGTGTTCTTTGGGTGATGAGCGGTGTTGGGTTTGTGCCAGACATAGCGTTTTCCTTGATGGCCAAAAAGCTTAATTAGTCTCATCTGACCAGAGTACCTTCTTCCATATGTTTGGGGAGTCTCCCACATGCCTTTTGGCGAACACGTGTTTGCTTATTGTTTTCTTTAAGCAATGGCTTTTTTTCTGGCCACTCTTCCGTAAAGCCCAGCTCTGTGGAGTGTACGGCTTAAAGTGGTCCTATGGACAGATAACTCCAATCTCCGCTGTGGAGCTTTGCAGCTCCTTCAGGGTTATCTTTGGTCTCTTTGTTGCCTCTCTGATTAATGCCCTCCTTGCCTGGTCCATGAGTTTTGGTGGGCGGCCCTCTCTTGCCAGGTTTGTTGTGGTGCCATATTCTTTCTATTTTTTAATAATGGCTTTAATGGTGCTCCGTGGGATGTTCAAAGTTTCGTATATTTTTTTATAACCCAACCCTGATCTGTACTTCTCCACAACTTTGTCCCTGACCTGTTTGGAGAGCTCCTTGGTGGTGCCCCTTGCTTAGTGGTATTGCAGACTCTGGGGCCTTTCAGAACAGGTGTCTATATACTGAGATCATGTGACAGATCATGTGACACTTAGATTGCACACAGGTGGACTTTATTTAACTGATTATGTGAATTCTGAAGGTAAAGTACTGTGCACAAGTTTTAGCAGGTGTGAAAAAATGCTGTAAAGTAAGAATGCTTTCAAAAATAGACAAGTTAATAGATTATATTTTTCAATTAACTAAATGCAAAGTGAGTGAACAGAAGAAAAATCTAAATCAAATCCAAAACTGTGTGCAAGTGTACCTAGAAGAATTGATGCTGTTTTGAAGGCAAAGGTTTAAGTTCACCTGGATTGATAGACCTGCATTGCCAGGAAAAAGAGAAAACTTGCTAAACATTAACAATATTCATAGTATTAACGTTTGTGATAGATTATCATCATGATAAAGATCATGGTACCATATCACATCGACATTAGGTACATAATAATACAAACATGACGTAATGTCATGTTATTATCCAGTAACATAGGTAATTACCATATCCATCCTATATATCTGGATGTATATAATATGTTAATATATAACATGAAAGTGTGACTACGGTAGTATGGGACAAGGTTTCATGGTACCATGTAAAAATATCCCCCAATAAGTACAATTAAAATTCGTTGAAATTTTTTTATTTGATAAATTGCCAGACACCGTCCATTTGTTATGGTACTAGTTTGTTTCGTTTGTGTTTTCATTTCTTTCAGGGGAAAAATGTAAAAGGATTGATGAACCTACTCCAGTACTTAAGAACATAAGAACATAAGAAAGTTTACAAACGAGAGGAGGCCATTCGGCCCATCTTGCTCGTTTGGTTGTTAGTAGCTTATTGATCCCAAAATCTCATCAAGCAGCTTCTTGAAGGATCCCAGGGTGTCAGCTTCAACAACATTACTGGGGAGTTGATTCCAGACCCTCACAATTCTCTGTGTAAAAAAGTGCCTCCTATTTTCTGTTCTGAATGCCCCTTTTTCTAAACTCCATTTGTGACCCCTGGTCCTTGTTTCTTTTTTCAGGCTGAAAAAGTCCCTTGCGTCGACACTGTCAATACCTTTTAGAATTTTGAATGCTTGAATTAGGTCGCCACGTAGTCTTCTTTGTTCAAGACTGAACAGATTCAATTCTTTTAGCCTGTCTGCATATGACATGCCTTTTAAGCCCGGAATAATTCTGGTCGCTCTTCTTTGCACTCTTTCTAGAGCAGCAATATCTTTTTTATAGCGAGGTGACCAGAACTGCACACAATATTCAAGATGAGGTCTTACAAGTGCATTGTACAGTTTTAACATTACTTCCCTTGATTTAAATTCAACACTTTTCACAATGTATCCGAGCATCTTGTTAGCCTTTTTTATAGCTTCCCCACATTGTCTAGATGAAGACATTTCTGAGTCAACAAAAACTCCTAGGTCTTTTTCATAGATTCCTTCTCCAATTTCAATATCTCCCATATGATATTTATAATGTACATTTTTATTTCCTGCGTGCAGTACCTTACACTTTTCTCTATTAAATGTCATTTGCCATGTATCTGCCCAGTTCTGAATCTTGTCTAGATCATTTTGAATGACCTTTGCTGCTGCAACAGTGTTTGCCACTCCTCCTATTTTTGTGTCGTCTGCAAATTTAACAAGTTTGCTTACTATACCAGAATCTAAATCATTAATGTAGATTAGGAATAGCAGAGGACCTAATACTGATCCCTGTGGTACACCGCTGGTTACCACACTCCATTCTGAGGTTTTTCCTCTAATCAGTACTTTCTGTTTTCTACATGTTAACCACTCCCTAATCCATGTACATGTGTTTCCCTGAATCCCAACTGCGTTCAGTTTGAGAATTAATCTTTTGTGCGGGACTTTGTCAAAAGCTTTCTGGAAATCTAAATAAACCATGTCATATGCTTTGCAATTATCCATTATCGATGTTGCATCCTCAAAAAAATCAAGCAAGTTAGTTAGACACGATCTCCCTTTCCTAAAACCATGTTGACTGTCTCCCAGTACCCTGTTACCATATAGGTAATTTTCCATTTTGGCTCTTATTATAGTTTCCATAAGTTTGCATATAATAGAAGTCAGGCTTACTGGTCTGTAGTTACCTGGTTCAGTTTTGTTTCCCTTTTTGTGGATCGGTATTACGTTTGCAATTTTCCAGTCTGTCGGTACCACCCCTGTGTCAAGAGACTGCTGCATGATCTTGGTTAGCGGTTTGTAAATTACTTCTTTCATTTCTTTGAGTACTACTGGGAGGATCTCATCCGGCCCAGGGGATTTGTTTATTTTAAGAGCTCCTAGTCCCTTTAACACTTCTGCCTCAGTTATGCTAAAGTTATTTAAAACTGGATAGGAACTGGATGACATGTGGGGCATGTTGTCAGTATCTTCCTTTGTAAAAACTTGTGAAAAGTAATCATTTAACATATTTGCTAATTTTTTTTTCTTCCTCTACGATTTTGCCATTTGTATCTCTTAAACATTTAATCTCCTCTTTGAATGTTCTCTTGCTGTTGTAATATTGGAAAAACATTTTGGAATTGGTTTTAGCTCCCTTAGCAATGTTCATTTCTATTTCTCTCTTGGCCTTTCTAACTTCCTTTTTGACTTGCATTTGCAGTTCTGTGTACTCTTTCTGTGTACTTTCTTTTTGGTCCTTTTTTAATGCTCTGTAAAGTGCCTTTTTTCGCTGAATATTTTTTTTTAATTGATCTATTAAACCATTTTGGCAATTTAGTTTTACATTTAGATTTGTCTACTTTAGGGATATAATTGTTTTGCGCCTCTAGTACTACATTTTTGAAGAACAACCATCCTTCTTCTGTGGGTGTTTTCTCTATTTTACTCCAATCTACTTCTGTTAGTCTCTGTTTCATACCTTCATAGTTTGCTTTTCTAAAATTGTAAACCTTAGCTTTAGTCTTTACTTTTGAGGATTTAAAAAACACTTCAAATGAGACCATGTTGTGGTCTGAGTTTGCCAGTGGTTCTCTGACCTCTGTTTTAGTTATTCTATCTTCGTTATTTGAAAAGACTAAATCAAGGCATGCCTCCCCTCTAGTTGGTGCCTTGACAAATTGTGTTAGGAAGCAGTCATTTGTCATTTCCACCATTTCTATTTCATCCTTCGCGCTACCCACCGGGTTTTCCCATTTTATTTGGGGGAAGTTGAAATCCCCCATTAGTATGGCTTCTCCTTTGCTACACACATTTCTAATGTCATTGTATAACAGATTATTTTGCTCACCGTCTGAATCTGGCGGTCTATAGCATGCTCCTATTATTATGCCTTTTGAATTTTTGTCTGTTATTCTGACCCATATTGATTCGGTTTTATTTTCTTTGTCCAGGTTTAACACCTGGGCTTCAAGACTGTTTCTTATGTATAGCGCTACCCCTCCACCTCTTCTGTCCTGCCTGTCTTTCCTATACAGTGTATACCCACAAATATTATATTCGTCCCCATCACTCTCAGACAACCAAGTTTCTGTAACACCTATCACATCATAGTTACCTGTTAGTGCAGTAGCTTCAAGTTCTAGAATTTTGTTTCTGATACTTCTAGCATTTAGATAAATACATTTAATGGTTGTCTTACCTGAGTTGTTGTTCTTGTTTTGATGCGGTCTCCCTTCTGTTTTTTTGTTGATTTCTCCCCCCTTCCTTTCTAGTTTAAATGCTTGAACTGGTTAAGGCCATGAGAGTCTGATACAAAGTACATGGACTTCATGCAAGTGCAAATGCAGGCTGACCATGACTTTCACGAGAGGCAAATGGCACTGGAACGGGAACAAAGAGAATGGGAAAGAGAAGCATCCACGACATTGAACACACAGCTAATATCTGCGTTGGGAAGAATTGGGGAGGCTTTGCTAACAAGAAATGCCAAAGATAATCAGGTAGATTAATAACGAACAGTTAACTGTATGAACTTAAACTGTATACACTAATAATGTATTAACGCAAAACATATGCAGAATTTAACTTTATATAACATTTACAGAATATTAACATATTTGTGTTAGTATGTTAATATTCTGTAAATGTTATATAGTTACATTCTGCATGTTTAGTGTTAATACATTATTAATGTATAGTTTAAGTATGCAGTATTAATGGTTTATATAAATTATATTTTATGTAAACACAACAAATAAAGATATTTATGTTAAATCAATTTGTGAATGTTTACCCCTCTCTCTGGTAAAACATGTACAGGTTGTGCGTATTCCAGTGTGGCTGCCCAGTCGTCACTGTAGTATTCCCAATGTTTTTCACAAATGTTGTGAAGCACGCAACATGTAAAAACCATTCTCTTTACTAAGTTAACATCACTGTCGTTTCTTTTCGACAGACTCCGCCATCTGCCCTTCAACCTACCAAATGCGTTCTCAACAACAGATCTGGCTCTGCTCACCCTGTAAGTATACTGCCTCTGCTGCCCACTTAGCCTGCCGGCTGCTGGTGATCGAGAAAGGTTTCATCAGCCACCTCTGGAGAGGGTATGCAGGATCCACAAGAATGTAGTAGCCCACATCACATCCAGATATGTTCCTTGTGATATTGGGGAACAAGCAGTTGCTAGATGCCAATGTCCAAGAATTTGTTAGTACTCTTGCATCATGAACATTGCCTGGGAAACCTACGTTCAAGTCCCAAAAGTGTTCCTTGCCATCTACTATTGCTTGTAAAATGATGGAATGCCACCCTTTCCTATTAAAATAGTCGCAATGGTAGTGTTGTGGAGCAATAATCGGGATATGTGAACCGTCAATTGTACCAACACATTGAGGCACTCTCCATCTTCGATCAAATGTAGTCAGAGATTTCTGCAAATTGCTCTGCACTGGGAATTGCCATATGTTCTAGTAGGAGTATTTTGGTTACTGCTATGCAGAACTCTTGCACGCATCTGCATACAGTTGCATTGCTGACCCCAAATAGGTGCCCCACACTTCTGTACTCTGATTTAGTTGCAAGCTTCCACAAACCAATGGCTAATCTCTTCTGCACAGGGACATGCAAGCAGAATTTTGTATCTTGATCTTGTATTTTGATTTTTGGAATGTGGGAGCCAGTCTTTGGCATAAGTATTCAAAAGTTTCATGTGACATTCTGGAGTTGTTAAGCCACTGGGCATCTGTGAAGTTCCCAACCATTCTTTCCCACCAATCTGTTGATCGAATGTATGTCCATACTGAGCGTCGCCTTTTGCACTAATCTGATACTGCAGGATTTTTTAGGAAAAATAATAATAAATTTTAGATTATTTAGATAAAATAATTAGATTACATTCTGAAAACACAAAAAATGTGAGTAATATTTGCATTATTAATCAGTAATTAAATTTAAGCATAATCCCTACCTACAGAAATATTCCAATATGCACATAGAAATTTCACAATATAAATAGAAAATATAATATAATTAACCCCTCTGTGTATTAACTTTACCTATGACTATGTACTAGGTTTGTGTCTACGGCTGGAGCAAGGCAACAACGGTCAGGGGTTTGAAGATTCATCAAGGGAGAATGAAATGCTTGAGGGAGAAGGGACAAGGGCCTCGCACTGATCAGTACTTCTTACAAAGCCAGTCAAGTCAGTTGAATTAAATCCAGCGACAGGAAGCAAACCACAGTTCGCAGGATATAGGCATCCCTGTCATAGATGTGAGGAGGACTTGCATGCATACAACTAGTGATGAACCTAATGATCCTTGCGAACCCGGTCAGACAAACCAGCGTAAGAGAGAAAAGAACCTCAAAGGGCACAAGCCTGGAGTTAAATGGCCAAGAGCTTGTTAGAAAACTGTGTGGGACACAGTAAACACGGATCTCTCTTTTACTTTGGAAAGGTTAAATGGAACAGTTGAAAAGAAGCTGGATAAATTGGAAGCTAGTGGTTTGGAATTGAAAAAAGGAAGGAAAAAGTACAAACTATTCCTGGAAAGTCTAGACGGCAGCAGGAGATTGACTGCTTAGTTTGAGAAAGGAGGCAGTTGAGGAAGCAATGGAGAAAAGCAGAACAAAGTCAGAAGGAGGGATTCAATCTGTTACAAAGGGTCATAAAAGATAAGCTTGCAACATTGCACACAGCTGAACGCCTACGGAAATGCTACAAAAAGAGTGAGTGAGAACTAACTTTTATAAAGATCCATTCAAATTTGTAAAGAAGATATTCAACAGTGAGAAAAATAGCACACTAAAATCATCTAAGTTTGAGCTGGAGAGATATTTGGAGGAAACACATACAGATTCAAAAGGCAGGAGCCTATGTCAATTCCTTCAGATATCCCACCTATCAATCCACCCAAATACCAAATGGAGGACTGTGCACCAAAGTGGAAAGAAGTAGAGCAAGCTGTGAAAAAAGCAAGGGCATCATCATCTCCAGGGCCTAATGGAGTTCCATACAGAGTTCAGACAGGTATGATGATGGTATGGATGACTACCTATGATACTTCATTCAAAATGATCTGGACAAGATTCAGAACTGGGCAGACACATGGCAAATGACATTTAATAGAGAAAAGTGTAAGGTACTATACGCAGGAAATAAAAATGTGCATTATAAATATCATATGGGAGATACTGAAATTAGCTATAAAAAAAGGCCAACAAGATGCTCAGATACGTCATCTTGAATATTGTGTTCAGTTTTGGTCACCTCGCTGTAAAAAAGATATTGCTGCTCTAGAAAGAGTGCAAAGAAAAGCGACCAGAATTATTCCCAGCTTAAAAGGCATGTCATATGCAGACAGGCTAAAAGAATTGAATCTGTTCAGTCTTGAACAAAGAAGACTACGCGGCGACCTAATTCAAGCATTCAAAATTCTAAAAGGTATTGACAATGTCAACCCAAGGGACTTTTTCGACCTGAAAAAAGAAACAAGGACCGGGGGTCACAAATGGAGATTAGACAAAGGGGCATTCAGAACAGAAAATAGGAGGCACTTTTTTTACACAGAGAATTGTGAGGGTCTGGAATCAACTCCCCAGTAATGTTGTTGAAGCTGACACCCCGGTCTCCTTCAAGAAGCTGCTTGATGAGATTCTGGAATCAATAAGCTACTAACAACCAAACGAGCATGATGGGCCGAATGGCTTCCTCTCGTTTGTAAACTTTCTTATTTTCTTATGTTCTTATAAAATCGCAACTGCGAAAAAGTAAGCAGTAGGTTGAAGCGAGGTGGCTGTGCTAGATCATGTAGTACTGATTTAACTTGCAGACAGGAATGCTTTTTGGGCTGACTTTCAGGTTTGGTTTCTGAAAGCTTTTTATTTTACGTTCTGTTCAACAGCGTCTGTAGTACTCTTTTGTTTAATGTGTGATTCTGAAGCTAAGTAGCGATCGATCGTATTTTCTCCAAAGACACATTACAAGATGTGCAAAACAATTATCTCCATCTGCATGTACAGTTTCTTTGGGAATATCTTGAAACAATCATCAGCTGAAATATACGCTGCTTTTTTTGTCATCCATTTTGTGCAGTACATTTTTTCCCTCTCCGTACTTGTTTGTATGCATCAGCTCCTAAAAGAGGTGAATTTCGTGGTGACCCCTCAATAGACCCCTAATTATAACTATCACTGTAGTTATAAAACAAAAAAAATATATGGACACCATATCAATAATATTCTTGTCAGTACAGTACACACGTTTACTTCAGTTCCGTATGTATATAGCACAGTGTTAAAACAGACCCAATTTCTCTCTAAACACAGCCCTCAATACAACTTAGTTAAAATAAACAGTAGAATGTGTAACTGAGATCTCTCATAATATTAACATTCTCCCGAAATCATATTTATGGCAGCCTTACAGAATAAAACAAAGTGTGTGCATACTAAGCCATTATAAAACTTTTGTCTCAAGACACTGAATTTTCCCATTGACACATTTCCCCAGTAGGTTTATACTAGAAACACTTTAAAACATACAAATAACCAAACGAACATCGTATTAAACATCTGTCAGCATACCTGTAAAGATATG
The DNA here is from genome assembly GCF_017654505.1 of Polyodon spathula. Lineage (NCBI taxonomy): Eukaryota > Metazoa > Chordata > Actinopteri > Acipenseriformes > Polyodontidae > Polyodon > Polyodon spathula. The sequence goes on from NC_054556.1 coordinate 16,658,192, forward strand.
GTGTTTGGGCTTCAACTTACAATACATACTCACATATAAGTATTGTTCTATGCACTTTTTTTTTAAGCCGAGTTGCAGTTAAGTACTATAGTATTAATATAAAGGACACTGTCAATCGACCAGAGTAGAATGAATTAGTGCTTGCTCTTCATACCCCCTCCCCCCCCCCCCCCCCCCCCCCCCCCCCCCCCCCCCCCCCCCACCCCCCCCCCCCCAAAAAAAGGTGTTTCTTTAAAGTAGGCTAGTTGTCTTTGTATAGTGTGTGTTATTGTAAAATAATATCATCGTTTCCACTGTAATTACTGTTAGGCTAGCTAGCCACGAACAATGGCAGATTTAAAGATTTCTTTTTTACTGTTTTCAATGGCACAGCTGTCCCCGGTGGTTGGAATGTGTAACTGCATGTACACAGTGGTGAAAATGTGTCATTACAATGTAAAAATGGACAAAACTGGCATGTCTTCCATATTAGTTGGCTCGTGGTGGCCATATTGTTTCATGTAACAACTTTTTTAAAAGACAGTACATAGATAACGTATACCCAAAAATCAAGTCAATCAGCCAAAGGGTTCATGAGGAGTTGAAGTAAGTGTTTTACGCTAAATCCAACATAGAAGCCACACCATGTGAACTAAAAAAAAAAAAAAAAAAAAAAAAGAATTAATAAGAATTAATCTTGGACATGAGTGGACTATGTAAAGTCAAATGTGCCAAATTTCGTGAGTTTTGGTGCAGTGGATCAAAAGTTATAGGCATTTCTAAATAGCTTAAATAAAATTGTTTTTAGTCAAATGCGGACATCAGGTGCTAACAAGAAATCTCGTTAGTTTCCAACAAAGCTGCTAATACAACCGTGTTTTCAATTTTATTTATTTTAAAAATTAGAAACATATTACCCGCTAGAAACCACCTTTTTTTTTTTTTAAGCTTATGAGTCATGTGTATCTTCAGACATAAACAAACACTGAAAACAAAGAACTACAAATACTAGTTAAAATGTATGTTTACTAAGGGCTCTAAAATTTTAAATGCATTTATTTGGTACTATCCTTTCTATTAATATATATTTTTTTACAAGGATAAGGATTTCTCATATATATAAATGGTTCATATATAAAAGTTTGGAAAGAGTAAGCATGAGACCAAAAAAAATTATCTTATTGTCATATTCATCTTCAAAAGACTCAGACTGTGACTCTCTTCCAGAAGCATTCTTCTCTTTGCATACTCAATCCTTCGATGCATTTCAGTCGTGTTATTCAGCAGGTAAAACGCAAAGATGCAAAAACACAATGAAAACATTTTGATCCGCCTCAGCAACCGCCATTCTCACTGTCTTTTGCCGTCGCATACGTAATACATCAGCAACTTGCATCATCATTTGCTCGGTTCACCTCTCTCTAGTGTAAATGTGAGCTGAACAAGCGGAACCACACCAAGCTGGCACACAGCTGTCCCGGCTTGGTTCAGGTATGCTAGTGTAAACAAGGTATTATGAGTCAGAGGAACATGTGACAACATGAAGTGCTTCCCACTGCCATATCTGATCCTGATTAAATGCATCGGTACATTTGATCAGAATCAGTGGTGTTGCGTTTCCATTGCATTTGATCAGGATGAGTGGTGTTGCATTTCCATTGCATTTGATCAGGATCAGTGGTGTTGCGTTTCCATTGCATTTGATCAGGATCAGTGGTGTTGCGTTTCCATTGCATTTGATCAGGATCAGTGGTGTTGCGTTTCCACTGGATTGGCAGGAGCATGTTTCGAAGGACGGTGCTCCAGCCTCCTTTCCCCGAGTTGGCGGGGTGGTTTGCGAGCTGTGAGCCGAGGATACAGATAATAATTGGGCACAATATATTGGGTAGAAATCAGAGGTAAAAAAATTGGAGACGACTAAATTTAAATAAAAAAAAAACAGCTATATTAAAGCTGTCATAAGTGATGCGTGTGGCAAACAGAAGCGACTGAATACAGCATCACTCATGACAACTGTGCCAACAATTATTTAAAAAATATATGCATATATACATATATCAATTTGTAGACGCCCCCTCTCGTATGATTGACAGTGTTCAAACATGAAGTTTAAAATTCAGTTGGCAAACAGCTAATTTACGATTTAATGTAAGAATTGACCAATTAACTTACAAATTAATTAATTGTTAATTGTATCTTTTTCACATTGTCATCTCCAATGGTTTTACCCCAGTTTTTCTCCCCAATTTGGAAACGGCAATTGTATTATTAATCCTGGTTCACCTGCTGCAGCCCCCTGCCAAGCCGTCTTCTTTTGCACTGTAGATCCACAGTGAAGCCATCAGACCTGTAGTGCTGGAGGACAACACCAATCTGACTGGCTCCACAGCAGACCCGCAGGTGCCTGATCAGCCACAGGGGTCACTGGTGCTCAGTGAACCGTGGATTCCCCTGCCAATCTAAGCCCTCCCTACCCTCGGCCAATTGTGCACCGCCTCCTGGGATCTCCCGCCCATGGCCGGCAGTGGAATAGCCTGGACTCGAACTAGCAATCTCCAGGCTATAAATTTAAGAATGCACTTATGAATTGACAAATTAATTTAAGAATTAACTTTAATTTTGACCCTTATAATGCTCCATAGTGTTCATATGAATTATACTAACAAGTTACACTTACATATTTTCTGCAACGAAGCCACTGAAATATCTGATACTTTATTTTATCTGTAGCATCCCAAGAAAGACAAGTGAAGTCAGCAAACAGTGAGCTACATACAATCCCAAACGGAAAACATTCTAATAGGTCTTAAAATAACAAAACTGTCTGTGATAAAAATAAAAAACACAATACATTTGTCAACAGAAAGGAACACATTATTTACTGTTAACTTAAACAGTATTTTATTTTGAAGAAAATCAATACAAAGAACGTCACTATGTCGCAGTACATGCCGGTGTCATAGGGAAAAAGTAGACCACGCAAGCGCAGTGAGGTAAAAGGAAGGCACAGCAGCTATTTGATTAAAGGGGAAGTTAACTGCACTCAGCATTTTCTGTCTGATAATTTTATTTGCCAGATACTGCATATTATTAAAATGCTTTACAAGTCAAAATGTCGTCAATCTTTAATTGAAATTAAAATGTTTTGGTAATATATTCTAATGACATACAATCATACAGTATTATTAGTATTGCTTATATTATTTTGCAGTAGGCCTAGCGGTAACTGTCACAGTTTACAAAGACTAAACGTTATCAGCCTAGTTTTAAAGAAAAATAAAAGACTAGAAGAACTCAACAGTTTTAACAGTGACAACTTTTTTTTTTACATACAGAGGTAATGGAAACATAATAATGTGCCCTTTATATACAGAGATAATGGAAAACGTACAGAAAATTCAATTTCAGTGAAACCCTTCCTAAATAGCTAAGCCTGCCTCAGGATGTACTGTATTGTCACTCTAATGATAGCATACCAAAACAAAATACAAGCAAATAAGCCATATTTTACCCAAAAGGAATAAACAGCTAATGGTGATTCCACACAAGCACCAGCTCTGTTACAGTCTGAGGCAACTTCATTCATTCATTTAGATCTATTATTCATAAACTGTATAAACTATGAATGTAGTAATAATGGGAATGTTGCAGCATGCATGTTTTTACATTTGAGTAAAGTGTTTGCTTACAACCCTATCATATTTTACAGTATATTTATACAGCTCTAATACTGTGGGTCTGCCATAATAATTGCACATACAGCAATCTAACCATTAAACGATAGGAATTGTTTTTCAATCCCATTGCATTGAAGCAGGGCTCCAGTATACAACAAGCTTGGAGGTTCTCAGTATTTAAAGAGTCAGCAAAGCAGACCCATTCATTCAAATCCATTCAAAACCAAAACAGCATTTGCTCCAGTGCAAAGTTTGTACCACTTGAAATAAAACAAAGAATTAAAAAAACACAAGGTTGTTTCAGCTTGTGTCTGCACTGATGCAATAACTTAGAGGCCATTCTAGTTAGATAAAGCACACAATCCTGCCATAACCGTTAAGTTATTCTTAGTTTATTTCTTTTAAACAATTCACTTTTGCATCGTTTACTGTACGCAATGACATTGGTGCATTAATGTCATTTATAGCTCAAACTACATTTAAAACACCTGTGATGAGTCAAAGGGATTTCGGTCTCTGATTCAGCCTCCCGACAGTAGATGGCATCAAACCAACTCGGGACTTCCCTTACCAAGATCTCGTAACCATGGCAAAAGTCATCTTTTTGAGGGGCTGCACCTTGGTGAGGGGTGGAAGTACGAGTATGTAAATTCCAGCCACTGGAGTCAAGTGAAGGATAAGGACACTTGTCAGTTGGGGATTGGTGTTCCACTGACTACAGAGGCGGGACATTACATACTAAAGGGAATGTACTACTGTGTTCGGAGTTGGTCCGAAAGTAAAATAGGCGGAGTAACGGGTGGAGGGAGAGACTAGTTTGGTGCAGTGGGATTTTTTGAAAACAGTAACATTTCGTTTGTCTTTTTTTGTTTATGTATGGTTCGCCACGAAGACGATTAAAGACGAGTTCTCACGGTCTGTTTTGGATTTCACCCCTGCACTCCTTCCCTCACACCGTTTTTGTTTTCTTTTGTTATTTAATTATTTTGTTGTGTATAGATAATAAAAATAAATTACTTTATTTCTGTACACATAAATTACTGTCTGGACATTCCATTTAATACACTCTCGCCTCACAACATCATATACGTTTTTGGCAGCTTTATTTAACGTATTGGGTTCATATCACACATACAAGTGTTCAGTGAAAAAGCTTGGCATGTATTTCCAATGTGTCTCTTCTAAGTAGAATGACCTGTAACTCCGTCCTCAATCCTCACAGCATGATGAGTGAGATTAATTTCCAATTCAGAGGCAGGAGTGGAGCTGAATCCCAGGGCTCTCCAGTTAATTCTGAAAGAATGGGTCTGTCCCCTTCAGTTTGACCTGCTCCCCTTCTCAGTGTCTCTGGATTCAGGCTGGCTCTCACTCCTGGGGAACCCCTTCATTTACTGCAGGGTTAGAGAGAGACAAGGAATCAGACAGCTCTCCACATACACAAACAAGCAGGGTGGAGAGGTGAGGGACTGAGAGGGAGGCCCCTGTGTGAAGTCGTTGGTGTCTTTTCAGGCTTCCTAACCGACTGAAGCTCTCCCCACATTCAGAACAGTGATATGGCTTCTCTCCAGTGTGAATTCGCTGATGTGTTTTTAGGTTTCCTAACCGACTGAAACTCTGCCCACAATCAGAACAGTGATATGGCTTCTCTCCAGTGTGAATTCGCTGGTGTGTTTTTAGGTTTCCTAACCGACTGAAGCTCTCCCCACATTTAGTACAGTGATACAGTTTCTCTCCAGTGTGAAATTGCTGGTGTGCTTTTAAGTGTCCGAACTGACTAAAGCACTCCCCACATTCAGTACAGTGATATGGCTTCTCTCCAGTGTGAATTCGCTGGTGTGTTTTTAGGGTTCCTAACCGAGTGAAGCTCTTCCCACATTCAGCACAGTGATATGGCTTCTCTCCAGTGTGAATTCGCTGGTGTGTTTTTAGGGTTCCTAACCGAGTGAAGCTCTTCCCACATTCAGCACATTGATGCGATATCTTTGGCCGGGATATGTTTTCTGAATCTTTAAACAACAAGTCAGACTCTTCAATGTAGACAGGCTGCAATTCAGTCTCTTTCTCTTTAATGTTAACAGGCTGCAGTTCAATCTCTTCTTTAATGTAGACAGGTTCCAGTTTAATCTCTTCTTTAATGTGGACAGGCTCCAGTTCAGACTCTTCTTTAATGTGGACAGGCTCCAGTTCAGTCTCTTCTTTAATGTGGACAGGCTCCAGTTCAGTCTCTTCTTTAATGTGGACAGGCTCCAGTTCAGTCTCTTCTTTAATGTGGACAGGCTCCAGTTCAGTCTCTTCTTTAATGTGGACAGGCTCCAGTTCAGTCTCTTCTTTAATGTGGACAGGCTCCAGTTCAGTCTCTTCTTTAATGTGGACAGGCTGCAGTTCAGTCTCTTCTTTAATGTGGACAGGCTCCAGTTCAGTCTCTTCTTTAATGTGGACAGGCTGCAGTTCAGTCTCTTCTTTAATGTGGAAAGGCTCCAGTTTAATCTCTTCTTTAATGTGGATAGGCTTCAGTTCAGGCATCTCCTGTTTAATGCAGACAGGTACCAATTCCAGAACCTCCTCCTGTTTAATGTAAACAGACTCCATCTTTGTTCATTGGCTTTCACCAAGATAAGGCAGTCCTGAAAACAGAAAATTAAATGAAGTATTACGACCTGTTCTCTATTGGTGTGTTTACACTTACAAGTCAGACCTGAACTGGCTTAAGCACACTTGAGCACAGACCTAGGCTGGTTTGACCCCGTATGCGAGCGCATAGCTGCTGAAATGCAGTGCGTGCCCGACGATGTCATATCAACCATATAACAGTATGATATCGTACCGGGATACTCTTGTCACATGGGTGACGCTGGAGAACGTACTCAGAGTATAGCAGTCTAATTCAGACCAACACTAAGTAGCCTCTTCCACTGGTGTAACAGAATCCAAGACCGATGCTCCAAAAAATGGAGAACAGGAATCCAGTAAATTCAGTCTGTAGAACCTCATGAAAGCATGTGGCGTAGCCCAGCTAGCTGCAGCACATATTTTCGGCACTGGGACACTCTGAAAGAGGGCCCAGGACATTGCCATACCCCTGGTAGAATGTGCCTTCGATTACACCAGCAGATTCATAAGCCAGAGCAATGGCGTCCACTATCCAATGGGACAGGCGCTGTTTAGACAATGCCTTGCCAGTTTTCTAGAACCATAACACACAAACAACTGTTCAGTGTGTCTGACACCCCTTGTACGGTCACTATAGCACCTCAATGCCCACACCGGGCAGAGCATGTGCAGCCGTTGTTCCTCCAAAGAGAAGGGAGGATGGAATGCCATCAACTCCACAGATTGGTTCACATGGAACGGGGATATTACTTTAGGCAACAATGTTTGGTCGCATGGAGACTCAAGACCCATCTCCAGCGAAGCGAGTACACGAAGGGTGCACTGAAAGTGCATGCAGCTCGCCCACACATTTTGCTGAAGCTATAGCCAGCAAAAATGCAGACTGTAGAGACATGAGCTTCAGATCCAGAGTGGAGTGGCTCAAATGGGGCTTTTGTAAGGGCTTCCAGCACCACGTCAAGGCGTCACGAGGGGAGGCTAGATGTCCTGGGAGGATGCAGCCTCCTTGCACCCTTAAGAAACTGGGACACCAGGAAATGGTTCCCAGGCGATAACCCATCTGTGCATATGTGACAAGCAGACATGGCTGCCAGGTACACCTTCAATGTGGAAGGGGACCTATCATCATCTAATTGTTTCTGGAGAAACTGTAAGATAACTGCCATGGGGCTGGTAACTGGGTCCTGGCCCTGGGCCAGACACCAGTCCTGAAATAACTGCCATTTATACACGTATTGTGACCTGGTAGAGGGAGCTCTCACGCTCTGAACAGTGGCAATAACTGCCGATGACAGCCCTACAGCTGAAATGCGTTCCTGTTCACGGGCCAGACCCATAGCTGCATCATCTAGGGGTTCGGGTACCACAGATCGCCCTGAGCCTGACAGGAGATCCATCCGCAGGGAGATCTGCCTCTGCTGGCCGTGCAGGAGTTGCACCAGGGTCGAAAACCAGGTCCTTCGGGGTCACCGAGGAGCTACCAGAAGCACTGTAGCTTTCTCTACCCTGACCTTCTCTAGGAAGGCGGGGAGCAGTGGTATCGGTGGGAAGGCATATAGGAGATAAGCTGACCACTCTAGGCCAGGGCGTCGACTACTAAGTGACTGTTGAGGTCTCTCATTGAGAACCAAAGAGGGCAGTGCGTAGACTCCCACGAGGCAAAGAGATCAACAGTTACTGCAGTTACTATCACACCCCGAAAGGGGGGTGGTTTTAACAGGAAATGAAGGCTGTAATCAGCCCACATAGTCTTGAGCACCCAACTGTCGTTGGTGCTTATTTGTCAGTAAGGTAACTGGGAGACAGGGGTTGAAGGCTGTCAGGGATGTCAGGGAGTCAGGGATGTTGAGCCTTAGGCCGCGCGGGGGGTTCACTCGTGGGACCTTGGGTCGCTGGTGACTGCCTCCCCCCCTAGGACACCAGTTGTCCCTCATTGCAGGCTGACCGCGCTGCGAAGCAGGTTCTGCCGGGCATGCCGCATGAACACGAGCGGGGCTGGGCGGAGGCTGTCGTCCCCACAGAGGGGGACCCCTAGCGGGGAAGGCAGGCTTCTTTGGGAGCAGCTGGGACTGCTGCCTTGATGCCTCCCTGGTCTTTAGGTTCCTCTGAAGCATCTCCTCCAATGCAGGGCCAAAAGTATTGACAGGAGTGATAGGGGTGTCTCATTAACTCTAGCCTGGGAGAGCCAGAGTTGTCATCTGGTGACCACCAGCACCTCGAGGCACCGGCCCTCTGCTCTGGCTGTGAGTTGGGCCAATCTGGCAACTGCCTCGGAGACTGATTTAGCTCCCGTCTCTAAGCCACTGTGATCACATCAGGGAGCTCCTTGATAAGGGTCGCCTGACAGATAGAGAGCATGCTCGATATGTTACAAAGCCTAGTTGCTTGGGAGCAAGCAGCATAAGCTTTCTTAAGGTGCGTTTCTGTAGTCCTACATTGTTTATTTGGACATTGTAGGTCCTCGGTCGGCCCAGTGCTCGGCGCCTGTACGAGGGCCGCAATGGCGGAATCCACCAGGGGGAAGGCTGTCAAGCTGGCACCCTCCACTCCCTGCATGGAAGACAAAACACAAGCTTCGGCACCCATACTAGGTGCTGAAGCTGGATTGGACCAGAAAGACTGAATTTCCCTGATAGTCAGGAAAAGGGGAGAGTGTCTTGCTACGCACTGGCCCTGGGGCTCTTTGTCCCTGGGCCATTCCACTCCTAGGCGTTGAGCCGTCCTCTCAACCAGAGCCTCAAGCACAGGCCCTGGAGATGCCTCCGGTTCCTGCTGCAGCTCGTCCTGCACGATCTCCTCGTCACCAGGAGCCTGCAGAGAGAGGATATCCTCCTCGCAGTCTGGGATGGGCTCCGGCTCAAGAGTCGGACTGGACGCCCGGGGAACCGATGCCAGAGGCCGACAACATGCTCATCATGAGCAACTGTTGCCCCATTACCACCGTATAAAGTGACCAATCTGGTCCGTGAGGCAGAGATCCTGCTTGGCTGGCCCCTAGGGGACCTGGAGCGCACTCACTTCTTAGCAGGAGGTGAGCGTTCCTCTAAGGCGTAGCGCCCACGCTTCCCCACTGTCCTACTGGGCAAGTGAGATCGTCGCCCGAGAGACAGGGAGGGTGACCCGAAGAGTTGTAGGCGGCCGTGAGAAGGTGCTGTTTCCCCTGAAGGGGGAACAGACTCAGAATGGGATCCCCTACTGGAATCAGATCCCAGTCCCACTGCCCTGTTGGCTCTAGCCTTGAGGATCTGCCTGTGGAACTTCCCACAGATCGTGCAAAACGTTGTCGGTCAAGGCCGAGGCAGCATGTTCTGGTCCGAGGCATGAGACACAAAACTCACGCGGGTCCTCTGGGAGCATGTTCCGGCTGCAAGAGCCACACTCATAGAAGCCCAGCATAGTGTGCACATGCTCGGGTTGCACGGTGGAGTGCACAGGCACAAGTGGAACACATGTGCGCATGGGGTGCATGGTAAATGCACTGTATGCACATGGGTGCATGGGGCACATTGGTGCACGGGAGAATGCACAAGCACGGTATGCAGGTAAGTGCGCGGGCATGGAGGTGCACGGGTGTTTACGGGTGTGCACGGGGTGCATAGGTCACACGTGCGCTGTGAAGATGTGGTGAGACACATTTCGGGAATAATCCCTCAGAAAACCTGATTAAAATTTAGATCAGGAGATCTAAACTAACACACAGTGTTTACAAGAAATGCTGTGTGCAGCTGGTGTCTGGAGCAGGCTAAGGTCTAACAAAGATCATTGCTGTGCTTAAGGTAGGCCCAGGGCCAACACACACCTCGTGTTTCTTTCCTGAAAGAAAGAAAAACAAAAAGTTAATTACAAGTAAATACTACAATAATGAACAATAAGGCTCTAAATAATAATCAGCGAGACAGGCTCGAAGAGTCAGCAAGCTGAAAAGAGCGAGTAGCTCAATAGTAAGCGACTCAGTGACTCACTGCCAGCCGGCATGCTAAATATGAGAGCTAAAAGTGGGCGCCCAAACCAACAGAGTCTGGTGATTTTGCGGCTCGCGCTCAGCGAACGTAAAACTACAAATTCAGTGAAATAAACCCGGGGAAGGGGCAGCTGCCAGCTTCCTGTGCAAAATTAAGGCAACGGAGGGTACAGACACTGAATTAATTAAATAAAGAGCGTTGTAAGAACAACTGTATAGCTATGTTCAATCCCGATCAAGGCTGAAAACAAAAGAGGCTGAACTTCTTACGCTCTGCATAGTTATTCAGCACCTGAGGGGTGGGGCAGTGACATTAGAGCTATGGGGGCCTAAAAGCAGCTTTTACATTAAGTTCAGCATAATCCTATTACCTGAAAGCGATAGCCATTAGTTGATGGCTATTTTCGAATTGAAAGAGAACCAGGTTATTGTCTACATTTACACATCAGACTGACATCTCTTCTTATATGGCATGTTTATGGCAATGTAAACACAACTCTATATATATATATATATATATATATATATATATATATATATATACATATATATACACACACACACACATACATATAATATATATATATATATATATATATATATATATATATATATATATATATTATATATATATATATATATATATATATATATATTAGGGATATCATATATACATATATGGTAAAATTGTAAACATCCTTTGTACACTGCTTATCTGTATTGCTGTGTTTTACAAAGCTGATTTGTATCACTGCTTCTTACAGTAATTTATTAAATGACTTGTTTAACTGCTTTACTGCCTGGCACTGAAGGGAGGGATTTGTCATCTTATATTTTACTGTTTCTCCACATTGTTTTGAATGTTATTAATTGTTTTTTTTATTCCTGTTGGTCATGATTATCAGGCTGATCTCTTGTTTATATTAAATGATGAAATGGTTGAATTGATTGCACAGTCGGTGCTGCTTAAAAGTGGATCCTGATAATCGGGATTGCTGCTTAAATGGGATACAACTCTGGGAGACGGTTCTTCCCAGCGCTACGATATTGTTTAATTGGGACGTCACTTTGTTTAACTGGGTCCAATATTTTCAAATGATATGCGAAGATTGCTTTTCAGACAGATCCCGTGACAGTGCAGTGAGTACTTAACTACACTGGGACTGTAAATTGTGTAAACCTGTGATAGAAATACAATGACTTCTGGATATAAATCTCCCTCTCGACCTGTGAGAGTGCTAAATAGCGAAAGGAAAAGTATCTGGACGGGCGTTTCCAAGGTCGGGAAGTCGGTCAGCCTGGATGGAAGCGAGACTCTGTTGCAGGAACGTATTGATCCGGAAGGTAAACGAGGTAGCAGCTGCAAGCTATAGACGCAGCTGAAATCGTTTACCAAGGGATTATGCGGGATAGCATAAAAGGGGCTAGAGAAATGCTAATCTTTCCTTCGCTTGAAGTTTGCTCTTTAAACCTGGAAGGACTGACAGCTGCAGTAGATACTGCCGAGGAATATTCGTGAGTGTTTGTCTGTTTTGAGTGTTAGTAATTGTCTTGTTTATTGTATCACTAGATGGCTAAACAGGTTCCGGACCTGTCGCTTTTGGGCCTGCACAAGCCGGAACTGCACTGCACGAACTGTCACCAAATAACCTGTTATCACCCACCATGAGCACTACTACACGCACCCGGGACTGAAGCATTTCTCTTTTGTTGGTCATCAGACCCGGTTTACAATTAAAACCACTTTCCTACCGGATTACAATTGTTTGCGATTCCTTTTGCACCGCATCACCTCTACACCTGTTCACAATCACCAAATTGCCACAAAACCACACTGAACTCTTGCAGAAGGACGAGGCTCCTGCGGTTTCTCAGGCTGGTCTTGCACAGGAAGTTGGTGTGTCAACATTGCAGATACGATTCATTTTGTTTTGGAATAAAAACAAACATCGACTCATATTTTAAATGACGTATTTAACATGTAATCATAATGTGATGTGATTTAATTTTTTTCTTTTCATTAAGAATCTAAATAGTGTGCCTCGGGTTGGCTCAGCTGCGTCTTGTATAATTGGGACAGCCAGTTATTCAGGATATTTTTCCTTCTTCCGAGGAGGCGTCCTGATAAAGCAGCACCGACTGTATGGAAACGTTCTCCTCCTGATGACGCCATTTGAATCAGTACATACATATAAATACATGTATGACTATATTAATATATGTTGTTATTAATATCCAATTAGACAGCTAGCCTAATATAAATTTAACTAAAGTATTCATGTTTTTAAAAACTGTTAAAAATGTAAAAGCCTAATAACAGCTTGTTTTATGTATGAGAAGTCTATGTATAATGTATCTAAAATGTGATCCACAAGAGCTGTCTGTGTTACATGCAGGGTGAGGAGCTGTCTGTGTTACATGCAGCACATAGTGCTGTCTGTGTTACATTCAGGGTGTAGAGCTGTCTGTGTTACATGCAGGGTGTAGAGCTGTCTGTGTTACATGCAGCACATAGTGCTGTCAGTGTTACATGCAGGGTGTAGAGCAGTCTGTGTTACATGCAGGGTGTAGAGCAGTCTGTGTTACATGCAGGGTGTAGAGCAGTTTGTGTTACATGCAGGGTGTAGAGCAGTTTGTGTTACATGCAGGGTGTAGAGCAGTCTGTGTTACATGCAGGGTGTAGAGCAGTTTGTGTTACATGCAGGGTGTAGAGCAGTCTGTGTTACATGCAGGGTGTAGAGCAGTCTGTGTTACATGCAGGGTGTAGTGCTGTCTGTGTTACATGCAGGGTGTAGTGCAGTCTGTGTTACATGCAGGGTGTAGAGCAGTCTGTGTTACATGCAGGGTGTAGTGCTGTCTGTGTTACATGCAGGGTGTAGTGCTGTCTGTGTTACATGCAGGGTGTAGTGCTGTCTGTGTTACATGCAGGGTGTAGGGCTCTGTATTACATGCAGGGTGTAGCGCTGTCTGTATTTGATGGCTACAGAGATGGTAATGTTACTTACAGAAGCTCACTTCCAATTGATCCATTTCTCATTGTAAACACAAAACAAAACCTTACAACTGCCAACCAACACAGAACATAGTGAAACATAATTAATGTTTCAGTGTTTCAGGTCTTATGAATCAAACACTTTTTAAATAAGTTAGGCTACATATTTACGTAATATCATTTTCTAACTTTTAAAAAGACATTTGGGTCTGAGTAATTAGAGCACCTTTGTGTCATGTCCCAAAAATAACACATTTACTGTAGATATTATGATAAACATTATAGATTTAAAGTTATAGAAATAATGCAAACCATTACTTATTTATTATTTTGGTTTTGCCTTGAGCACAAGTTAGAAAGGCTCACTTTGTATTCATACACATTTAAATATTCCAGTTAAATTCATACTGCTCAATCCTTTACAATTCATAACAATATAAATATAAATATGAGGATAGTAATACGGGTTATTCAGTAATGTCAGTGTTAATAGGATCTGTTGATACCTTATACCATGTGTTTAAAAGCGGATTTTTTTTTTATTCAAATCTGTCAATTTGTACATTTAGCATGTTTTGGTCAGATGGCAATAGAAAAAAAGTTTTTTATCTGCAATAAACACATTGATGTTTAACTTTCAAATTAGGATCGTGTTATTAAATAGAGTTATTTTAACTGCTTCAAGCTGCTGCAGCTTCAACGAATTGAAGAAAAAAAAAGTCCCAGTTTTTTTCCGTGTTAATCTGGTTGCCCTGCTTGACACACAGCACATTGTGATCGGATAAGGGAGCAACGTCATTGTGCCGTTATTATAAACCGCGCCGATGTACGTACAGAACAGGACAGCAGAATGCACTTCGTACCAGTGTCACGGGAAATACGTTAGCTTTTGCCTTTTTGTGCCTTTCTACGCATGCGCGAATCTTAGTGCTTAAGGCAGGGTTATTAAGTCGTCGACTTTCTGTCTGTGTACTTTTCTTCAGAACAGACTGTTGTTGCGATGTTTCCAGTGTGTCTAGTAAATTGTTTAACTATTAATGTTGTTACCTTTATTAAAATATACAGTATATGTGGTAAACATCAGAAACACGTCGTTGTAATATTAAAAACGTTTTTCATATTATTCAATAATAGATAAACTTTAGGCTACGTAGTTTACAAAGTTTACATTTAATCGCTGGCTACTGGTTTTCTTCGTACACGTACTTGCAATATATTTGCAAGTATTAGTGAAAGAGAAATAAATACAGTACATGCATTACTTTATTGGGTTATGACATAAACATAATTGTTACAATTGTTACAAATCTCCTGCAGTACTACAGACGAGCTGCCGATACTCACCTCTGATTAACCCAACATGAATATAAACACGATCCGAACTCAGTGTGTTTCAAAGAGCGCTCAGAGTGCCGGATCCGGAGAGTCTGCGAGCAGGTTTAATCAAAATGAATGAGCCCGTGTCTGCTCGCGTCTCACAGCAAACTCGCCGTCCTCTATAAACACATTACACACCCCCGAACCACACACATGGTTTCCAGCGGGTGTAGTGAATTCAATTCCAACAACTCACCGCTCTCTTTCTCCCTGTGTCTTCTCTTCCTTATGCTTTCTCGCGTCTTTTTCTCCAAGTAGCTCGGAACTTCCAGGTCTGACTGGTGCGCTGATCTAAAGATTCCCCCCATCGGGGAAAACCAGTGCCTACATACCGGTTTGTTTAGTAAAATAAAAGACATATTTGTACACACAGTGTTAAAACTGAACAGCTAAAGTAATACCTCACTTGGGGCTCACAACAGGGACCACTTCCAGTGAAACACGTATAAACCGCAGTGAAAAAATAAAATAAACATTTGCATTCATAACAATAAACAAAGATATTAGGCCCATATAAATCTACACACTTTTTGCTAGAACAGGGTACAGGGAGTGTTGATAGTTTCACCCTAAACTTGCATACTGAAAGCAGCGTAATTACAACTCGGAGGCTGGCAGACCAAACGCATCACACATAGGACTACAGACACAGGCAAGGGATTCTGGGATTGTAGTTTGTTTGCAGTATCACTGTTCCCTTTCAATTCGAAGATGGCCACCAAAACATCGTTATGGGATACGCTCCTGCTTATTGGTAGGTGTCACTGAGCTCTTTCTATCAAAGCTGCTGATAGGCCCTCTCCCCTCTCGGGACATCATGCATATGAAAGCTCAGATTGGTCGGATCATGGAGCTTTTGGAGAGGCAGCCCCCACCGGCTCAGGCCATGGGACCCCGTGTGGCGTCCCCCCTACCCCCTGTGCCGGTCGCAGTCTCTGTACCTCCCCCTGACCCCTCCATGGGAGAGCAGGGCGAGAGGATCGACTGGGAGCTCTGTTCAGACGAGGATGCGCTCTGTATCGCCTCCTTTCAAGGTGGAGCCCGAATTCATGGTTGATATGGCCCCTGGTTCCGAGACTCGGTTACTAGCGCGCCCAGCCACAGCGCCGGCGCAATTGAGACATGGTTCTCCTCTGGCCTCACTGCAGGGTGCAGAGAAGCTGGGCCTGGCCGGGTTTCCCCCCCTGTGAACTCCACCATTGCAGCCTTGGTTAAGGCTCCACCGGTGGGAGGTATGCCCAAGGATCCTGGGTACCCAAACCTGCAGTGCAGGGTTACGGAGACACACGTCCGGAGAGCTTTTGTGGCAGGAGCCCAAAGTACCCGCTTAGTGAACACATCCAGCGTGCTGACTGCGTACTTGGAAGGGATTTTGCTTGACTACCTGCGCCCAGAGCCGGTGGCCATGGAGTTGTGATTACTATCGCACACGTTGCTCCAGATCTCCGGCCTGCAGGGTCAGACCCTGGGCCGGAGTCTGGCAGGTTTAGGGGTGCCTGATGCTGATAAGGCCATGCTGTTGTACACCCCCATATCGCCAGGCCACACTTTTGGCCCGACAATGGAGGAGATTCTGCAGTGCTCTCTTAGAGAACACGAGGCGTCGAGACAAGTAGCCATGTTGCTCCCTCCCCCCGCTCCGGCGCGGGTCAAGTCGAGCCGCTGGCACTCTACTCAGACATGAACAGTCACCCTACAGGCCTCATCTCAGGCGAGAGGCAGGAACCTCGCTCAGCGTGGTGGACGTGGCCGTAACCAGCCCAAGCAGCAACAACCTCGAAGGCGGTTCCAGGGTTTCCGCCCTAGACAACCGCTACCACTAGCCCCGCCTCAGCCCCAGCCGCCCCAGCAGGGACCCTGAAGGCTGGTGGCCTCAGACCCAATTCATGGCACAACAGCTGCACTACTGGCACGCTTGCACCTCTGATGTGTGGGTGCTTGCAACCATACAATACGGTTACGTGCTTCAGTTTGGCTTGGGACCCCCTCCTTTTCGAGGCATCACGACTATGTACGTGACGGATCCGCTTCAGGTCTTGGTGCTCCAGACCGAAGTGGCAGCCTTGTTGGACAAGCACGCCATTCGTCTCGTAGATCCCAACTCTCTCAGAGAGGGGTTCTACTCAAGACTTTTTGTTACCGAAGAGGGACAGTGGCTTTCGTCCCATCCTGCACCTGCGGTTTCTCAACCGGTTTCCGAAACAGAAAAGGTTCCACATGCTGACTCATTGTTACATACTCCAGTCTGTGCGGCCGGGTGACTGGTTCACCACGGTGAACCTAACGGGACACATATTTTCACGTTCCCATTCGTCCACAGCACAGGAAATATCTCTGCTTCGCCTTTCAGGGCAACGCGTATGAGTTTTCCGTGCTGCCGATCGGCCTCTCCCTAGCTCCCCATATGTTTTTTAAGTGCGTAGACGATGCAAGGAGTCAGAGTGATGAATTACCTCGATGACTGATTGATCTGTTCCGAATGGGAGTGGTTTACACCTGCAGGGTAGTGACGATGGACACCTACGACTCGGGTTGGGCCGCGGTCTGCGAAGGCAGAGGAGTCAGCGGACCCTGGTCAGGTCGTTGGACATACCTGCAAATCAACATGCTGGAGCTGCAGGCAATGTTCCTTGCCCTCCAGCATTTCCTACACATGGTGCTGAACAGACATGTGCTGAATCACACAGACAATACATCAAGGGTGGCGTATGTCAACCACCAGGATGGACTTCGGTTCCCGGGGTTGCATCGTCTAGCCTACAGGCTTCTGATTTGGGCCCAACAGAACCTACTGTCCCTTCAGGCGATGCATGTTCCTGGTGTGGAGAATTCCGTCGGAGTTGCGGCTCCACCCTTAGGTGGTGGAACACATTTGGGAAAGTTTTGGGAAGGCGCAGGTTGATCTCTTCACCTCGGCGGAGATGACACACTGCCCCCTATGGTGCTCCCTCCACCACTGCGGCAGTCCATTCGGCGTTAACGCCCTAGCCTACGTATGGCCCAGAGCACTCCTTTATGCATCCTGCCTCTGCCATTACTCCCTGCCTTTCTCGAAAATGTCCGGTCAGAGAAGATGTCAGTTCTCCTAGTGGCCCCCAGGTTGCCCAGGGGAATCTGGTTTTCATCCCTGTGCCAGCTATTGAATGGCCCACCCTGGGAAATCTTCTCAGTCAGGCAAGAGGCACACTTTGGCACCCGGAGCCAGGCAGGCTCCAGTTGTGGTTCTGGCCCCTGAAAGGGACCCCTGGTCAGTCTTAGGGCTACCAGACGTGTGGTACGCTGCAGAATGCTAGGGCGCATTCCACTAGGTCACTGTATGCCTATAAGTGGAAATATTTTCAAGATTGGTGCCGTACTAACGGTCATGATCCAATCTTCTGTCCCATGCCTGTCATCTTGCAGTTTCTGTAAGATCTGCTTCTACACTTTAGGTTTACCTAGTGGCTATTTCTGCTTGCCATGCCACCGTTGACTCTGTGTCCCCAGGTGTTCATTTTCTAGCTACTCGGTTTCTCCGAGGCACTCGGCTATTGCACCCTCTAGGAGGGCTACTCCCCTGAATGGAGCCTTGAGATTGTACTGGAGGCTCTCATGAAGGCTCCGTTTGAGCCTATATACTCCATTGAGTTGAAGTATCTGTCTATGAAGACAGCCTTCCTCTTGGCTATCACCTCCCCAAATTAGTGAGCTGCAGGCGTTGTCTGTGCATAGCTGCTGCATGTGTATTTGGAATGATGGTAGCAGAGTGTCACAGCATGCAAACCCTGCACCAGGTTCTACAGCTTGAATGTGGTAGATCCCTCATTGCCCTCTGTGGGCACTAGGGTGCTCGAGGTTGCACACTCACGCCTCTGACCTTGGTCAGGCAGGACTTAGCGTCCCTCATATGCTGCTGTTATTTCTTCCATTGCGACAGCTCTGGTACACGTTTCCCATAACAATGTTTGGTGGTCATCTTCGAATTGAAAGGGAACATTAGTTTACCTACTGTAAACCTGGTTCCCTGAAAGAAAATATGGCCACCAACGCGAGGTCGCTTCTAGAACATAAGAACATAAGAAAGTTTACAAACGAGAGGAGGCCATTCGGCCCATCTTGCTCGTTTGGTTGTTAGTAGCTTATTGATCCCAAAATCTCATCAAGCAGCTTCTTGAAGGATCCCAGGGTGTCAGCTTCAACAACATTACTGGGGAGTTGATTCCAGACCCTCACAATTCTCTGTGTAAAAAAGTGTCTCCTATTTTCTGTTCTGAATGCCCCTTTGTCTAAACTCCATTTGTGACCCCTGGTCCTTGTTTCTTTTTTCAGGCTGAAAAAGTCCCTTGGGTCGACACTGTCAATACCTTTTAGAATTTTGAATGCTTGAATTAGGTCGCCACGTAGTCTTCTTTGTTCAAGACTGAACAGATTCAATTCTTTTAGCCTGTCTGCATATGACATGCCTTTTAAGCCCGGAATAATTCTGGTCGCTCTTCTTTGCACTCTTTCTAGAGCAGCAATATCTTTTTTATAGCGAGGTGACCAGAACTGCACACAATATTCAAGATGAGGTCTTACTAGTGCATTGTACAGTTTTAACATTACTTCCCTTGATTTAAATTCAACACTTTTCACAAATGTATCCGAGCATATTGTTAGCCTTTTTTATAGCTTCCCCACATTGTCTAGATGAAGACATTTCTGAGTCAACAAAAACTACTAGGTCTTTTTCATAGATTCTTTCTCCAATTTCAGTATCTCCCATATGATATTTATAATGTACATTTTTATTTCCTGCTTGCAGTACCTTACACTTTTCTCTATTAAATGTCATTTGCCATGTGTCTGCCCAGTTCTGAATCTTGTCTAGATCATTTTGAATGACCTTTGCTGCTGCAACAGTGTTTGCCACTCCTCCTACTTTTGTGTCGTCTGCAAATTTAACAAGTTTGCTTACTATACCAGAATCTAAATCATTAATGTAGATTAGGAATAGCAGAGGACCTAATACTGATCCCTGTGGTACACCACTGGTTACCACATTCCATTCTGAGGTTTTTCCTCTAATCAGTACTTTCTGTTTTCTACATGTTAACCACTCCCTAATCCATGTACATGTGTTTCCTTGAATCCCAACTGCGTTCAGTTTGAGAATTAATCTTTTGTGCGGGACTTTGTCAAAAGCTTTCTGGAAATCTAAATAAACCATGTCATATGCTTTGCAATTATCCATTATCGATGTTGCATCCTCAAAAAAATCAAGCAAGTTAGTTAGACACGATCTCCCTTTCCTAAAACCATGTTGACTGTCTCCCAGGACCCTGTTACCATATAGGTAATTTTCCATTTTGGATCTTATTATAGTTTCCATAAGTTTGCATATAATAGAAGTCAGGCTTACTGGTCTGTAGTTACCTGGTTCAGTTTTGTTTCCCTTTTTGTGGATCGGTATTACGTTTGCAATTTTCCAGTCTGTCGGTACCACCCCTGTGTCAAGAGACTGCTGCATGATCTTGGTTAGCGGTTTGTAAATTACTTCTTTCATTTCTTTGAGTACTACTGGGAGGATCTTCATCCGGCCCAGGGGATTTGTTTATTTTAAGAGCTCCTAGTCCCTTTAACACTTCTGCCTCAGTTATGCTAAAGTTATTTAAAACTGGATAGGAACTGGATGACATGTGGGGCATGTTGTCAGTATCTTCCTTTGTAAAAACTTGTGAAAAGTAATCATTTAATATATTTGCTATTTTTTTCTTCATCTACGATTTTGCCATTTGTATCTCTTAAACATTTAATCTCCTCTTTGAATGTTCTCTTGCTGTTGTAATATTGGAAAAACATTTTGGAATTGGTTTTAGCTCCCTTAGCAATGTTCATTTCTATTTCTCTCTTGGCCTTTCTAACTTCCTTTTTGACTTGCGTTTGCAGTTCCGTGTACTCTTTCTGCATACTTTCTTTTTGGTCCTTTTTTAATGCTCTGTAAAGTGCCTTTTTTCGCTGAATATTTTTTTTAATTGATCTATTAAACCATTTTGGCAATTTAGTTTTACATTTAGATTTGTCTACTTTAGGGATGTAATTGTTTTGCGCCTCTAGTACTACATTTTTGAAGAACAACCATCCTTCTTCTGTGGGTGTTTTCTCTATTTTACTCCAATCTACTTCTGTTAGTCTCTGTTTCATACCTTCATAGTTTGCTTTTCTAAAATTGTAAACCTTAGCTTTAGTCATTACTTTTGGGGTTTTAAAAAACACTTCAAATGAGACCATGTTGTGGTCTGAGTTTGCCAGTGGTTCTCTGACCTCTGTTTTAGTTATTCTGTCTTCGTTATTTGAAAAGACTAAATCAAGGCATGCCTCCCCTCTAGTCGGTGCCTTGACAAATTGTGTTAGGAAGCAGTCATTTGTCATTTCCACCATTTCTATTTCATCCTTCGTGCTACCCACCGGGTTTTCCCATTTTATTTGGGGGAAGTTGAAATCCCCCATTAGTATGGCTTCTCCTTTGCTACACACATTTCTAATGTCATTGTATAACAGATTATTGTGCTCACCGTCTGAATCTGGTGGTCTATAGCATGCTCCTATTATTATGCCCTTTGAATTTTTGTCTGTTATTCTGACCCATATTGATTCAGTTTTATTTTCTTTGTCCAGGTTTAACACCTGGGCTTCAAGACTGTTTCTTATGTATAGCGCTACCCCTCCTCCTCTTCTGTCCTGCCTGTCTTTCCTATAAGTGTATACCCACAAATATTATATTCGTCCCCATCACTCTCAGATAACCAAGTTTCTGTAACACCTATCACATCATAGTTACCTGTTAGTGCAGTAGCTTCAAGTTCTAGAATTTTGTTTCTGATACTTCTAGCATTTAGATAAATACATTTAATGGTTGTCTTACCTGAGTTGTTGTTCTTGTTTTGATGTGGTCTCCCTTCTGTTTTTTTGTTGATTTCTACCCCCTTCCTTTCTAGTTTAAATGCTTCTGAACCTGCTCGAGGATCTTTTCTCCAGTTAGACTGGTTCCCTTGTTATTTAAGTGCAGTCCGTCCCATCTATACAGATAGTCCTCGTTGTAAAATGTGGTCCAATGATCAAGATAGGTGAAGCCTTCCCGTGTGCACCACGTCTTCAGCCATTCGTTTTGATTAATTATTTCCAGCTGTCCATATGGTCCTTTGCAAGGTGCCGGTAGTATACCAGAAAATACCACAGTTTTGGTTTTCTCTTTGTTAATTTCCTTCCTACCTCTCTGAATTTGTTTTGCAGGGATTTTTGGTCTGTCTCTTCCAATATTGTTTGTACTGATGTGGACGACAACTACTGGGTCGTCTCCTGTTCGTTCCAGGAGCCTGTCCACGTTCTCAGTGATGTGCTTGACCGAGGCTCCCGGAAGGCAGCACACTGTTGTAGTAAGGGGGTCCAAACTGCGAATTGAACTTGCTGTGTTTCTCAATATGGAGTCCCCAACAATCATGACCTCCCTTCTTTTTGCTGTCTGGTCACCACTGTCAATGGGGTCCTGGATGTTGTTCCTTTCGTTCTCTTGTTGTTGGTGATGCTCATCAAAATTCTGAAATGACTTAAATTTGTTGGTTGTTTTGATTTCTGGTGGTTGTGTTTGACGAAGTTTCTTTTTTTCCCTGCTTCTGCCTACCTGAACCCAGCTGTTCTGACCTTCTATCTCCCTGGTGACTTTCAGTCTGTTAGGGGTGATGCAGACTTCCATGAATTGTGGGTGTGCCAGTTCCTCAAGATCCTGTTGCTGTCTCACTTCTTCCAGCTCCATTTCTAGCATACTTACTAGTTTATGCAAATCCTGGATCACGCGGCACTTTACGCACACTTGGTTTAGCTCCGCTGGGTTTTCTCGGATTTCCCACATCAAGCAGGTGTCGCAGATTACTGGCTTGAAGACCATGTTGAGGGTTTTTTTTAAGTTTAGTTTCTTCTGCAGCCATCAACCTGCATTCAAACTGCTTCTAAACAGCTCTGTACTTTTCCACGCCTGTCTTCTCCCACTCGCTGTTGCTTCCACTCGTTGTCCCTGGGAAGACTGCCTCGTTTAACATCAACATCCAGGACCCTATTGACAGCGGTGACCAGACAGCAAAAAGAAGGGAGGTCATGATTGTTGGGGACTCCATATTGAGAAACACAGCAAGTTCAATTCGCAGTTTGGACCCCCTTACTACAACAGTGTGCTGCCTTCCGGGAGCCTCGGTCAAGCACATCACTGAGAACGTGGACAGGCTCCTAGAACGAACAGGAGATGACCCGGTAGTAGTCGTCCACATCGGTACAAACAACATTGGAAGAGACAGACCAAAATCCCTGCAAAACAAATTCAGAGAGCTAGGAAGGAAATTAAAAGAGAAAACCAAAACTGTGGTATTTTCTGGTATACTACCCGCACCTTGCAAAGGACCATATGGACAGCTGGAAATAATTAATCAAAACGCATGGCTGAAGACGTGATGCACACGGGAAGGCTTCACCTATCTTGATCATTGGACCACATTCTACAACGAGGACTATCTGTATAGACGGGATGGACTGCATTTAAATAACAAGGGAACTAGTCTACTCGGAGAAAAGATCCTCGAGCAGGTTCGGAAGCATTTAAACTAGAAAGGAAGGGGGGAGAAATCAACAAAAAAACAGAAGGGAGACCGCATCAAAACAAGAACAACAACTCTGGTAAGACAACCATTAAATGTATTTATCTAAATGCTAGAAGTATCAGAAACAAAATTCTAGAACTTGAAGCTACTGCACTAACAGGTAACTATGATGTGATAGGTGTTACAGAAACTTGGTTGTCTGAGAGTGATGGGGACGAATATAATATTTGTGGGTATACACTGTATAGGAAAGACAGGCAGGACAGAAGAGGAGGAGGGGTAGCGCTATACATAAGAAACAGTCTTGAAGCCCAGGTGTTAAACCTGGACAAAGAAAATAAAACTGAATCAATATGGGTCAGAATAACAGACAAAAATTCAAAGGGCATAATAATAGGAGCATGCTATAGACCGCCAGATTCAGACGGTGAGCAAAATAATCTGTTATACAATGACATTAGAAATGTGTGTAGCAAAGGAGAAGCCATACTAATGGGGGATTTCAACTTCCCCCATATAAAATGGGAAAACCCGGTGGGTAGCACGAAGGATGAAATAGAAATGGTGGAAATGACAAATGACTGCTTCCTAACACAATTTGTGAAGGCACCCACTAGAGGGGAGGCATGCCTTGATTTAGTCTTTTCAAATAACGAAGATAGAATAACTAAAACAGAGGTCAGAGAACCACTGGCAAACTCAGACCACAACATGGTCTCATTTGAAGTGTTTTTTAAATCCCCAAAAGTAAAGACTAAAGCTAAGGTTTACAATTTTAGAAAAGCAAACTATGAAGGTATGAAACAGAGACTAACAGAAGTAGATTGGAGTAAAATAGAGAAAACACCCACAGAAGAAGGATGGTTGTTCTTCAAAAATGTAGTACTAGAGGCGCAAAACAATTATATCCCTAAAGTAGACAAATCTAAATGTAAAACTAAATTGCCAAAATGGTTTAATAGATCAATTAAAAAAAAATATTCAGCGAAAAAAGGCACTTTACAGAGCATTAAAAAAGGACCAAAAAGAAAGTACGCAGAAAGAGAACACAGAACTGCAAACGCAAGTCAAAAAGGAAGTTAGAAAGGCCAAGAGAGAAATAGAAATGAACATTGCTAAGGGAGCTAAAACCAATTCCAAAATGTTTTTCCAATATTACAACAGCAAGAGAACATTCAAAGAGGAGATTAAATGTTTAAGAGATACAAATGGCAAAATCGTAGAGGAAGAAAAAAAAATAGCAAATATGTTAAATGATTACTTTTCACAAGTTTTTTACAAAGGAAGATACTGACAACATGCCCCACATGTCATCCAGTTCCTATCCAGTTTTAAATAACTTTAGCATAACTGAGGCAGAAGTGTTAAAGGGACTAGGAGCACTTAAAATAAACAAATCCCCTGGGCCGGATGAGATCCTCCCAGTAGTACTCAAAGAAATGAAAGAAGTAATTTACAAACCGCTAACCAAGATCATGCAGCAGTCTCTTGACACAGGGGTGGTACCGACAGACTGGAAAATTGCAAACGTAATACCGATCCACAAAAAGGGAAACAAAACTGAACCAGGTAACTACAGACCAGTAAGCCTGACTTCTATTATATGCAAACTTATGGAAACTATAATAAGATCCAAAATGGAAAATTACCTATATGGTAACAGGGTCCTGGGAGACAGTCAACATGGTTTTAGGAAAGGGAGATCGTGTCTAACTAACTTGCTTGATTTTTTTGAGGATGCAACATCGATAATGGATAATTGCAAAGCATATGACATGGTTTATTTAGATTTCCAGAAAGCTTTTGACAAAGTCCCGCACAAAAGATTAATTCTCAAACTGAACGCAGTTGGGATTCAAGGAAACACATGTACATGGATTAGGGAGTGGTTAACATGTAGAAAACAGAAAGTACTGATTAGAGGAAAAACCTCAGAATGGAGCGTGGTAACCAGTGGTGTACCACAGGGATCAGTATTAGGTCCTCTGCTATTCCTAATCTACATTAATGATTTAGATTCTGGTATAGTAAGCAAACTTGTTAAATTTGCAGACGACACAAAAGTAGGAGGAGTGGCAAACACTGTTGTAGCAGCAAAGGTCATTCAAAATGATCTAGACAAGATTCAGAACTGGGCAGACACATGGCAAATAGAGAAAAGTGTAAGGTACTGCACGCAGGAAATAAAAATGTACATTATAAATATCATATGGGAGATACTGAAATTGGAGAAGGAATCTATGAAAAAGACCTAGGAGTTTTTGTTGACTCAGAAATGTCTTCATCTAGACAATGTGGGGAAGCTATAAAAAAGGCTAACAAGATGCTCGGATACATTGTGAAAAGTGTTGAATTTAAATCAAGGGAAGTAATGTTAAAACTGTACAATGCACTTGTAAGACCTCATCTTGAATATTGTGTGCAGTTCTGGTCACCTCGCTATAAAAAAGATATTGCTGCTCTAGAAAGAGTGCAAAGAAGAGCGACCAGAATTATTCCGGGCTTAAAAGGCATGTCATATGCAGACAGGCTAAAAGAATTGAATCTGTTCAGTCTTGAACAAAGAAGACTACGTGGCGACCTAATTCAAGCATTCAAAATTCTAAAAGGTATTGACAGTGTCGACCCAAGGGACTTTTTCAACCTGAAAAAAGAAACAAGGACCAGGGGTCACAAATGGAGATTAGACAAAGGGGCATTCAGAACAGAAAATAGGAGGCACCTTTTTACACAGAGAATTGTGAGGGTCTGGAATCAACTCCCCAGTAATGTTGTTGAAGCTGACACCCTGGGATCCTTCAAGAAGCTGCTTGATGAGATTTTGGGATCAATAAGCTACTAACAACCAAACGAGCAAGATGGGCCGAATGGCCTCCTCTCGTTTGTAAACTTTCTTATGTTCTTATGTTCTTATGTTTAACTGCGTTGTTCTGCTGTGCTGTTGGCTCCTCCCCTCGCCCGTGTCTCATAACGGCGCTGAATTTGAATCAGCTGCTCCGAGTTTCAGCTTGTTTGTTATCAGAAAAACACACATAAGAACATAAGAACATAAGAAAGTTTACAAACGAGAGGAGGCCATTCGGCCCATCTTGCTCGTTTGGTTGTTAGTAGCTTATTGATCCCAAAATCTCATCAAGCAGCTTCTTGAAGGATCCCAGGGTGTCAGCTTCAACAACATTACTGGGGAGTTGATTCCAGACCCTCACAATTCTCTGTGTAAAAAAGTGTCTCCTATTTTCTGTTCTGAATGCCCCTTTTTCTAAACTCCATTTGTGACCCCTGGTCCTTGTTTCTTTTTTCAGGCTGAAAAAGTCCCTTGCGTCCACACTGTCAATACCTTTTAGAATTTTGAATGCTTGAATTAGGTCGCCACGTAGTCTTCTTTGTTCAAGACTGAACAGATTCAATTCTTTTAGCCTGTCTGCATATGACATGCCTTTTAAGCCCGGAATAATTCTGGTCGCTCTTCTTTGCACTCTTTCTAGAGCAGCAATATCTTTTTTATAGCGAGGTGACCAGAACTGCACACAATATTCAAGATGAGGTCTTACTAGTGCATTGTACAGTTTTAACATTACTTCCCTTGATTTAAATTCAACACTTTTCACAATGTATCCGAGCATCTTGTTAGCCTTTTTTATAGCTTCCCCACATTGCCTAGATGAAGACATTTCTGAGTCAACAAAAACTCCTAGGTCTTTTTCATAGATTCCTTCTCCAATTTCAGTATCTCCCATATGATATTTATAATGTACATTTTTATTTCCTGCGTGCAGTACCTTACACTTTTCTCTATTAAATGTCATTTGCCATGTGTCTGCCCAGTTCTGAATCTTGTCTAGATCATTTTGAATGACCTTTGCTGCTGCAACAGTGTTTGCCACTCCTCCTACTTTTGTGTCGTCTGCAAATTTAACAAGTTTGCTTACTATACCAGAATCTAAATCATTAATGTAGATTAGGAATAGCAGAGGACCTAATACTGATCCCTGTGGTACACCGCTGGTTACCACACTCCATTCTGAGGTTTTTCCTCTAATCAGTACTTTCTGTTTTCTACATGTTAACCACTCCCTAATCCATGTACATGTGTTTCCTTGAATCCCAACTGCGTTCAGTTTGAGAATTAATCTTTTGTGCGGGACTTTGTCAAAAGCTTTCTGGAAATCTAAATAAACCATGTCATATGCTTTGCAATTATCCATTATCGATGTTGCATCCTCAAAAAAATCAAGCAAGTTAGTTAGGCACGATCTCCCTTTCCTAAAACCATGTTGACTGTCTCCCAGTACTCTGTTACCATATAGGTAATTTTCCATTTTGGCTCTTATTATAGTTTCCATAAGTTTGCATATAATAGAAGTCAGGCTTACTGGTCTGTAGTTACCTGGTTCAGTTTTGTTTCCCTTTTTGTGGATCGGTATTACGTTTGCAATTTTC
Source organism: Polyodon spathula (assembly GCF_017654505.1). Taxonomy (NCBI): domain Eukaryota; kingdom Metazoa; phylum Chordata; class Actinopteri; order Acipenseriformes; family Polyodontidae; genus Polyodon; species Polyodon spathula. The sequence goes on from NC_054556.1 coordinate 16,685,834, forward strand.
CAGTCTGTCGGTACCACCCCTGTGTCAAGAGACTGCTGCATGATCTTGGTTAGCGGTTTGTAAATTACTTCTTTCATTTCTTTGAGTACTACTGGGAGGATCTCATCCGGCCCAGGGGATTTGTTTATTTTAAGAGCTCCTAGTCCCTTTAACACTTCTGCCTCAGTTATGCTAAAGTTATTTAAAACTGGATAGGAACTGGATGACATGTGGGGCATGTTGTCAGTATCTTCCTTTGTAAAAACTTGTGAAAAGTAATCATTTAACATATTTGCTATTTTTTTTTCTTCCTCTACGATTTTGCCATTTGTATCTCTTAAACATTTAATCTCCTCTTTGAATGTTCTCTTGCTGTTGTAATATTGGAAAAACATTTTGGAATTGGTTTTAGCTCCCTTAGCAATGTTCATTTCTATTTCTCTCTTGGCCTTTCTAACTTCCTTTTTGACTTGCATTTGCAGTTCTGTGTACTCTTTCTGTGTACTTTCTTTTTGGTCCTTTTTTAATGCTCTGTAAAGCGGCTGTTTGACTTTGAGCTGCTGCTGTGTTTCCCCAATGTCCTCTGTTTTCTGATTAAAGCAATTCAAGATGCAATTTCTTTATTGCTTCTAAACTGCTCTGTACTTTTCCACGCCTGTACTTCTCCCACTCGCTTTCACTTCTACTCGCTGTCGCTGGGAAGACATGAGGCTGTCAAATTAACAGTTAAACATTCATTCAGAAATCAGTAAAGCAAGGCTCTGGTTTGTTTCTTCTTAAGCCTGGTTCATGCCAATACATTACATATTTTATACTGAAGTGTAATTTATAGATAACAATTGTTACCTAAAATGTAGTAAAAGGGAGGGGGGGGGGGGGGGTCTTCATTTAAATTTTAGCGACAGCTTAAATAACTGAAGGAATAGTAACTGCTCTGTTATTGTTCAATATAAAAATAAGGTTACAGCTCGATGGAGGAGGAAGGTCTTTGCCCCTGGGTTCACACAGTGAATCAGTGAAGGGTCCTTGAATAACACACCATATTGAGCATGGCCTGATCAGGAATTGCCAATTGAAGTAAGCAAAACATTCAATGCAGCAGAGAGAATCCCATTAGCAAGGCATTTTGACAAACACTAATATATACATAATAATGTACAATTAGTGAGCATCCACACAAAAAAAAAAATCAAAAACAGCTTTTAAAGAAAGATTTATTATTTATCAATACACACTTTTTGGCATTTTCCAAAAAGATACAACTCCCGCTACAAAAACAGCCACTGAACACACACCCATTGTAACTCCCTGAAGGGACCACACATTGACTCGGGCTGAAAGAGAAGAAAGAAATGTTAGTGGAATACAATACGATTACACCAATGTGAAAACACACCAAGTAGAAAGTTAATTTTACTTGAAATGAAATTATGTTCACATTATGCATATTACCGCTTCTAGGCATAAAGTGAAGGAATCCCTCTCTCTTCAGCTGAATTGGACCGGAAGACACAAATGCTTTCACTGTACCACCCTTCAGCTCTGCAACATACAGGAGGAGTCTAGTGAACAAACTGGACAGAGCTCTTACCAAGTCTCTGTTTTCCTGGAATGCACCGTCTGCTACAGAGGCTGTCTGATGGCCTGTTTGAATCACATATCACAACACTGCAGTGGAAGTAAATCTGAAAGAGTACACCTCGTCAAGCAAAACTTGCATCAGTAGCTCAGGCAGTATTGTTTGTCAATGGGGAACATTTGAGGATTATGAATTGAAAAACACAGTATATCATAGTAAATGTTTCTTGCATTAAAAAGTGCTGTTAGTTGGAATGAAAACATATTTCACTAAAGATTTGGGAAAGGTGAATATTTGCTGCTTGCAAAGCAATCCAAACCATGCATTGTGGTACAAGATCCCCAAACCAACGCTTCACTTTACCTGTCCTTTCAGTGCATCCTGGCCGCTTAAAGGAAAACAGATGGGAAGGGAACAGCACTCTTGCATTGCTGGAGACTGGGTGAAAGATGGTCAAGTAGTCATCTGCAGAGTTCTCACAGCTACAAAAGAGAAAGTAGTCAGGAGCACATCAGCCACAATTCCAGTTCCTGTGTTTTGTAGCAGCAATCTCATATTCCAGCATCTTACCTGTCCACAACAACATCCCACTTTGGAAAGCTAGTCCTGTCAGCAGAATAGGTTGCCCAGCAGTTCTCCAAAAACAATTCAGCCTGTGGATCCCTGCTGTACAGGAGTTCTACCTCAAAATACAAGGGTCTTCGTAAGTACTGCACAACAGGGTAATCCTCCGCTCCATAGAGGTCATTGTAGGTTGAATCTGCAGAGATGCAAGGGAGAATTTATAGAAGGAAACACACTGCTACAGCATCTACACTATTTTAAATTTCCAAGTCATACCCAATGCAAGCCGCATGATGACCGCAAGGTCCTCCAAGCCAGGATGGACTCCAGGTGCAGGATCATTCTGGTACAAGAACTCTACTACCTTGGTGTCATTGACCAGATAGTGACAGGCAACTCTCAGCCTGGAAAGAGGAGATGGGTTAGTAGAGCTTCAGCCTCAATCATAAAGATGCTCAATTTGTGATGCAATCCTTACCGGTAAAATGTGAACAGCACTTCATTCTCATAAGTCAGGAGGTTGTTGTCAAACTGGAAGAGAAATCACAAAGGCTCAGTTGCCATGAACATGCAGATTTAGTATGGAGCTGCATACCAAGTTGCAGGCTACCTAATATGGTACTTAGGATCATCCCCAGCTGCATACTGACTTAATACCAATTTCAAAATACATGTTTTGGTTATGAATATTCAGTTTCATAATTGTTAAAACATTTTGGGATTTTTCATGTTTGTTCCAGTTCGTACGTTTCTGTCTACAGAAACTACTAGACTAACTTAATATTGTTTTAGTAACCTCTAGAGGGGAACAAAGTTTTGGGTATGTTGCAAATAGACAATTTAAATACATAACTGGTGATTTGAGCTGCTTAATCAGTACTAGTTTAGTACCTCTGTACTATCCACGAGATCATCCCCAGTTAGTATGCTCCTTTCAGTTCATTGCAATTGACCAGAAAGGTCTAAGGCAGCACATACAATGCCCTATCATGCGTCACAGCACCTTTGTCAACTGGACATGCAGTTCAATACAATGATGGCATCTTTCAGGTGACAAGTGCCCTCAATTCATACAAGTAATTCAGCCAATGAAAATACAGGTCACCATACCCCCCCCCTTCCCCTCCCCCCTATCCCTTGATTCAGGGTGTTATGGTGAACCTCCTCAAATATGATTTTAAATGTGTCAATACTAACCCTTCTATTTGTTCCACAGGAGTTGACATTGAAGTAGAAAATCGCATTAATAGCATCAGACTGGAGAGGCCCGCAACTAGGATCCCATAGTGTTAGTTAACTTGAAGACAAGCTGGGGATGGATTCAACCTTCACAGCAAGAGCTGCATGATTCCATTGGCAAAGCAATCTGAAACATAGCATTTGGAAACAGGTTAAAGAAACAGATTATACATCTCCAATCTCAAAAGCAGCTATTATACAGAATGATTGGTGTGTAGGAGAGTTACCAATCATCTTTGTAGGGAAATTGCAGCACAGAGATGTTAGCCACCACAACCATAGTCTCAATATCCTTCAAGGTCATGTCAAGCCTGCTTTTGATGCCTGAAGAACTGATCACCTACAGAGACAATATATCAGGTCAGATGTTGAACCCAAAACAGCTAAATTACACATTTTAAAGTTCCATCACTTAATTTATATGTGGCATCAACTGAACTGGATGGCACAGTCATCCAGTTGGATGGCATTATGCTTGTGCAGGGCAAGCAGACTTCCACAAAAGGAATCCAGTTGCGACCCATGTTGCCATATGTTACCATGGTATGAATGCAGCACCATCACAGTAGCCAGTTACTGTAGGTGGAACTGCAAGAGGAAGAACAGTTATCGTTGCAATGGACTGGATTGGTTAGAAAAGGGTAGTTGTAGACTACAAATAGTCACTTACTGATGTCTTGGAGAATGGCTTTGACTACAGCAGGATGAGTAAAGAATGTATTTTCTGGCACTATATTCAGCAAGTAGGTCAGGGGCAGAACTTAGGTTCTGGTGTCTGGATGAGTTACCTGAAAGAAAAGCAAGGGTTTGTAGATTAAACCCAAAGTCTGTCAGCAACCAACACATCCAAAGAAGGCAAGTGTTTTCAAAGGACAACCAGATGGTTGAACAGGTTGGATGGTACCTTTTGCTTCACATTGGGGCCTTCAAATGGCACCTGGAGAGTATAGGTCTTGGAGCCATTGGGAAAGACATGCTCCTGGACATTATAACCTTTTAGGTTGACTTCTGGCACAGTTAAAGTCTCTGGTCCAACTAGAATTTTGACAAGCTCCACATCAGGCAGGAATGTCCCCAGGGTCACATTGAACACTTGGTCTTTAGAAACAGTGTCTGAAAAAACAAAGCATGCAGTTAAATGAAGGATATGAAGTGCAGCACTGCAACAAATCCCTTTGATTTACTGCAGGAGGACAAGTTCTACTGTTTGTAACAACTGGTGGCCGAGGCATGAAAGGAGTGGTTATTGGATGAAATATTGTGTACTTGGTATTCTTAGGCCCATCTTGACAGGTATGCTCCAGCATTGGTTGAATAGAGTAAGAAGCTGACATAGGTGTTGTCCAGTACATGGCTCTGAAAGCACAGAAGCATTTTGGAGGCAAGCTTTAAAAATGAGAAGGATTTAGAAGATGAACTTCTACATACCTTGCAATATCCACCATCAGCTCCCATAGGAATTTTTACACTGATTAGCTGGGGACCAACATCCAGTTTATAATCTCTATTATGAACTGCTGCAGGGTCAAGCTTGCGGCCATCAACTCCCATTTGAACATCAAGGGTAGTAATTTGTGGTGTAGGAACAGAGGTAGAACACAGGGAACATTCCATGTAATCATCTCTTCTGTGAAGGCTGTTCCATCTGACAAAGAAAGGGACACCATAGACTTGGTATAGAAAATATATACTTAGGCTAGAAGAGTTCTTGAGCACCGTTCCCTTCACAGTTTGGATATACTGTACTAAAGAACAATGAAGCCTAGACTACTTACCACCTGAGGCTGGCTTTCTGTGGAGTTGAATGCAGCTCTAACCAGAATTTGAGTTGGTGTAGTGTTTATGCCATAGCCATTTGTCATGGCCTGAGCAACAGTCATAGCCTTCTTTCTATTTGTTGGGAGTTGGAACACAATTTTCCAGATGCTATTGTCAGCAGCAGTTGCCTAGTAGGAGAAAATCTCATTAGAACAGGCAGTTTGAACACAAAGCATCCCCCAGTCTAAAGGATTTATCATAGCAAATGTATTGTTTAATAAACATGAACTAAAACTGAAGACTGAAAGTTTAACAAGGTAGCACTGAAACAGTTATATGTTCACCAGGCATCTCTAATGTAACAGAGTAAATCCTCAAATGTAACTGTGTACAAAAGAGCCCACATGAAAGCATGTGATCTGTATCTGATACAGGCAGAGTTTACAGCCATTCATTTTTACTGGACAGTAGTAAAACTGAATACATCACTGTACCAGACTGTAGGACAACAGCTGAAATTGTACCTATGAAGCAGTCTGCAAAAGGTAAATATCAGAACCCATTTAACATGAAGAGTTTCTAACCCTGCACATATGAAGTCACTACCTCAATGGTTGAAATACAAAGCTTACACACTGGCAGCATTGCAAAAAAAAAAAAAAATGTAAAAAAGCAAGAAAGGATTGACCTCCATGTGACAGGATGGTTGCAGTGCACAGGTGTGTGGTGATGCACGGACCAGGAAGAAGTGAGACAACACACCGAGACGTGGAGTTTTGGTGAAGCTGAGCAGGTGCTCAGCATTTAATAAATGAACAAACAGAAAATAAGAAGGGTGGACTAAACAAACAGAACACAGGACACGGCACTGGCAGCCAAAACAAACAGCCAAACAAAATTGAATTAACACTAAACGAAACAGACCCTAGTGGACGAACAGACAAACACGGTGAGTTTAATTCATTATTTACTTTTACTTCGCTTTTTATTTTCTCCGTCTCTACACCCATTCTCCACTCACCGAACACACAACCCTGAGTGAGTGAAAACATGCTGCTTTTATGCAGCTGTACTGAGACTCGATTGCTAATCAATCATTCAATTGGAGTCTCGGTACAACTGCACGTGAATTAATTAGTGCACTCCCGTGACACACATTATTACATTTTATCTGCACGTGAAGTGTTGTGCAACCCTCCTGCCTAAATACAAATCTACATTTTACATTACTTGTGTTCATGACCCACATTATATCCCTTGCATCTGTACATAGACACCCATATTACACACACAACATATAAACATAAAGACGCACAGGGGCAGGCACACTGCCACACTCCACAATCAAATTTCAAAGGAATCACAGAACACAGCCAATGCCTCAAATGTCACACAATTCTAATAAGGCAGCCATCTTGGGAGACAGGTTAAAGTTAAGGGGACGTTAGATTTTGCTTCCACTAGATGAGACAGTAGAGTAGACCTCAATAGGCAAGACCAAGGGGATGTGAATGAATCAAATACAAAGTCACATTATTTTACCTCAGGGTATGCAAGGGACCAATCAGGATCATCTTGAACAAAGTCTGGCTCAAAAAGTGGCACACCTCTTCTCGCAGAAACCTTGCAGATAATTGAGGTTAGTCAGGAATGAAGCACTTCTGTAGTGAATTTAAAAAAATGTACAAGTTATACTGAAGACCATTAGTCGTGTCCTGACAGCCCTTACCTCCATGTAGTTTGTTTCACACAGAATCTCCCTCTCTGCCCATGGAGAATAGGGGCACATCATGCTCTGAACATAGGAGGAAGCTGAAGTCATAGCACTGTTTGAGAAGACATTAATTTGTACTGTCAGCTTGTATGTCTCATTATTCTGGAAACAATGGCTAAAGTTAGTCTTAGCATGTCGCCATTAGAAACAAGTTTACAAGAAATAAAATGAAGACTTACTGTATTCTGAGCAAAGCAGCTCAGCACAGAAGCAAGTAACTTGGCATTTCCCAAGAAGTCAACGGTTAAGCTATATCCACACTGTGTGGCCAGTCTTGGAGAGAGGGACACAAGCTCCCCCTTATTGTCTATGGAAAGAAATTCAGGTGGGCTTTTAAGAAACTATAAATGTCATCAAGCAAGGTGGAAAGATAACAGCTACTTCTTGCAATTGTGTAAGAAATATTTATATTAATAGAAATACAGCCATTCAGAACACTAAGTTTATGGTGGTTGATGCAATACAGATCAGGTGTACTCTGTACTTAATTCAGATTATTACATTATGAATCAACAGTCTTTGTACATCAAAAGCTTTCCATTCAAGAAACAGTCACTCACCAATAACATTGATGCGAAAATACTTTCCCACAAAAGAATTCTCCAACATCATCATCATAACACTCCCTTGACATTCTGTCCTCACCAAGCCTGCGGAAGACAACAGTACCTAAACACAACCAGCAAATAAATAGGAAGCCAAAAGCACAGCTCTGCCGAAGCGACCTTTATCGCACCTAGAGGGGGGTTCTGCGTCCAAACTTCAGCGGCTAACACTGCCAACAGCAATGTTATTCTGCATTGAAAAAACAGACTAAAGTGAGAAATACACACAATAAAATTAACATTTCAAAACTAGAGAAAAGATCAGCAGTTATCCAAATCTAAGACAACACGGCATCATTAAATCCAAGGCAGACCCGACCGTAAACTACTTTCTTCATTCTAAAGAAATAACAATAAAAACAAAACGGCCAGTAGTTGAGTTTGGTGTTCCTTCTTCTAGTTAAATCTATAAGGTGCATTCCATCTATTATTTTAGATGATTAGCAACCTCTATCTGTAGTCTTTTGTTTGCCTATGTTTTACTTTATTTTTCTGTCATCTTTATTATTTATAACTTCCCTTCTTTTCCTGTTTCCTTTTATATTTCATCAGTATATTTTCTCTTTTCAGTCTCCCTTCCTCTTTCCCTTTTCCCAGTAAGTTCTTTATGTTGACCTCGTACGCCTCCATTTCTCTCAGCCTCCTCTCCATTCTCCTTCTCTGCTCCTCATATTTCCCACATTTTAATAAATAATGTTCTACTGTTTCTGCAACTTTACATTTTTCACACTTTCCATCGTCATGTTTCCCCATTCTTAATAGGTGTTCATTTAAAGAACTATGCCCAATCCTTAACCTATCCAACGCTCTTTCCTCTTTCCTTCCCAATCCTTTATTCACCCAACTATTATTCACCTCTTTCTGGATATTATGATAAAACCTTCCTTTTATGCTTTCATCCCATCTCTCCTGCCATGCTTTTACTATAATTTTTTTCACAGACTCCCATTTCCTGCGACCCCAGAGGAATCACTAAATCAAGCTCCTCTCTTTAACCCATTGTTTGCTGCAAGAGCTACCTTCTCATTACTCAGAATGCCAGAGTGTGTACTTATTGCATGCCATGTGTGTTTACCCACATTAAACACACAACATATAAACATAAAGACACACAGGGGCAGGCACACTGCCACACTCCACAATCAATCAAATGATTCAAAGGAATCACAAAACACAGCCAATGCCTCAAATGTCACAGAGTGACCAGGAATCCAAACTAAAATCACTTCTATCCCCATTATAGTACATTCCTTATAGTGTTGTATTATTTCAAATATGATATGTCTTCTATTAGTAAATTCCCTTTTCAATGCAATAAGTACACTTATTGCATTGAAAAGGGAATTTACTAATAGAATCTGAAAATATGACTGTTTTTTAGGCTTTATTTCAGTTATTTTAACTATTGCCAATAGTATCCCTACCATTTCTGCAGCATACACTGGTACTTGGTCTGATATCCTTGCTATTTTACAGATATCCAATTCTGGGATATAATACGCTATTGCCACCATCCCTGTTTTTGGATCCTTGGATCCATATGCCACCATCTGTATATATATATATATATATATATATATATATATATATATATATATATATATATATACATAGTGTCTCCACACTCTTCTCCTCTACAAAAGCTTGACTCTTTCTTTTCAATTACATTGTTTCCCCTCCTTTCTTCACTTGCTCATTCAATTCTATACAACAATTTGGTTTTTCCACCAACCATCTGGGTAACACATTTATATTAACATGCTCTACCAATTTGTTCAATTCCCAATTCCTTATCTATTTTTGCACCCAATAACCCAATGTGCCCCCATTTGTTTCCCACCTCTCCTTTTTATAATGATTAATCCACCTATGTTACAAGCTTTTCCTAGGAGGAAATTCTATATGCATAGAGTTAGCGTTTATCCATACTTTATACATAAAAATGTTCTCCTTAATTCCAATGGCATCTCATTTATCAAAACCTGCAATATTTCTTGGAGCAGATTCCATGGCTCCTATACATATCCGTATTGCTTTAGCTTGCAAATTATCCAGTTTTTCCATCTTACTTTTACATGTTCCCACTAGAATCTGACTTCCATAACCTATTACTCTCCTAATGAACCCGCTGTATATCATCAACATACTGCTTTTATTTGCTTCCCAACTCGTTCCTGAAATAATTCTTAGGATATTTATCTTTCCTTTAACATTTATCTATTATAGTATTTATTTGTTTTTCCAAGTTAATTTTTTATCAAACCACACTCCCAAGTATCTAAATTCCTCCATCTTTAAGAATCTTATCTTGGTATAATAAATTTATCTTCTCCTGTTCTCTTCTCCGTCGTAAAAATAACAACACCTCTGTTTTTGTTACTGATATTTTAAAACCCCACTTAATTGACCACTTGTCAAGATTAATCATTGCCGCCTGCAGGTCCCTCCTAACTATTTCAATATGTTTATTCATTTTATGCAACATTGATATTGCAAAGCATATGACATGGTTTATTTAGATTTCCAGAAAGCTTTTGACAAAGTCCTGCATAAAAGATGAATTCTCAAACCTAACACAGTAAGGATTCAAGGAAACACACGTACATGGATTAGGGAGTGGTTAACATGTAGAAAACAGAAAGTACTGATTAGAGGAGAAACCTCAGAATGGAGTGTGGTAACCAGTGGAGTACCACAGGGATCAGTATTAGGTCCTCTGCTATTCCTAATCTACATTAATGATTTAGATTCTGGTATAGTAAGCAAACTTGTTAAATTCGCAGATGACACAAAAATAGGAGGAGTGACAAACACTGTTGCAGCAGCAAAGGTCATTCAAAATGATCTAGACAAGATTCAGAACTGGGCAAACACATGGCAAATGACATTTAATAGAGAAAAGTGTAAGGTACTGCACGCAGGAAATAAAAATGTACATTATAAATATCATATGGGAGATACTGAAATTGGAGAAGGAATCTATGAAAAAGACCTAGGAGTTTTTCTTGACTCAGAAATGTGGGGAAGCTATAAAAAAGGCCAACAAGATGCTCAGATACATTGTGAAAAGTATTGAATTTAAATCAAGGGAAGTAATGTTAAAACTGTACAATGCATAAAAGGCATGTCATATGCAGACAGGCTAAAAGAATTGAATCTATTCAGTCTTAAACAAAGAAGACTACGTGGCGACCTAATTCAGTATTCAAAATTCTAAAAGGTATTGACAATGTCGACTCAAGGGACTTTTTCAACCTGAAAAAAGAAACAAAGACCAGGGGTCACAAATGGAGATTAGACAAAGGGGCATTCAGAACAAAAAGTAGGAGGCACTTTTTTACACAGAGAATTGTGAGGGTCTGGAATCAACTCCCCAGTAATGTTGTTGAAGCGGACACCCTGGGATCCTTCAAGAAGTTGCTTGATGAGATTCTGGGATCAATAAGTTACTAACAACCAAACGAGCAAGATGGGCTGAATGGCCTCCTCTCATTTGTAAACTTTCTTATGTTCTTATGTTCTTGTAAATATCCCCATGTGACAAAGAGCAAATGAATCTGGATCAACAATCTCCCTCTCGACCTGTGACAGCACTGCACAGCAGGAATTACGTGTCCCGTACTGAATGGTTGGGCAGTTCATTCCACTGGCAGTCAGAAGCAGGCCATTCAAGAAAGAGAATACGTCACGGTACCAGGAGTCATCGCGCTAGTCCGGTGAGCGAAGTTTCATTAATGAATTGGAGTTGGAAATGAATTGAACTAACTATCGGAGCGGTTGGGGCTATTGGTACTTTAGGGGGACGTGACGTCGTGATGGGTTCCTTTTGTTGAGGTTAATGGGTAAAAGGAGAACAGTGAAATCTGGTCGAATAATTGTGTACGTTTGTCTTTGCCAGACGGCTAATACTAATCCGGGAGCTGCAGCTTCAAATTAGTATTAAACCCGGACGTCACTGCACCTGAGCACAAGCACGGACCCCTGGATCAAGCACCACACCTGCACCCAGAGCACGCACTGTCCAGAGATGTCTGTGTTGTGTTATTATTATTTCGGGACTGTAAACCCTCGTTTTTGCGCTGGCGATACGCATTGTTGGGTAAAGCCAGCTTTATTATTTTTGTACGATGAAAGTGGTTGGAGGAGGATTAAAAACTTGAACCGTGAGTTTTGTGTCTGTCTGTGTTTGGATATTTTACTAAAATATCCTCAGCTAAATCATTGATCATTATATTAAATAGCAGCGGGCTGATAACACTTCCTTGAGGAGTTCCATTTTGCATTTCAAATCTTTCAGAGAACTTCCCCTTGATTTTTACTTCATATTATCTTTCCTTCAGAAACTGTGAGTGATCACAAAGTCCTCCTTTTTATCCAATGACGCTATTTAATATAACAAGCCTTCTTTCCAGACCATATCATACGCTTTCTCTACGTCAATAAAAACTTCTCCTTCTCACTTAATGCCTCCTTCACTTCAGTAGGCAATCTTACCAACTGATCTGTCGTCGATCTATTTTTACGAAAGCCACTTTGACAATCATTATTTTTTTAGTTTCCAAAAAATACCACATTCTTTCACACACCATCCTTTCCATAATTTTACATATAATAGCTGTCAATGCTGTTGGTCAGTTTGGTGTTCCTTAGTGTGCAATGGGTTTATAAAGAGGTTCAGGTGCTAATGGGAGCTAATTACTGCAATTGATGTGGGCACCTTTTTCATATTAGTCCTCTAATTTTCAATCAGTACGCTAATTAAAATAAATAAATGAATACATAAATTAACAAAGAAGAAGAAGAAGAATTAGAATTAGAGCTGGAGCTGGAGCTGGAGCTGGAGCTGGAGTTGGAGTTGCAAGCAACTTTACGGCTTTAAACAATTGGCTTCGTTAAATTGCTGGCATTAGTTCCCTGAGGCCTGAAAAATGTAGTTGCAGCTGTGTTTTTGTTACAGGCCTTACAAACATTTGGACAAAACATCATTATGTCCATTATGTGACTATCAGGAATTCCAAGTTCATGGACATAAGCGGTCTCTTGTGGTGAGATTTTCAAAAACAGTCTTAGTTCACCAAAACTGCATTCTAAAATAACACCACAACAGGGCAAACGTGCAAATCAAAACCAAGAAATGAAAAAATGTGGCAGCGTTGCTCGTTTTATTTACAGTTGTGTTTCTCTTAAACATACAGTTCTAGTGTCAATATCTACAGGACGTGCTGTACATCATTTTCTGTGTGTTTTAATGAAGTCTGCTGTACTTTATCTGTCTGTGAGATTTTGCTTTGCCAGCATACAATGAATGAAACAAAACAGCTCTGTTCTGAGCCTGGCGTGAGATACATATTTATACAACAAAGACTATATATATATATATATATATTCACATTACAATATTTTTCACATAAAGGACATTTCCTGTGCGCATTATTATTATTATTATTATTATTATTATTATTATTATTATTATTATTTAGGGCTGACATGAATCCAGAGCAGCACACTCAGCCTACATCTACTCCAGACACTAATGATGACGAGGGTTGGCTGAAAACCGCAAGGTTGAGAAAAATCATATCATTACAGTACAATGCATTAGATTATGACCCTAAACTGGACCAGCAGTTTTTTTAAAAGAAAATATACGTGATCTATCTGTTTGACCAACTGAAAAAAAAAGACACAAAAGCATCGTTATTGATTTAGATGCAACAATACACAATACTGTTGTGTTTAATTAATGCACAATTATGTAAACCGAGTAGTGATCAAAATAGAAACCACTAGAAGGATTTTAGATGGCGTGCAGATGCGGCACTGACAAGCGGTTGCTGTTTACAATGGATATTATAAGTAGTGTAATTCAGCAATGGCTCTATTAATTATACAATATTAGAACAAATCATACCAACCGGCATAGGGGAGGGGGGTTACCTGAATTCAAATTGTATTCACTGGAAAAATTATAGCTCTGAAAACAGCTCGTTTATGATGTTAAAATTGAAATTAAGATTTATTTTTATATAAAAGATCTCCGATATCACAATTAGATAAATTCTAATTCCATATTACATAAATTGTCAAACTGCACTGAACAGTTTGTATTTTGCGGTTGGTATATTCCTCGTTCCGCAGCCCCTCCCCGTTCTGTAGAAGGCAGACCCGTTCAGACACCGAGGGAGAGCACACAGCAGGTGAGCGAGTATTTATTGAGTGGTATAGTGTGTTTTAAAGCTACAGAAAGCTGTTATGCTGTATCATGTTTAAAGGTCCGGGTTGTTGTGGGGTAGGAGCGCATTGTTTGTATGTGTATGTTGTATTTCTGAAGCGGCGTGGCTGTGCAGCTTGTTTGTTGTTATTCCCCTCCCCCCGTCCCCAGTTGCAGTGTCGTGCCACGAGCTAGTGTTTGGTTTTTTTTGTTTGTTTTTTTATTCGGTCCATCTTGCTCGTTTTGGTTGTTAGTAGCTTATTGATCCCAGAATCTCAGACATTTTCTTGAAGGATCCCAGGGTGTCAGCTTCAACAACATTACAGGAAGTTGATTCCAGACCCTCACGATTCTCTGTGTAAAAAAAGTGCCTCCTATTTTCTGTTCTGAATGCCCCTTTATCTAATCTCCATTTGTGACCCCTGGTCCTTGTTTCTTTTTTCAGGCTGAAAAAGCCCCTTGGGTCAACATTGTCAATACCTTTTAGAATTTTGAATGCTTGAATTAGGTTGCCGCATAGTCTTTTTTGTTCAAGAATGAACAAATTCAATTCTTTTAGACTGCCTGTATATGACATGCCTTTTAAACCTGGAATAATTCTGGTCGCTCTTATTTGCACTCTTTCTAGAGCAGCAATATCTTTTTTTATAGCGAGGTGACCAGAACTGAACACAATATTCAAGATGAGGTCTTACTAGTGCATTGTACAGTTTTAACATTACTTCCCTTGATTTAAATTCAACACTTTTATTTCCTGCGTGCAGTACCTTACACTTTTCTCTATTAAATGTCATTTGCCATGTGTCTGCCCAGTTCTGAATCTTGTTTAGATCATTTTCAATGACCTCTGCTGCTGCAACAGTGTTTGCCACTCCTCCTATTTTTGTGTCGTCTGCAAATAAGTTTACTTATTATACCAGAATCTAAATTGTTAATGTAGATTAGGAATAGCAGAGGACCTAATACTGATCCCTGTGGTGCTCCACTGGTTACCACACTCCATTCTGAGGTTTCTCTTCTAATCAGTACTTTCTGTTTTCTACATGTTAACCACTCCCTAATCCATATACATGTGTTTCCTTGAATCCCAACTGCGTTCAGTTTGAGAATTAATCTTTTGTGCGGGGCTTTCTGGAAATCTAAATAAACCATGTCATATGCTTTGCAATTATCCATTATCGATGTTGCGTCCTCAAAAAAATCAAGCAAGTTAGTTAGACACAATTTCCTTTTCCTAAAACCATGTTGACTGTCTCCCAGGACCCTGTTACCATATAGGTAATTTTCCATTTTGGATCTTATTATAGTTTCCATAAGTTTGCAGATAATAGAAGTCAGGCCTACTGGTCTGTAGTTACCTGGTTCAGTTTTGTTTCCCTTTTTGTGGATCGGTATTACGTTTGCAATTTTCCAGTCTGTCGGTACCACCCCTGTGTCAAGAGACTGCTGCATGATCTTGGTTAGCGGTTTGTAAATAACTTCTTTCATTTCTTTGAGTACTATTGGGAGGATATCATCCGGCCCAGGGGATTTGTTTATTTTAAGAGCTCCTAGTCCCTTTAACACTTCTGCCTCGGTTATGCTAAAGTTATTTAAAACTGGATAGGAACAGGGTGACATGTGGGGCATGTTGTCCGTATCCTCCTTTGTAAAAACTTGTGAAAAGTAATCATTTAATATATTTGCTATTTTTTCCCTTCATGTATGATTTTGTCATTTGTATCTCTTAGACATTTAACCTCCTCTTTGAATGTTCTCTTGCTGTTGTAATATTCTGTTCACTCACTTTGCATTTAGTTAATTGATCAATATAAACTGTTAACATGTCTATTTTTGAAAGCATTCTTACTTTACAGCATTTTCACACCTGCCTAAAACTTTTGCACAGTACTGTATATGTATATATATATATATATATATATATATATATACATTACCTTGCAAAAGTATTCAGACCCCTGACCAATTCTCTCATATTACTGAATTACAAATGGTACATTGAAATTTCGTTCTGTTTGATATTTTATTTTTAAACACTGAAACTCTGAATCAGTTATTGTAAGGTGACATTGGTTTTATGTTGGGAAATATTTTGAAGAAAAATAAAAAACTGAAATGTCTTGCTTGCATAAGTATTCAACCCCTGTGCTGTGGAAGCTCCCAGTTTGCACCGATGAAAGAAATTGCCCTAACAAGGACACAATTACCTAACCATTGGCCTCCACCTGTAAACCATTAAAGTTCCTGTCACATTTTCTGGATAAAAAACCCACTGTTGAAGGATCATTGGTAAGGCTGTGAATCTGAAGGAAAATGAAGACCAAAGAGCATTCTACAGAAGTTAGAGATAATAATCAGGAAGTGGAAGCTGCATCACACCACCCAGGCACTGCCAAGAAAAGAAGTAATGGTGCACCAGTCAGCCATATCAAGAGCTCTGCATAACACTGGCCTGTATGGGAGGGTGGCAAGAAAGAAGCCGTTACTCAAAAATTACCATCTGAAAGCATGTCTGGAGTTACCAGAAAGCATGAGAGTGACCCAGCTGCGATGTGGGAAAAGGTTTTATGGTCAGATGAGACCAAGATACTTTTTGGCGAAAACTCAAAGCGCTGTGTGTGGCGCAAACCTAACACTGCCCATGCCTCAAGACATACCATCCCTACAGTGAAGTATGGTGGTGGCAGCATCATGCTGTGGGGATGCTTCTTATTAGCCGGGACTGGGCATCTTGTTACAATTGAAGGAAGAATGGATGGAGCAAAATACAGGAGAATACTGCAAGAGTCTCTGCTTCAGTCCACTGAAATACTGAAGCTTGGGAGGAAATTCACCTTTCAGCAGGACAATGATCCCAAGCACAAGGCCAAAGCAACATTGAAGTGGCTCAAGAACAAAAAGGTGAATGTCCTACAGTGGCCCAGTCAAAGTCCTGATTTCAATCCCATTGAGAATCTGTGGCACTATTTGAAAATTGCGGTCCACAAGCATCGTCCAACCAACCTGAACAACCTGGAGCGAATCTGCCAAGAAGAATGGGCCAAAATCACTCCGACACTGTGAAGCTGTTACATGCTTACCCCAAAAGACTTAAAGCTGTTATCGCAGCGAAAGGTGGCTCTACCAAATATTAATGTGTGGGGGTTGAATGCTTAGGCAAGCAAGATATTTCAGTTTTTTATTTTTCTTAAATATTTTCCAACATAAAACCAATGTCACCTTACAATAATTGATTTTGAGTTTAAGTGTTTTAAAATAAAATATCAAACAGAACGAAATTTCAATGTACCATGTGTAATTCAGTGATATGAGAGAATTGGTCAGGGGTCTGAATACTTTTGCAAGGCACTGTATATATAGTAACAAGTCTGCACCTCTCACACTGTTCGTTGCCCCTTTACAGGGAGGACCCAGGACACATAAATGGAAGTTTTTAAAGCACTTGCACGCTATTTTTAATAAACACCAAAACACGAAATAAAAAACGAAACACCTAGCTCTTACTAGAGCACTAACTGAATAAACACATGAAACTAACTAAAAATAGGAGAGCTAAGCTGTTCACCTGTAACACAAAAATAAACAACCAAAAACACAGAGTTCCACACATCAAAAGGTTTTTACACCACCTTTCCTTTTTTTGTTTTTTCCTTCACTTGAGCACACCTTCAAGCAGGCTTTTTGACACCAGACTGGCTGCTTCCCTTAAATACCCTGCACCTGGCTCTAATTTACAATAAACACCAGGTGCAGGGGATAACTAATAATCAAACATTTAACAGAAATATACTTAAATTAACCCAATGTGCATTTGCACATGTTTTTAGGCAGGGAGGATATTAACCCCCTCCCTGCCGTATTAATAAATTATATATCTATATATGAACATTTACAAATCAAAACAAGAACATTTTAATAAATAAACAAACATCTGAACAGACATTGGTTTACAACACACATTTATAAAAGTACGAGCTTGTAAATTCGTGGTTTTATTACAAACACAAAAGTACAAATGGAATTGAGAGGTAGCATGGTGCTTCACAAAACACATCAAGAACAGGTTACTAAAGTGTGTACTGTTTAAGAAAACAACTAAATGCAGCCCACAAAAGTGCAAATGCAATTAGTTAATTATTAGACATGAAAGTAAGATTTGTAACACAATCTACACCTGTCTTTTGTGGTGTCTATCCTTTCCCAACTGTGAAACTACACGCTAGCCTTTTACTTAATATTGCTGCTCAAAAACGGTAATCTGCTGACGGATGATGTTCCTGAAGATCGGTTCTACAGTGTAGGACTATGTAGCAATGCTAAAAGCTGCCTCACAAGCAGTACTTGATGCTGAACACACAGAGTCTTTATGCCCAGCTTGGGCATCAGGGGGAATTGTTTTTCATGTGTTCTCCAAAATGACACAATCTCCCTGTCATCACTCAGGCCAACTTTCTGTTCTATGTATGTCAAGACTTTGTCTGCTACCTGTTCTCCCACATCCACATCTTCCCACAGACTGAATTGAAGCTGACCTGCACAGCCTGAGCCTGTTCCATCTGCTCTTGGATTGGAATCTACTTCTGGGACACCACCTTCCTGTGTTCAGTAGTGGTTTCTGCTGCCGAAGTAAACTTTGCCACCTCATCCCTAGCTCTTCTGTAGATTTCATCCCTAGTTCTTCTGTAGGTCTCATCCCTAGCTCTTCTGTAGATCTCATCCCTAGTTTTTCTGTAGCTCTCATCCGTAGCTCTTCTGTAGATGTCTTCCATAACTCTTCTGTAGGTCTCATCCCTAGCTCTTCTGTACATCTCTTCCCTCTCTTGGTTAAACATCCGTAGTTGTTTGAACTTTGGCCACAGAAACACTGCCAGCACAGCTTGATGCCAGAGTGCAGTTTTGTTTGCAGTTAGTGATTTGCAACATTATTTTTCAGGATCTCTAGCACTGTTATGTCGGACAGAGAAGGCTGGCAATGAATTAGCAGAGTTGTCTTCCACAGAGCAATGACGTTGACAATAGGATATTTTGACCCACTCATTTCTTTACTTGCATGTTTAAATGGTTGGATAAAAATGAACAAGTAGCTGAGGCAGGTCCTTACTGATGTTGCTTATTCTGTGCATTTTGCCGTGGCTCAGGTGAAGCGTTTGAACATCTTCAAATGATTCCAGCACTGATTCCACCATCTCAAACTTTGTATTCCATCGAGTTTCACATTCTTGTCTCAAGTTTACTTGCAATCCTGAATGTTCGAAATAGGAAGCCAGTGCCTTGCATTGCTCAAGGCAACTGGTCAAGGGCTGCAATTCTTGTTCTGTTTCTCTTTGCTCTTTTTTAAGTGTGTGCTTCAGAATTGCATTGTGCAATACAGCTGAAATGTGACCATTGGCCTAAAGCTGCTTGAACATTGGCTGCCTGGCCACTGACAAACACAAGAGTGTCTCTTTCTTCAGATGACAATCCAAAGTCTTTACCATTTCTGATTTCATGTTTGCTGCAGTTTTTGATAGGTATGGAAAAGCAGGTGTAAAAATCACACAAAATTGCAGGACTTTACATTTTTAACTACTGGCCCCTCGGCCCACTGAGCTAGTGTTTTTACTGGCCCGGATGCAATTTTATCTGGCCCAATATATTTATATATTTTTTCATGATGGTTGTTATTTTCAGTATGTTTCTAACTGTGTGCGTAGCCGTTTAACATGCACAAATGTGTGTGCTTGTCAGAAAATGAAAATACTGTTAAGATTTGAAAATGTATGTGTGCAGATTTTTCACAAGCAAACATGCAACCGAGCAGTTACCATATATGGTCACAGCAACGCTAAAACTGAACTATAGTAATCCTAAATAGGGATGGGTCAGTAGTCGATTACATGAAAATAATAATAAAAAAAACTGTTTGAATAGCAGTGGCAAAGTGGCTAGTGGAGGGGTACAGGTGTAGCGGTGATGCGATGCAGGAGTGACAGGCAGACAACAGTTTCCAGTGAAAAGGTGCTTTTATTTATAATCCAGGTCTGGTGACCGTAAAATAATAAATCCCCGGCGATAAACAACAATGTGCAAAGTGCGGAGATAACAAAAACAGGGCACAGTCCAGAACAAAAATGAACCCACGGTCACCAGTCCTGGGTGAGTGCAGATGTGAGGGTGCGTGGTGAATACACAGATACGGTGGTGTGCAAGGGTGCTCCGGACAGTGCTGACCCTTTGCGACAGCTCCGGAGTAGTGCTCTAACTGTCTACAGTGAAATAAACACAGACAGTTAATAAACAAACACAACACGTAATTACAAAAACACTGCAAGTTCCACTCTCGCTCCTTCTTCCTCCAAACGTTCTACCCAAACGAAGGAAAAGATCAGCGTTACCCTGGCCCCTATATGTAATCCCGCATGATATCTAGGTAAACGGTTGCAGCTGCCTTATTACTTGCAGCTGCCTCTCGTTTACCTTTCAAATCAATACGGTCTTACAACAGAGTCGCACTTCTTTCCAGGCTGACCCACTTCCCTGACCCGGAAACGAACTGTCAGGCCAGCCCTTCCAGATACTTCTCCTCTCGTTCTTTAGCGCCCTCACAGGTCGGGAGGAAGATTCATCACCAGAACTCATGTTTCCGTCACAATAGCGTATTACATATTCAGGTACACAAAAAAGCCTCATACATTAGCTGCTAGTGAAGCAAACTTATTTATTTTTTAATGCTGACGCTTAACAAGTGTTATGTCAGTCTTAAACCTGTTGTTATTTGCATAGTAAACGTAAGGACCCTAATTAATTATGCAGTGCTTGTAATAGCAACATTCTGCAGTAATCATTCTGTTTGAAAATGTTTCCAATTGTATTGCCTTGTTTTTAGCTAATGTTAACAGATCTCTGATTTCCTCTGTAATGACTGTACACAGGAGCTTCTGCAGCTGTTGCTAGCCAGTCGGCGAACTTTGAATGTGTGAACTGAAATAAAATAATGTATATAGCAAGTGCTAAAAGAAGTAATCCACAGTTAGGTAACATTGAAATTAGAAAGGCAATTTAACGTTATGATGCATGTGACAAGGTGCTCGTGTCATGTATGTGGGTAACCGCTGCTTAAGCAACACAGAGAGACACAATGGAGCTGGAGTTGAAATCGCCAGCACAGGTGCGCAGGATTTATTCACAAAAACAGAAAGTAAACAAAGGGGTCAAGGTGCCACACAGGGCGAGCGCTAGCCTTATAAACGAGGCGTCCCACTCCAGGACCCGGCTACACTACATAACCCTCGCTAATCATTACATGGGATCCCCATCCCCTAAACTAGTGGTCCTAAAAGTGGTGGTTACGGGCAGATTCGTGCCCGCGAGCCAGGCCAAAGTGCCTGTGGCAACTGTTCTTAAGTTATGGGTCGTGAACACTTTTCTAGTGGGTCGTAGCTTGGGAAAATTAATAACGTTTTAAACATGTTTTCCAACAAAAATGTCACAGCAGTTTGTTGACAGTGCTGCTTGTTCATGCTGTGCTTGAACATACTCCACATTTTTTTTTTCCTGAAGGGCCTCTGCAATACGATCAACCAATGGAATGTCTGCATTTTCTCTGCGGTAGTCCAATCATAAGTTTGCTGGGTGGGAAAACTGTGGCTGTTTCAGTTGCAGGTACTGAGTGTAAGTGTAACCAGTAGGAGAGTCAAATATCTGCCAAGTTTTACGCAGCTGTCCATAAGCAAGCAGAGGCTGTTCACGGTTTTCTGCATGAAAATTAAAGGCAAGTGAGTAGCCAATGGGAAAGTGAAAGATCTGACAGCTGATCAGTCATTCGTGAGGCCGAGTAAGCACTGAATTTCGCAGACTGTTATTGAGAAAAATAATACATTTCAGTATTTGGAATTTAATTTTCTTTCTATGTGTTTTTTAATTTCACCAGAAAAGGGAAACGCCGTAGTAGATTTAGTTACAAATCCACCTTCTCTGAATAATTGTGCTGGAGATTTTTAAAACAGAGTAGTGTTGACAAATTTGTCAAATTGTAACAAAGTGAGACACCATCTAACCTCTTGTTTGAGTTTATTCATGGTTATCTGTGTAAACATGCTATTATTTAAAGAATAAGTGCAGCACTCACAAATACTGCCTGAGACTTGGCCTTATCAGAGAGCCAAGAATAACTCCCACTAAATCTTTCTCTCTCTCTCTCTAATATATATATATATATATATATATATATATATATATATATATATATATATATATATATATATATATATATATATATATATATATATATATATATACACACATACACACACAGTACTGTGCAAAAGTTTTAGGCAGGTGTGAAAAAATGCTGTAAAGTAAGAATGCTTTCAAAAATAGACATGTTAATAGATTATATTCATCAATTAACTAAATGCAAAGTGAGTGAACAGAAGAAAAATCTAAATCAAATCCATATTTGGTGTGACCACCCTTTGCCTTCAAAACAGCATCAATTCTTCTAGGTACACTTGCACAAAGTCAGGGATTTTGTAGGCATATAGTCAGGTGTATGATTAAACAGTTATACCAAACAGGTGCTAATTATCATCAATTCAATATGTAGGTTGAAACACAATCATTAACTGAAACAGAAAGAGCTGTGTAGGAGGAACAAAACTGGGTGAGGAACAGCCAAACTCAGCTAACAAGGTGAGGTTGCTGAAGACAGTTTACTGTCAAAAGTCATACACCATGGCAAGACTGAGCACAGCAACAAGACACAAGGTAGTTATACTGCATCTGCAAGGTCTCTCCCAGGCAGAAATTTCAAGGCAGACAGGGGTTTCCAGATGTACTGTCCAAGCTCTTTTGAAGAAGCACAAAGAAACGGGCAACGTTGAGGACCGTAGACGCAGTGGTCGGCCAAGGAAACTTACTGCAGGAGATGAAAGACACATCATGCTTACCTCCCTTTGCAATCGGAAGATGTCCAGCAGTGCCATCAGCTCAGAATTGGCAGAAAACAGTAGGACCCTGGTACACCCATCTACTGTCCGGAGAAGTCTGGTCAGAAGTGGCCTTCATGGAAGACTTGCAGCCAAAAAGCCATACCTCTGACATGGAAACAAGGCCAAGCGACTATGCACAAAAACACAGGAATTGTCGTACAGAAAAATGGCAGCAGGTGCTCTGAACTGATGAGTCAAAATTTGAAATATTTGGCTGTAGCAGAAGGCAGTTTGTTCACTGAAGGGCTGGAGAGCGGTATGCAGGCAACAGTGAAGCATGGTGGAGGTTCCTTGTAAGTTTGGAACTGCATTTCTGCAAATGGAGTTGGGGATTTGGTCAGAATTAATGGTCTCCTCAGTGCTGAGAAGTACAGGCAGATACTTATCCATCATGCAATACCATCAGGGAGGCATCGATTGGCCCCAAATTTATTCTGCAGCATGACAACGACCCCAAACATACAGAGAAAGTCATTAAGAACTATCTTCAGCGTAAAGAAGAACAAGGAGTCCTGGAAGTGATGGTACAGCCCCCACAGGGCCCTGATCTCAACATCATTGAGTCTGTCTGGGATTACATGAAGAGAGAGACGCAACTGAGGCTGCCTAAATCCACAGAAGAACTGTGGTTAGTTCTCCAAGATGATTGGGCCAACCTACCTGCTGAGTTCCTTCAAAAACTGTGTGCAAGTGTACCTAGAAGAATTGATGCTGTTTTGAAGGCAAAGGGTGGTCACACCAAATATTGATTTGATGTAGATTTTTCTTCTGTTCACTCACTTTGCATTTTGTTAATTGATAAATATAATCTATTAACATGTCTATTTTTGAAAGCATTCTTACTTTACAGCATTTTTTCACACCTGCCTAAAACTTTTGCACAGTACTGTGTGTGTGTGTGTGTGTGTGTATATATATATATATATATATATATATATATATATATATATATATATATATATATATATATAAATATATATATATAATATATAATGTCGCAGGAAGGCAGTGTTTAACATAAGAACCTATGCAATAGTCAGAGTTCCCGCAAACAGCCCAGTAACATCAATTCTACTTGTAAAATTTCTTTGAGGACCACTGCCCTAAACTAACCTACTGATGAGCCGGTATTCATTTGACGACTCCTGCTGCTTCATACAGCCTAAGAACATAAGAACATAAGAACATAAGAAAGTTTACAAACGAGAGGAGGCCATTCGGCCCATCTTGCTCGTTTGGTTGTTAGTAGCTTATTGATCCCAAAATCTCATCAAGCAGCTTCTTGAAGGATCCCAGGGTGTCAGCTTCAACAACATTACTGGGGAGTTGATTCCAGACCCTCACAATTCTCTGTGTAAAAAAGTGTCTCCTATTTTCTGTTCTGAATGCCCCTTTTTCTAAACTCCATTTGTGACCCCTGGTCCTTGTTTCTTTTTTCAGGCTGAAAAAGTCCCTTGGGTCGACACTGTCAATACCTTTTAGAATTTTGAATGCTTGAATTAGGTCGCCACGTAGTCTTCTTTGTTCAAGACTGAACAGATTCAATTCTTTTAGCCTGTCTGCATATGACATGCCTTTTAAGCCCGGAATAATTCTGGTTGCTCTTCTTTGCACTCTTTCTAGAGCAGCAATATCTTTTTTATAGCGAGGTGACCAGAACTGCACACAATATTCAAGATGAGGTCTTACTAGTGCATTGTACAGTTTTAACATTACTTCCCTTGATTTAAATTCAGCACTTTTCACAATGTATCCGAGCATCTTGTTAGCCTTTTTTATAGCTTCCCCACATTGTCTAGATGAAGACATTTCTGAGTCAACAAAAACTCCTAGGTCTTTTTCATAGATTCCTTCTCCAATTTCAATATCTCCCATATGATATTTATAATGTACATTTTTATTTCCTGCGTGCAGTACCTTACACTTTTCTCTATTTGCCATGTGTCTGCCCAGTTCTGAATCTTGTCTAGATCATTTTGAATGACCTTTGCTGCTACAACAGTGTTTGCCACTCCTCCTACTTTTGTGTCGTCTGCAAATTTAACAAGTTTGCTTACTATACCAGAATCTAAATCATTAATGTAGATTAGGAATAGCAGAGGACCTAATACTGATCCCTGTGGTACACCGCTGGTTACCACACTCCATTCTGAGGTTTTTCCTCTAATCAGTACTTTCTGTTTTCTACATGTTAACCACTCCCTAATCCATGTACATGTGTTTCCTTGAATTCCAACTGCGTTCAGTTTGAGAATTAATCTTTTGTGCGGGACTTTGTCAAAAGCTTTCTGGAAATCTAAATAAACCATGTCATATGCTTTGCAATTATCCATTATCGATGTTGCATCCTCAAAAAAATCAAGCAAGTTAGTTAGACACGATCTCCCTTTCCTAAAACCATGTTGACTGTCTCCCAGGACCCTGTTACCATATAGGTAATTTTCCATTTTGGATCTTATTATAGTTTCCATAAGTTTGCATATAATAGAAGTCAGGCTTACTGGTCTGTAGTTACCTGGTTCAGTTTTGTTTCCCTTTTTGTGGATCGGTATTATGTTTGCAATTTTCCAGTCTGTCGGTACCACCCCTGTGTCAAGAGACTGCTGCATGATCTTGGTTAGCGGTTTGTAAATAACTTCTTTCATTTCTTTGAGTACTACTGGGAGGATCTCATCCGGCCCAGGGGATTTGTTTATTTTAAGAGCTCCTAGTCCCTTTAACACTTCTGCCTCAGTTATGCTAAAGTTATTTAAAACTGGATAGGAACTGGTTGACATGTGGGGCATGTTGTCAGTATCTTCCTTTGTAAAAACTTGTGAAAAGTAATCATTTAATATATTTGCTATTTTTTTTTCTTCCTCTACGATTTTGCCATTTGTATCTCTTAAACATTTAATCTCCTCTTTGAATGTTCTCTTGCTGTTGTAATATTGGAAAAACATTTTGGAATTGGTTTTAGCTCCCTTAGCAATGTTCATTTCTATTTCTCTCTTGGCCTTTCTAACTTCCTTTTTGACTTGCGTTTGCAGTTCCGTGTACTCTTTCTGCGTACTTTCTTTTTGGTCCTTTTTTAATGCTCTGTAAAGTGCCTTTTTTCGCTGAATATTTTTTTTAATTGATCTATTAAACCATTTTGGCAATTTAGTTTTACATTTAGATTTGTCTACTTTAGGGATGTAATTGTTTTGCGCCTCTAGTACTACATTTTTGAAGAACAACCATCCTTCTTCTGTGGGTGTTTTCTCTATTTTACTCCAATCTACTTCTGTTAGTC
The DNA here is from genome assembly GCF_017654505.1 of Polyodon spathula. Taxonomy (NCBI): domain Eukaryota; kingdom Metazoa; phylum Chordata; class Actinopteri; order Acipenseriformes; family Polyodontidae; genus Polyodon; species Polyodon spathula. Next base: position 16,711,786 of record NC_054556.1, read on the forward strand.
TCTGTTTCATACCTTCATAGTTTGCTTTTCTAAAATTGTAAACCTTAGCTTTAGTCATTACTTTTGGGGTTTTAAAAAACACTTCAAATGAGACCATGTTGTGGTCTGAGTTTGCCAGTGGTTCTCTGACCTCTGTTTTAGTTATTCTGTCTTCGTTATTTGAAAAGACTAAATCAAGGCATGCCTCCCCTCTAGTCGGTGCCTTGACAAATTGTGTTAGGAAGCAGTCATTTGTCATTTCCACCATTTCAATTTCATCCTTCGTGCTACCCACCGGGTTTTCCCATTTTATATGGGGGAAGTTGAAATCCCCCATTAGTATGGTTTCTCCTTTGCTACACGCATTTCTAATGTCATTGTATAACAGATTATTTTGCTCACTGTCTGAATCTGGCGGTCTATAGCATGCTCCTATTATTATGCCCTTTGAATTTTTGTCCGTTATTCTGACCCATATTGATTCAGCTTTATTTTCTTTGTCCAGGTTTAACACCTGGGCTTCAAGACTGTTTCTTATGTATAGCGCTACCCCTCCTCCTCTTCTGTCCTGCCTGTCTTTCCTATACAGTGTATACCCACAAATATTATATTCGTCCCCATCACTTTCAGACAACCAAGTTTCAGTAACACCTATCACATCATAGTTACCTGTTAGTGCAGTAGCTTCAAGTTCTAGAATTTTGTTTCTGATACTTCTAGCATTTAGATAAATACATTTAATGGTTGTCTTACCTGAGTTGTTGTTCTTGTTTTGATGCGGTCTCCCTTCTGTTTTTTTGTTGATTTCTCCCCCCTTCCTTTCTAGTTTAAATGCTTCTGAACTTTCTCGAGGATTTTTTCTCCAAGTAGACTGGTTCCCTTGTTATTTAAGTGCAGTCCGTCCTGTCTATACAGATAGTCCTCATTGTAGAATGTGGTCCAATTATCAAGACAGGTGAAGCCTTCCCGTGTACACCACATCTTCAGCCATGCGTTTTGATTAATTATCTCCAGCTGTCCATATGGTCCTTTGCAAGGTGCCGGTAGTATACCAGAAAATACCACAGTTTTGGTTTTCTCTTTTAATTTCCTTCCTAGCTCTCTGAATTTGTTTTGCAGGGATTTTGGTCTGTCTCTTCCAATGTTGTTTGTACTGATGTGGACGACTACTACCGGGTCGTCTCCTGTTCGTTCTAGGAGCCTGTCCACGTTCTCAGTGATGTGCTTGACAGGAGGCTCCCGGACAGCACACTGTTGTAGTAAGGGGGTCCAAACTGCGAATTGAACTTGCTGTGTTTCTCAATATGGAGTCCCCAACAATCATGACCTCCCTTTTTTTTGCTGTCTGGTCACCACTGTCAATAGGGTCCTGGATGTTGTTCCTTTCATTCTCTTGTTGATGGTTCTGCTCAACAAAATTCTGAAGTGAGTCAAATCTGTTGGTGGTTGTGTTTGACGAAATTTCTTTTTTTCCCTGCTTCTGCCTACCTGAACCCAGCTGTTCTGACCTTCTATCTCTCTGGTGGCTTTCAGTCTGTTAGGGGTGATGCAGACTTCCATGAATTGTGGGTGTGCCAGTTCCTCAAGATTCTGTTGCTGTCTCACTTTTTTCAGCTCCATTTCTAGCATACTTACTAGTTTATGCAAATCCTGGATCGCGCTGCACTTTACGAACACTTGGTTTAGCTCCGCTGGGTTTTCTCGGATTTCCCACATCAAGCAGGTGTCACAGATTACTGGCTTGAAGACCATGTTGAGGTTTTTTTTTGAAGTTTAGTTTCTTCTGCAGCCGTCAGCCTGCTTTCAAACTGCTTCTAAACTGCTCTGTACTTTTCCACGCCTGTACTTCTCCCACTCGCTGTCGCTTCCACTCGCTGTCGCTGGGAAGACTGCCTCGTTTAACTGCGTTGTTCTGCTGTGCTGTTGGCTCCTCCCCTCGCCCGTGTCTCAGAACGGCGCTGAATTTGAATCAGCTGCTCCGAGTTTCAGCTTGTTTGTCATCAGAAAAACACACGCGGCTGTTTGACTTTGAGCTGCTGCTGTGTTTCCCTAATGTCCTCTGTTTTCTTCGATTCATCTGATGTCAGTACTTGATGGCTAGTTGTAATTAGTAATGTTAAACTGTTGTAATGTTGGAATGTATTTTTTGTTTTGGCCAGGTTACAATATTTACACTATTAAGATTATTTTATAAATGTTATTTGTTAGAATTAAATATATGTAGGATATTTAGGTTGATATATAAGTGTTATTTTATTCTGAATACACTACAGCCAAAAAAATATTTAGTGGTTTGCGCAATATTATGCTACAGTTGCTTTAAATGTTAGCCAGCGTAGTGCAGGGGGCGTGCAGCAGGGGGCTTCCAGTTTCCTGTCAATTAGTACCTATTTTCTATTTAAGCCCTGATCACTTGCACCTTCGCTGTCTAGCGTTTCGTTTTTGAAGCAAAAGCGCAGACGGCGTCTTTTCGTGCTTCACCGCTAATCTACACTTCGTTGCCTTTCACTGGAGGTCAATTCTCTGTGCAGTGCTCCCAAGATATTATCATACATTTTCCTACCTGCTCCGCTGCTGCTTCTCGTCATTCAGCTTCTCCATTCGGCTGCAGGAGCTCCAGCGTTAGTCTTTCCTGCTCTTTCCAGCCTCCAGCCCAGCAACAGCACCGTCCAAACTGCAGCTTCATTTCTCAACTTGTCCGCATCTTTATTAGACAGACTGGCCCTCCACTAAAACCTCTAAAGCTCCTTCAACAAGATATCAACATTCCCGTCATCAGTGTTTGCCTTGCCATAATTCCTCTTTTAATCCACCACAAAGATCTGTCAGCTGAACATTCCTTTACTCTTCGCTTGCAATCAAGCGCCCCTCCTCCGCTCCCAGAGCCAGCACAAATTACCGTTCCTTCAGAAGATCCTGCCCTGGCTTTCTATTAGCTACATTCAACGTTTTAAAGACCTATCCAGTCAATTTCATACTCCATTTCAACGTGTGGCAGCTTGTGCTTTTGACTGGTCACAACAATCTCCAACAACACTGCTGTTCTGCAACTTTTCCACTGGCGCCTCTCAGTCCGTGGCTACCACGGCAACGCCCTCATTGCGTGACTGCGGTGAGTGGTAAGTAGCCATGGTGACCAGGCAGCTTCATCCGGTACTGCGAGCTCCGTGTCTCAGTACTGCAATCTTCTGGCTTGCTGCTGCTGCGCTTTCACAATCTGCGAGGGCTCGTTCAACTCGCCAAATTGTGACATCTAAATACGGTGTTAACGTATTTATATACATGATTAACTGTCCTAAAACATGTAATGAAGATATTCAAATCTAAAAGAATACGCAATTGTTGTTCTACACCGACAAGGATTTTAATCACAATAACCAAATATATTCTATCCGGCTTCACTCAAGCCAATGGTTAATTCTAATCATACACGCTAGATGGCAGTATAACACCACAAATTTTATGCAGTCTCTAAGCTGGTTTGCTATCACTGTGAAGCTCGCACGCTCCAGCTTTTCTACATTCCTGCAGTTTGTTGTCACTCCGAGAGATTCGCAGGAGTGCCACTCCTCCTCAACGTTTTGTAGCAACTGACGTTCTCCAATTTCAACTCTTCCCCTCTTCAAGGACCTGGTCATGAAGCAACCTTACTCAGCTGTTTTTGAGATGATTATCTACCATCATAGTAACGTCCTGCTTCCATGCATCACGCATCCATTCCTGTGACTTATTCCTGTTCCCAGATTCGTGTTTCCTCATCTGGCGCTGCTCCTCTAATCCGACCAGCTTCATCAAAGTCATCATTTTATCAACGCGAGCCGCTAGTCAGTCATGGAACCATGTCCTACGATTTATCAACGTTCCAGTCAATGTCCTCCTATCCCCAATAGACAATAAATTGCTCCCGACCAATCAATAGGTTTTGCAGACGCCTCAGAGCAACACATTCTTCATCCTCTTGGTTTTGCAGCGGTCTCAGATCGATCGATCCTGTATTAACTAAGACTTAGAAAAGCGGCATCTCATCTCTGCCCTCATTTCTAGAATATGGGGCGCAAAGGCGCCGTGCTTCTCCAGTAGCTGATTCATATGTTCGTTCAGTCCAGCTGCAACCTTAGCCCTCAGTTCCAGCTCTCCTTCTTCCTCTACTTTCGGTATCCAAGTTCAGTCAGTTGGTCCCATTTGCTTCCACAACCCCCATCCAGAATCCTCAGCTTCTCCAGATGCTATTTGACTGAATCCTACTCTCAGTAACCTCCTTCAATCTGCTCAGCATTACATGTCTGCAGCCCTCCACCTTGTTCAAGAGCTCCTATTCTACAGCCTGCTCAGTGTCTTCAACCCTCCGTGCCCAGATTCGAATAATCATAGCCCTTCAATCAAAACCTGGCTCTCACCATCCATGCTAGGGATTCTCTCCATCTTCCTCCAGTCTCTCCATTCCAGCATTCTGCCTGACCCTCTCTGGGATTCTTAAGAGCTTTCCCCCTGCCTCACCTTCCTGTCTGTCTATATCAACATATATTCTCCATTTGCTAATTTCCACTCTTCTGAAAAGCCGCTTCTCCCCCTACAGTGATTTACCCATGGAGATCAGCTTCCTCTCAGCTGCCTTCCATGCTTACTCCATCACTTGGCTGCATACCTCAAGACGGATCAATTCAGCGTGGTTGGTCCACTCACCCGTCAAGTATCAAGTCCCCTATCCCCCTTTTCAAGGTATCTCCCCAGCAGGAACCCCCCCCCCCCGCACCGCCTCCTCAGACCATCTGTTTATTGATTCCTCTCACTCCTATCATCACTCGCCTCGCCTTCGAGCAGACCTCCCTCCATTCCTCCACCCTTGCCTCCGAGCAGGTCTCCCTTCTTGACTCCACCCTCACCTCCGAACAAGCCTCCCTCCTCGACTCCTCCCTCTCCTCCAGAGCAGGCCTCCCTCATCTCCTCCATCCTCGCCTCCGAGCAGACCTCCCTCCTCTCCATCCTCGCCTCCGAGCAGACCTCCCTCCTCTCCACCCTCGCCTCCGAGCAGACCTTTTCCTCTCCACCCTTGCCTCCAAGCAGGTCTCCCTCCTCTCCACCCTCTCCTCCAGAGCAGGCCTTCCTCACCTCCTTGCATGGCTCCCTTCTCTCCACCCTCACCCCCAGAGCAAGCCTCCCTCCTCTCCACCCTCGCCTCCGAGCAGGCCTCCTTCCTCTCCACCATTGCCTCCAGGACAGGCTCCCTCCTCGACTCTCCCCTTCCCCCTAGCCTGATCACAAATGTGGGGGAGCTGGTCCTCCTCTGCAGTGGATTCCTACATTCATTCATCCTTCCCTGATATAGTTGCTGCTCCTTCTAAAAATGCTAGCATGCCCGGAGTGGGGGCTACCTGTCTGCCGGGGCCACTAGAGGTTTTCCCCTAATCAGCCTCAAGGGGTTTTTTCCTCTCCACTGAGCAGCAGGTATACACAGTCACATCCTACTAAATTACTAACCATCCTCCTGTTTGTCCCGTTTGTCCTTCTAGTCTTTTGTTTGTTATGCGCTGGCATGTGCTGTCTTTGTTTGTCTCACGTATGGGAGATTTGGTGAGGAGCCGGGGGTCCATCCTTTTGGGGGCAAGTGATCTCACTTCCCCGACCTCAGAGCAGGCTTCAGCCTCCCTTGACCTTCAGGGGGGTTCTCACCATGTGAGTCAGAGCGGACCCCCGGCCTCACTCTGTTCTTTCGCAGCTCCAGCGCTTATCTTGCCTTACTCAAGGCTCTGTTCTATACTCTGTTCGGGACGTGGCTACTCATGTTCAGTCCCATACTAACCTCTATGCCTTGTTCTTATCTCAGGTCCCAGGCAGCGTGAAGTCTCGGCCAATTGGGGGTCTAATGAGCGCCCCTTTACAGAAGTCTCAGAGGCTGGGTACCTCTCCTTTCGTGTCCCGGTCTTCCGGGACCTTCTTCCTCTGGGGGGGGGGGGGGGCTCCCCAAGTTCATAACCCTCATATGTGTTTTCGGTTGCTGGGTCCTTCGGCCCTGGGTCGTGTCGGCATCGCCGCCCTCAGTCAGTGACCACTTTCTGTATCCTGTCTTCGGTTGCTGGGTCCTTCGCCCCTGGGCTCGTGTTTGCATCGCCACCCTCAGTCAGTGACCACCTTCTATCCTAGCTTCCATGTCTAGCTTCGCTGGTCTGCTACTAGAGTGTGCCTCGCCTGCTCTTCTATCCTAGGTCCGGTCCTTTTTAGCCAGCACTCTGTCCTACTTAATGCTCCCTTCTGCTTCTTCTGCCCTATCCCTACACCCCAGCTCACGCCCTGTGAATTGGAAGAGATATGCGCTGTGACGTTGCTGCTCATTGAGTTCTGAATTTTAATTCAGTAAACAAAAGGAAAAACTTGTGCATAAGGAAATATGGTATTGAGCAAAGAAATATCATCTTGGACATTTGTTTGTACACTTTGTGAACCCGGCTAAACTTTATCGGTTTACACTGTTATGTTGTCTGCTTGTGCACAAAAGTTTAAGGGACCAGAGTTTGGGTAATTGAATATACAGAAGTGTTGCACTCTGTCTATTCAAATAGGAAACTTTGAAATTTGCTTCCCTAATCCTAATAATGAACGCTAGTAAAACAATATTCAGAATACAAACTAATAACAATCCTACTTAGAGCGTTGTCACTTGTGTAGCCTCTCCCAAGTCAGCGCCAATCTTGCTGAGTGATACCAGTGAGTCCTGGAAAGATTTGAATGGCATTTTTGACCTGAACACATTGGATCCCAAATCAGAAAGTTAGGCAATTCAATCGCGTATCTGGATGTCGATGAGACTGGATATAGATGTAAACAAAATGTTGAAATAAAGCTAATGTTTTATCGGCAAATCTGGGAAACTGACACCAAACAAGGCAGAACATTACTTTTTTTTTCACTGTCATAATGGAACCAGATGAAGCTCCACTCTAAATGTTCGTCTTATTTTTTTTTCATAATTACTTTCTTTTATGATTTGTTGATTTCAGCACTTTCCTTTTGGCTTGTTGGTTGCTTAGTTGTAGAAAGCACGATTCGTAAAAGATTTGCAATGTCACAGGAACGAGTACCAACAAAGCACTTCGGTACGCAGTCTCAGATTCTGACTGTACAACAAATATGACGTGCGGCTGGAAAGTTAGGATTAGTTCATAGTTATGTTTTTAAAAAATGGTTTGTAAATTTGTTTTCAGCTTTTCAGCACACTGGCCCATTTTCCTGGATTTATGAAATTGAAACCATGTGCACTATATATATATATATATATATATATGTGTGTGTGTGTGTGTGTGTGTGTGTGTGTGTATATATATATATATATATATATATATATATATATATATATATATATATGTATATATATATATATATATATATATATATATATATATAATATTATATATATATATATATATAATATATATATACACATACACACACATACATATACAGACAGTCCTTGCACTTACGACACAATTGGTTCCTGAAAGTCGTGTTGTAAGTCGAAGCGTCGTAAGTCAAAGCACGTTTTCCCATAGGAACAGTGCTAGAAATTGGGGTTACGCTCCTGACTCTTCAGCCAGATAATATAGTTTTACAAAAATTACCCATTGTATTGTACTCATGCAAATATTTATTAAGTCTTTACACTCAGGCCGGTGATTGCAGGCATATTACTCCAGACACCTACCTGGCTTGTTTAAAAGTACAGACTCGGGGCTTTCCAATGACGTATTCAGTGTGTGTATGTGGTACTCCTAGCAGAAAATAGGATCGCCTGAAGTTAAACCCCTCATCATGTGACAGAGTTCACAGCTTAGGTTTCATTTTGAGTCAATTGCTCTTATCATACATTGTTAATGGCAAATAAATAAAATTTTAAAAACCAAACGGTTACATGCATAAATGTTTTTTTTTTTAAAAACCTGCTAGATTGAGGTCAGGGCGACCACGACAGGTACTGCAGTTCGGACACCAAGCATGTGCACATGTCGCATCGGGTCTCGCTGTGTCGTAAATGCCGTATGTCGAATCAGGGTTGTAATGCAAAAGAGTCGTAAGTGCCGTGCACCGTAAGTTGAAGTGTCGTAAGTCGAAGATCATCTGTATATATGTGTATATATATATATATATATATATATATATATATATATATATATATATATATATATATATATATATATATACACATACAGGTCTGGAAAAAATTAAGAGACCACTGCAAAATTATCAGTTTCTCTGGTTTTACTATTTATAGGTATGTGTTTGGATAAAATGAACATTTTTGTTTTATTCTATAAACTACTGACAACATTTCTCCCAAATTCCAAATAAAAATATTGTCATTTAGAGCATTTATTTGCAGAAAATGACAACTGGTCAAAATAACAAAAAAGATGCAGTGTTGTCAGATCTTGAATAATGCAAAGAAAACAAGTTCATATTCATTTTTAAACAACACAATACTAATGTTTTAACTTAGGAAGAGTTCAGAAATCAATATTTGGTGGAATAACCCTGATTTTCAATCACAGCTTTCATGCGTCTTGGCGTGCTCTTCACCAGTCTTTCACATTGATGTTGGGTGACTTCATGCCACTCCTGGCGCAAAAATTCAAGCAGCTCAGCTTTGTTTGATGGCTTGTGACCATCCATCTTCCTCTTGATCACATTCCAGAGGTTGTCAATGGGGTTCAGGTCTGGATATTGGGCTGGCCATGACAGGGTCTTGATCTGGTGGTCCTCCATCCACACCTTGATTGACCTGGCTGTGTGGCATGGAGCATTGTCCTGCTGGAAAAACCAATCCTCAGAGTTGGGGAACATTGTCAGAGCAGAAGGAAGCAAGTTTTCTTCCAGGACAACCTTGTACTTGGCTTGATTCATGCCAAAGCTGTCCGATTCCAGCCTTGCTGAAGCACCCCCAGATCATCACCGATCATCCACCACATTTCACAGTGAGTGCGAGACACTGTGGCTTGTAGGCATCTCCAGGTTTCCGTCTAACCATTAGACGACCAGGTGTTGGGCAAAGCTGAAAATTTGACTCATCTGGGGGTGCTTCAGCAAGGCTGGAATCGGGTAGATTTGTCTTTGTGAAGGACACATGAATCAATATATATATATACACTTGTTAAATGTAACCGGCCCAGTTGCTGTGGTGCTTCATAACGACAAGCCAAACTGCAATCTCTACCGGCCCCAGGCTGCAGAGCCATCTTTAATATCCGACCCTGCTGTGTTTAATCCATTTTCTCTGGACAGAGTTTCCACTGGATGTTATCCTGCTATGAGAAACCCAAAGAATAGGAGAGCGTCAGTCCCTTCTGCCCAAGACCAGCCCCTCAACCAGTTGAAGAGGTCCGAGCAAAACACCCTCAGTCTAACTCTTTGTGTCAATGCCATAATTGATAGGCGAGTCTAAACAAGCTTCTGACCACATCCACCCCCCCACCCCCCACCCCCGCAGGATCACGCATGTGTCCGATAGCCAACACAGATCTCTCCCTGTCACAGTAGACAATAACACATGTTTCTTTAAATGTCTGATATGCACATTTTCAAGCTCCACTCCATTTCTAATGGCAAAATGAAATCTTAATTGGCTCAGAACGACTACCTTGAAGTAGAAACACACAAATGACAGGCTTGTTGTTGATTTAAACATCTGTTTTGGGAGGGGGAATGTCTTCACACAAGGGGTGGTTGAAATGACGTGATCGGGCACACACTGGAGTTCATGGGCTATGCGCGCGCATACTGGGCCAAAGCCAGCCTAGGTCTGTGATCAAGTGTAAACGATGGGTTGGGGTGGCTTACATGATTTGAATCTTTGAATGTGATTGAACCTAAGCCAGTTCAGGTCTGAGTTGTAAGTGTAAACATACCAACAGAGAACAGATTGTAACACTTTATTTCATTTTCTGTTTTCAGGACTGCCTTGTCTTAGTGAAAGCCAAGGAACAAAGATGGAGTCTGTTTACATTAAACAGGAGGAGGTTCTGGAATTGGTACCTATCTGCATTAAACAGGAGATGTCTGAACTGGAGCCTGTCTACATTAAAGAAGAGGAGACTGAACTGCAACATGTCCACATTAAAGAAGAGATTGAACCGGAACCTGTTGACATTAAAGAAGAGACTGAACTGCAGCCTGTCCACATTAAAGAGGAGTCTATTGACTTGTTTAAGGATTCAGGAAACATATCCCAGCCAGTGATATCGCATCAGTATACTGAATGTGGGAAGAGCTTCAGTCAGTCAGAAAACCTAAAAACACACCAAAGAATTCATACAAGACAGAAGACGTATCGCTGTACTGAATGTGGGGAGAGGTTCAGTGCATCAAGAAGCCTAGAACAACACCAGCGAATTCACACGGGAGAGAAGCCGTATTACTGTACGGAATGTGGGGAGAGCTTCAGGCAGATAGGACACCTAAAGAGACACCAGCGAATTCACACTGGAGAGAAGCCGTATCACTGTACTGATTGTGGGGAGAGCTTTGTTGAGTCAGGAAACCTACAGAAACACCAGCGAATTCACACAGGAGAGAAACCGTATCACTGTACTGAATGTGGAGAGAGCTTCAGGCAGTTAGGACACTTAAAAAGACACCAGAGAATTCACACTGGAGAGAAGCCGTATCACTGTTCTGAATGTGGGGAGAGCTTCAGGCAGTTGGTACACCTAAAAAAACACCAGCGAGTTCACACTGGAGAGAAGCCATATCACTGTTCTGAATGTTGGAAGAGCTTCAGTCAATCAGGCACCCTAAAAAGACACCAGCGAATTCACACTAAAGCCAGTCTCCCTCCCTCCCAGTCCCTACTTCTCCACCCTGCTTGTTTGAGTGTGTGGAGAGCTGTCTGATTCGTTGTCTCTCTCTCTCACCCTGCAGTAGGTGAAGGGGGTCCTCAGGAGTGAGAGCCAGCCAGAGACATTGAGAAGGGTAGCATGTCAAACTGAAGGAGTAGAGCCATTCTTTCAGAATAAACTGGAGAGCCCTGGGATTGAGCTCCACTCCTGCCCCTGAATTGGAAGTGAATCTTGCTCATCATGCTGTGACGATTGAGGGCAGAGTTACAGGTAATTTTACTTAGAAGGGACACCTTGGAAATACATACCAAGTTTTTTCTCTGAACACTCACAGTGCCTATTGAAAGTCTACACCCCCTTTCAAAATTTTCACCTTCTGTTGCCTTATTGCCTGGAGTTAAAATGCTTTTTTTTTTTTCATTTATCTGCACATCCTACCCCACAACTTCCAAGTGAAAAAAAAATATTCTATATATTTGTAGAAAATGAATTAAAAATAAAAACTGAAATAGCTTGGTTGGATAAGTGTCCACCCCCCTTGTAATAGAAATCCTAAATTAGCTCAGGTGTAACCAATCGCCTTCAAAATCACACACCAAGTTAAGTGGCCTCCACCTGTGTTAAATTGTAGTGATTCACATGATTTCAGGATAAATTCAGCAGTTCCTGTAGGTTCCCTCTGCTGGGTAGTGCATTTCAAAGCAAAGACTCAACCATGAGCACCAAGGCGCTTTCAAAAGAACTCCGGGACAAAGTTGTTGAAAGGCATAGATCAGGGGATGAGTATAAAAAAATATCAGAGGTCTTGAATATCCCTGGAGCACAGTCAAGATGATTATTAAGAAGTGGAAGGTGTATGGCACCACCAAGACCCTGCCTAGATTAGGCCGTCCCTCCAAACTGGATGACCAAGCAAGAAGGAGACTGATCAGAAAGGCTACGAAGAGGCCAATGGCAACTTTGCAAGAGCTACAGGCTTTATGACCAAGACTTGTCAAAGTGGGCATATGACAACAATATCCCAAGCACTCCACGGATCTGGCCTAGGGTGGCAAGAAAGACGCCATCAAGAAAGCCCACCTTGAATCCCGTTTGAAGTATACAAAAAAAACACTCGAGCGATTCTGTAGCCATGTGGCAAAAAGTTTTTCTTGTCTGATGAAACTAAAATGGAACTTTTTGGCCTAATGCAAAGCGTTATGTTTGGCGCAAACCAAACACAGCACATCACCCAAAGAACACCATCTGTACTGTGAAGCATGGTGATGGCAGCATCATGTTATTGGGATGTTTCCCATCGGCAGGGACTGGGGTAATTGTCAGGATAGAAGGAAAAATGAATAGAGGAAAGTATAAAGAAGTCCTTGAGGAAAACCTGCTGCCCTCTGCAAGAAAGCTGAAACTGGGATGGAAGTTTACCTTTCAGCATGACAACGACCCAAAGCTACGTTGGAGTGGCTAAGGAACAAAAAGGTCAATATCCTTGAGTGGCCCAGTCAATGCTCTGACTTAAATCCAATCAAAAATTTGTGACATGACTTGAAGATTGCTGTCATTCAACACTCCCCAAGGAACTTGACAGAGCTTGAACAGTTTTGTAAAGAAGAATGGTCAAATACTGCCAAATCTAGGTGTGCAAAGTTGGTAGAGACCTATCCCAACAGACTCACAGCTGTAATTGCTGCCTAAGGTGCTTCCACCAAGTATTAACTCAGGGGGGGTGGAGACTTATCCAATTATGATCTTTCAGTTTTGTATTTTTAATATATAATTTTTTTTCTCAATAAAAACTTGTTTCCCCTTAACAGTGTGGAATATGGTGTGTAGATAAGTGGAAAAAAATCCTAATCCTTTAAATGCATGAAACTCTGAGGCACTGACACAACAAAATGTGAAAAAAGTTCAAGGGGGGTATAGACTTTCTATAGGCATTGTATATGTGTGATACAAACCCAACACATTAAACTGCCAGTAACATACATGACATTTTAAATGTAATTTGAGCTGTAAATGGCATTACTATACCAATGTCAGTGAGTAGAAGATAAATATTGTTGAAATGAATTGTTTAAAATAACTAAGATTGTCTTCATGGGTGTGGTAGCAATGTGTGCTTCATTGCACTAGAATGGCCTCTAAGCTATTGCACCAGGGCAAACACAAGCTGAAACAACCTTCTGTTTTTTGAATTGTTTCTGTTTTAAGTGGTGCAAACTTTGCTCTGTAGGAAGTGCTGTTTTGGTTTTGTATCCATTTGAATGAATGGATCTGCTTTGCTGAGTGTTTAAATACTGAGAAACTCCAAGCTTGTTGTATACTGGAGCCCTGCTTCAGTGCAGTGGGATTTAAATATAATTCCTATAGTTTATTGCTGTATGTCCAATCTATAACAAAAACCATGTACAATGTTGTTAATGTAAAAAAAAAAAAAAGTTAGAAAAACGCAACAATTGGGGCAACCTTGTCAGCATCCAGCAAAAAGGTACAATTGTAAGGGTGCTGGGGCCCAAGATTCACACAGTTGTTGCTTCTGACTTGGCTTTTTTTTTTTTTGATCGCTCCACTTTATTTTGAAATGCTCTTTGTACAACTTCAAGTGGATTATGATCAGGAGAGGATTTATCAGTATGCATGTCTATAAAGCGGTACAGTGCCGTGAAAAAGTATTTGCCTCTGTCTGATTTTCTGCATTTTTGCATACTTCTGACACAGAATGTTATCAGATGGTGGAGTCATGAACATTGACCTTGGCCGAGGTGAGAGAGGCCTGCAGATCCCTGGATGTTGTTTTAGGGTTTTTTGTGACTTCCTGGACGATTTTACCCTTTGCTCTTAGAGAGACTTTGGCAGGACGGCCACTCCTGTGAATATTCACTGCTGTACCAAACTTTCTTAATTTGGACAATGTGGCTCTGACTGTGGTTTGGTGGAGCCCCAGAGCCTTAGAAATGACTTTGTAACCCTTTACAGACTGATAGACATCAGCAACTTTTTTCCTGAGGTCTTCAGGAATTTCTTTTAATCGTGGCATAATGTGCCTCTAGAACCTGTGTGCTGGCAACTTCACTCTAATGGTAAGGTCCAAAGTTAGACAGATTTATATTGGGCAGGGCTGGCCCAAATCAGGCTTGATTGTTAACCAAAGTATTCAAATAGCTGACCCTAATTATCCCTTTAATTGGGTTGAATTAACTAGGGGGGCAATAACTTTTTCACACCTTGAAGATTGCATGTTTGATTACCTTTCACATCAAAAAAATGAAAGAAGCACCAAACTTTGGTGTCATCTTTTCTCTCAGACTCCCTCTATATACTACTACAACCCACAAAAAGATCTGACCAAATTCAATGTGAAAAATGCAGAAAATCGGACAGGGCAAATACTTTTTCACTGCACTGTATGAAAAATACAGTGAACAAAGGGTGGGGTTTGGTTGGAGACAGTACTGAGTTTCCTTTTGTGATTCAGTTCCTTTTAAACCTGTTTTACTCTGAAAACAAAAATTAAACTGCGTGTGTGACAGGATGTGGTGTGTGGTGATGTCAGGCCAGATGCAGGAACCAAAACACACACGAATTACTGCAGGTAGGCTGCAAAAGGCACTTGCGCCGGTGTGAACTCCCCGTCTATATGAATGTGTTTGGAACTGGCAGGGAGGGGGGTTACATTTCTCCCTGCCAGAAAAACATGTAAGAATGTGGCTGGAGCACTAATTGAATAATTATTGATTAATTGGGCTCCAGCCACAGGGGATAAAAGCCAGGGGAGAGGCCTTGGCTGGGTAGTGTGTTCCTTTGTTTGGGAGTTTGCTTTTATGTTGGAGAGTTTTTGTTTAGAATTAAAGGAAGACCTGGACCTGACTGTTTGTTTATTTTGTAAGTTAATTTTGATTACTTCTGTTTGAATCTCTTTTTGTTGGCCCTTTTGCCTGTTTATTTGATTATTTTATTTAATAAAGAACTTTATTTTTGCCTTTACTCTGTCTCTGAGCCTCAATCCACTCGCAAGCCTGTCACCGCCCCTGCCGGTTTAAATTAACATTTTGTTTATTTATAAACGTCTGTTTGTGTTACTGTTTATGACTATACTGTTAAGGGTTCGACAACTCCAGCTGATTTATATAGTCTCCCCCCTCCACTGGGGGGTGGGGGGGGGGTGGGACTCAACTACACACGTGTGCATTTTTTAATTTTTATTCAATTATTGTTTAATTTTCATTGAGCTGCGAGGCAAATGCCTTAACATTAGCATCCTTGTGGCAATAATGACTAGCTAGCTAATTTATACAATCCACTTAACTAAACGATTTACTTTTCCCACGTTTTCAAACCACACTCAACATATATACTACCGGTCTACGTTAAATCAAATCGGAAACATACCTGTGCGTTCGAGTTCCAGTGAATAAAAAATAAATAGCCTATATAGGCAATAGCATTCTATGTATGTAGCTAGCTTAATAATATTAATAAACAAATTGATGAACAAAAAGCAAAAAAAAAATCCTAACAAAAACTTTTGGAATAATTAGGCTAATAGGCTATCAATGTCCATTATTATTAGCATGTTCATTTATTCTTGTTTAAAAAAATCAGCATGTCCACATGATCCGGAAGAAGACGAGAGTGCAGTCTGCTGCCTATCAGGCCTGCAGCCAAGAAAACTCAACTGGTACTGAAGTTGCTGGGATGCACAGGTAGGCTTTCGCAAGCCTGATTTCCTGTACCTGCTTTCATTCACCTTCCACCATGCCAGAGGTTCTTCATAGGGAGGAATGTACTCGTCTTGTGTGTAGAGGTTGTGGCGTCTGTGTAATACTCATCTCCGAATAAAGTAGCCACAGCAGAATCCTTGTCAGAGTGGTGTTGCGTTGCGGGTGGTCCACTTGCCTCAGATGTACCTGGTTCCTTTTCTGCTATATTAGTGTTCTCCGGGAGAATTGAAAGTAATTCCCCAACTTTATCTTTGACTGCATTCCTGACCCCATCCTCTGTAAACTTCAGGTGTTTGTATCTGGGGTCTAGACAATGAGCTCCATCTTCTGCGCTGTTTCTGTGTCTAGGGGACCGAAGTGGCACTAAAGTGACTCAGATATACTTGTTTTAAACCTTGAGATTTTTGTGGACTCTTCTGTGGTAGAAATCAGATGCTTGGACAGCAGAGTGGACTTGACAGGGTACATCATAGAGATCGATACCTCCGACTCACCACACAAAGCAGTTGTAGTGCATTTCAAGGAGCGTAATACTGCACCAGATGGTGCTCAGGCAGAGGTTTTTGTTTCAACTTCAGAGCAGCTACTGTTCTGTGATGAAAATGCGCCACAAGATGGCTGGCCACACCGACTACATTATGTATGGCACCAAGTTTAAAGGTGATGGCGAGCTGCAGAGTGTGTGCAAAGCACAAATTTGAGTCCCTGTTTGATGTTGCTGGCAGTGTCGTGAAAACAGGCAGTGATTTTCCCCCATAAACCCCCATGGTCTACAGCGGTGTTCACATTTGTGAGATTCTCTACTGTATGCCTCTCTGGCATTGCGCAAGTCTGTAGAACTACGCTTTTCATTTCCCAATCCACTATGAAATGAGGTTATCGTGACATACGACTCGGTAGTCAGTGCAGTCCCTGCATCTGTAGTAATCGCCACCTTCTCAGCCTTTGACAAGTTTCTGTGGATAGAAGATGCTGAATGCGCATGTATTTTTTCGAGTCGAGTGGTAATTGTTTTTCGTGCAGGGACTGTATTCAGGTTCCACAAATTTCATCAATTCCCTAAATCCCTCACCTTCAACAAAACTTATGGGAAGCATGTCCTTTGCCACCATATTAGCAATAAGGGCTGATGTTTTTTCAGCACGTACGTTGTCACACTGACAAAACCTCACCGCAAAGGATGCAATGGTGGTTTGTTGCGGTCCTCTTTCCTTTTCTGTCGTTGCTAGCGTCGCAGAAGGGTGTTTGGCTTTTAGGTGGGTTAACGTACCAGTTGTAGATTTGTGGTAGTTTAATTGCACTGCATATATTTCACACTTAACAATGTTTTCATTTGCTTTGTCAAAGTATTTCCATGCAGAACTTTTCTGTGAGGAAGCCATCATTAGCTGAGATACGTTCTAGTTTAGCCAATCACAGACAAGAAATAACAAATCCCACTCTCCAGTCAATCTTCATTACTGCTACATAGAGATCCAATCAGCAGTACAGGCTTTAACCCTTTGCGGACGTAAAGCACAGGTCTCTAGTCGTTTTTTCTCCGGAAAAAGCAGAGAAAACCTTTCAATGGCCGAGTGAAACTGGTAGGAGCCGAATTAAACCAAAAAAAGGGCGTTTCTCATAGCCCCATGCATTACAGAGATAACACGGATATAACAATGGCGCTAGCTGCTTCTGCATCTAGGGCTCAAAGAAAATCATGGATATTTGCAGAGCTTTTTGAGATGTTATAGCAATACAATCATGACTTGGAGTTTGATGATAAAACGAGTGATCAGGAGAGGAGAGGATTTATCAGTATGCACATCTATGGTATGTGAAAAATACGGCTAACCAGGGGTGGGGCTTGGCTGTATACAGTGCTGAATGTTTTTTTGCGATTCAATGCTTTTGAACCTGTTTTACTCTTAAAAAAGTATTTTAAACAGCAGGTGTGAAAATAAATTGGACCTCACGTGCCTGATGAGCGGTGAATAAATGGACCGCTAAGGATTAAAATAAAATCAATATATACATTTTTTTTTTTAACTTTCGAATGTTGGATTCACTTGTCGATAGGTGCCATTGTTATCGAATAGTCGAATGTTCGACTATTCAGTCTTACTCCTAATATTTACACAGCATGGCTTTGCCCTGTCCCCTTTTTATGGTCAGGGCTTTCCTACCACCCTGCTACAGCGTGTAAAATAAACAGCGCGTGTGAAAAGAAATTGGACCTGACACGCCTGATAAGCGAATAAATGGAGGGTTAATGTACTGTGCAAATTCTGAGCTGGGGGAAACTCCACTCAAAGAAGCATGTGGAAGTTCTGCCTTCCACGACCCTGGTACTCTCTGTGCCAAAAGTAATGTGTAACTTTCCACAAAGTGCCATTTGGGGATGTGATAAAATTCAAGATTGCAAGAAACTTGTTGTGCATGAACCAAGATGCACTGACAGGATCTTGTGCGACAAGTTCACTGATGGGCATGTTTGCAAACCCTGGTCCATTTACCTTTATGTATTGTCCCAGGTCAGTCCATATCCATTCTGCAGGATTCAGTGTGACAAACCATGTTGCTGCTCCATATGCTTGAGTCATACATCCACATCATTTCTTGGTTTACGCAGGTATTGTGGAGCGTTCTTTAGACGGGAGAAAATGGTGGTAAGATCAGATGCAAGGTCATCATTTGACACCTGTTGCAACCACCATGCAACGTTCCTGGGGATGCATGCCAGCTGTTACAACACATTCTCTTCTGTGTCACAGCTTGTCACAAGTGTGTTTTGATGTGTCAGCTGAGTGTTGTGTGTAAGTCAAATTGTGCATGATACTTTGTGTGAATGGATGCGTCACTCAGTAAGAGCCCCAGATGTTCCTGGGGATGCATGCCCGGTGTGTTGAAATAAGGTTTGCACAGTTCTGTCATAGTGTGCTTATCACCACCTTCCAAGGCTTTTTGTAAAGATTTTATTTGGCAGGTCACTGTAACCATAGAATAAATGTTATGTACAAGTTTTCTTGCACAAGCTTGTACTGTTCTGTTTTAACACTAGAAGACCCGGAGCTATAGTCATACCTAGAAGCCCCGCAACTGTCTTTCTTCGGCTGTATTCAAAACATTGCAAATAGTGTAACGAAAGGAGAAACAGTCAAATGTAATTTGTTTTTTTCATTTTATTGAGTATGTCACATAAACATCTGAACAACCGAAGTTTGTGTGTGTGTGTGTGTGTGTGTATATATATATATATATATTATATACTTGCATATATATATATATATCCATATATATATAAGCAGATATATATATATACTATATATTAGTTTATATATCATCCAAAAGCAGAGCTCGCAACAGCAGTCTTGTACATCAGTTGGCATGGGAATAATGGAAACACACGCTGATGTCTCAGTTCAAACAGGGCAAGGCCTGGTTCTTTATTCTCTCCCTGTTTCCAGATAGAGGGATCATCAGTTTAAATAGCAAAGTTCGGTACACAATATGGGTTTTCATATAACAACAGGGTCTTACAGCCGGCAGGGTAGTCGAAACGTTCCAAGTTTCCAAGCATTGGTGTCTCTTGCGGCCCTTAGTGAGGTTGCCAGCTTCAGCTGTGGATACACGCTTGGCAGTTTCCCTCTGTTCCAAGTGTTTCTTGTAAAGTTCCTGTGCTAACTAAAATGTATCCTCGCCTTGGTAAAATTCTTCTCCGTGCATTCTTTGTAAAGTACCCAGGAGTTGATGGCTGCTAGGTCCAATACATTGTAAAACACTTGAACAGACCCATCAGGAGCCAGTTTTCATGGAATACTTCTGTGCCATCTGATCCAAAACATCAATTCCATATTTTGTTGCGTTGTAAAACTTCATGGTCTCTGGTATTTATTTTCACTAGTCCTGATTGCTAATTGACTGACCAAAGCAGCGCAGCTGGCAAGGCTTCTTGAAAAACAGTAGACTGTTAGTCATTCACTCAGGCAGAGAGTAGAGACTATAATCTAATTACAACTAAACACATTGCAGACTGGTAAATAAAAATAATAAAGGAGAATACCGTTCTGTGTAATCATAATACAATTGTTTTCTCTGTGGCCGTCAATGTGACTGCTCCCGGGGCTTTTAGGTATAATGTGCGTTTCATGCTTTGTGAGAATATTTAATAGATATGAACAGAAAGGTACACGTACACACAGCCCCATATGTGTTACACGACTGGAGAAAATCACATTTTAAAACCAAAAAACGTCAAAATGACTGCCCAGGGCTTCTAGTGTTAAACAATGATGCATGGTTGGTATGGTGCTGTAATTGAAATTTCTGTGGCTCTGGTTCTTGATAAAGTCATAATTTGTGCTGTTGTGTTTTGTGCCGTGTCTCCAAGTAATGCAAATCTGTCTGTTTGTGTATAAAAACAGGTCGTTTTCCTGTTGTTGAGTTTGTTTGTTTAGCTGTTGGTACCAATGATGTTGTTCCTGCTGCTGTTGGGGTCTGGCCTGTGGCTCATTGCAATGCTGATTCTGCTGGTTTGTGTTACAGACAGTTGTGAGGCGGTATTCCTCAGTGTGCTGTGTTCGGTCTGGAGATGTTACTTGGACAGTTGCATAATGGTATTCCTCAATGTGCAGATTTAGTGCTGAATATTTTACATTGACAGTTGCACGATAATAACTCTCAACAGGCTGTTGTTAGCCAGGAAATGCTAAATGGACAGTTGCTCTTGGACATGTTTATGACTTTTTAAACATTCATATGCGTTTATAACAGGGCTGGTGTTTAAAATCTAAATGTTAAAGTATAGAAAAAATATAATAACAATTATTTAGAGTTCCAAATGACTAAACACCAGTGCTATACAAATCTACACATAAACACTGCTGTTTAGGAATAGAGCACTTCGATTTTTATATTTCTATTTTTTTTTTTTTTTAATACACACATGCCATTTAGATATTACACGTTTCACACGTTGTAGTTTTACAGTGTAAATGTATGAAAAGAAGACAGGTGTAGCCATAATACAGATACATTTAATGTCACTTCTATTAATGTCACACTCTGGTTATTAATATCAAATTGAAATGTCCCGGCCCCAGTACAATGCATGCTGTGACTGATGTTTTTTTTTTTTTTTAAATGTATTAATGATCAATAACCGCAACTGTTATGCATGTTTTCCTGTTTAAACATATTTAAATAATTTATATCAGGGGTTTCAAACTCATGGCCCGCGGGCCGTATGCGGCATGCACAGTGCTGCAAAATATTTATACAAAAGTAATTTAATCTGGCCCGCATGGAGCTGCATGCGTAAAACTTGAGTATAGATGTAAAACGTGTGTAGGCGATGTTGTGCATTGTTAACGGTTAGTTCTGTTGTAATACGTTGCTACCACTTTACGAACTGTCGCATTAGCTACCATAGCATTTAAACTAGAAAGGAAAGGGGGAGAAATCAACAAAAAAACAGAAGGGAGACCTCATCAAAACAAGGACAACAACTCAGGTAAGACAACCATTAAATGTATTTATCTAAATGCTAGAAGTATCAGAAACAAAATTCTAGAACTTGAAGCTACTGCACTAAGAAGTAATTATGATGTGATAGGTGTTACAGAAACTTGGTTGTCTGAGAGTGATGGGGACGAATATAATATTTGTGGGTATACACTGTATAGGAAAGACAGGCAGAACAGAAGAGGAGGAGGGGTAGAGCTATACATAAGAAACAGTCTTGAAGCCCAGGTGTTAAACCTGGACAAAGAAATCAAAACCGAATCAATATGGGTCAGAATAACGGACAAAAATTCAAAGGGCATAATAATAGGAGCATGCTATAGACCGCCAGATTCAGACAGTGAGCAAAATAATCTGTTATACAATGACATTAGAAATGCGTGTAGCAAAGGAGAAGCCATACTAATGGGGGATTTTAACTTCCCCCATATAAAATGGGAAAACCCGGTGGGTAGCACGACGGATGAAATAGAAATGGTGGAAATGACAAATGACTGCTTCCTAACACAATTTGTCAAGGCACGACTAGAGGGGAGGCATGCCTTGATTTAGTCTTTTCAAATAACGAAGACAGAATAACTAAAACAGAGGTCAGAGAACCACTAGCAAACTCAGACCACAACATGGTCTCATTTGAAGTGTTTTTTAAATCCCCAAAAGTAATGACTAAAGCTAAGGTTTACCATTTTAGAAAAGCAAACTGTGAAGGTATGAAACAGAGACTAACAGAAGTTGATTGGAGTAAAATAGAGAAATCACCCACAGAAGAAGGATGGTTGTTCTTCAAAAATGTAGTACTAGAGGCGCAAAACAATTACATCCCTAAAGTAGACAAATCTAAATGTAAAACTAAATTGCCAAAATGGTTTAATAGATCCATTTTTTTTTTAAAAATCTGCGAGAAAATACATACAGAGCATTAAAAAAGGACCAAAAAGAAAGTACACAGAAAGAGTACACCGAACTGCAAACTCAAGTCCAAAAGGAAGTTAGAAAGGCCAAGAGAGATGTAGGTTCTATAGGCATTGTCATCACAGATATATTGCAAAGGTCATGAACTTTCCTATTTTATGTTTTTATGATGTTACAGTATCAGGAATCTACATGGAATGAACCTTAATCTACTTCGTCTAGCTTTGCCTAGAGATAACTATCAACCTCACACCTTGAATGCACCAGGCACTCAGGAGACAAATGGCTAATCAAACCCGTCTCCGTGATTTAATTAACCCGTCTAGAGAGAGAGAGAGGTGATTTAACATAGGAGTCTGAAAAAGAGAGAAAAATGTCTTAAAAGATTTAATACTACTGAGTACAAGATGCAAGTGCTTTTATTCTTAAATTGCCTAAAAAGTATAGAATAACCCAAGTAATAAATCCCTAAGGGAATTAAACTGTTTGCAAGCCAAGCCATAACCAAAATCGCAACCAGACATGTTTGGTGTCTAAAGAAATGTAATTTCTTATGGTAAAAATAACAGGAATTCCGAATAAAATCTGAATTATTTAGCAAAATTTATGCATTTTTAAAGTTTCCCCTTTCCGGATTATAATAATCAGACAGAGGAAGGGGGGTGTACAATCAATCAAGATTGCAATCCCATGTGCAACAAAATAGCCAGTTGGAGCATGCAGTGGGAAATTCAAACAATCTCTTTGCTTGAAAAGTATAAAACCCCTGCTTTAGCCCAGCTCCTTGCTCCCTCCGGACCTGCTGGCTCCCTCCGACCCGCTAGCTCCCCGGACCTGCTGGCCGCCCCAAACCTTTGATGCTCCCTCGGACCCGCTAGCCGCCCCAAACCTTTGAAGCTGACTCAGACTTAAGACTAAGAAATTAAAGACTGCACCTGGAGCCTCAGATCTAAGTATTTATCCATCAAGGTTGGGAGCCCTGACATTTGGAGAAACGCAGGAGACTACTTTTCAGGCTAGGTAACAATACTCTTAAAATATCTATTCAGGTATTGTGACCCCTTGTGTCAGTATGTACTAGACAACTGAATTGTTGTCTTAAACCTTAGTTCTCATTGTAATGCTTTTAATGTGACATTTAATTGTGTAACTGTTTTGTGTGATTTTCAAACTTATTTCATTGCATGCTTAATAAATACCATCTTTCTAAGAAGAGATTCAGTATTAAATCATTTGCTCATGTTGAACAAACACGATTCATGAACTTTGAACAATCTGGAATGTGGTCTATTTTTGGCTTGTTGTAACTTGTAAATCCGCTATCGTTTTCAGAGAGCGATATTAAAAACAGGTTTGTACATTACAATAGGTTAGAATAGTTTTTGGAGGTCCTTTGATGTATTGCTCTTAAGAATGTATTAACTGCCCACAATAGTACCCACAGCTACAGAGAAATAGAAATGAACATTGCTAACGGGGCTAAAACCAATTCCAAAATGTTTTTTTTTTTCCAATATTACAACAGCAAGAGAACATTCAAAGAGGAGATTAAATGTTTAAGAGATACAAATGGCAAAATCGTAGAGGAAGAAAAAAAATAGCAAATATATTAAATGATTACTTTTCACAAGTTTTTACAAAGGAAGATACGGACAACATGCCCCACATGTCATCCAGTTCCCATCCAGTTTTAAATAACTTTAGCATAACTGAGGCAGAAGTGTTAAAGGGACTAGGAGCTCTTAAAATAAACAAATCCCCTGGGCCGGATGAGATCCTCCCAGTAGTACTCAAAGAAATGAAAGAAGTAATTTACAAGCCGCTAACCAAGATCATGCAGCAGTCTCTTGTTTGTAAGCTTTCTTATGTTCTTACACACTGTGAAAGTAGAGGTTGCACAAAGACAATGTGAAAACACAGGTTACACATGGGAAACGTGAAAGTACAGGTTACACATAGTCAATGTGAAAATACAGGTTACACACAGGCATTGTGAAAGTATTGTGAAAGGTGTGGCAAAGTGGCTAGTGGAGGGGAACAGGTGTAGCGGTGATGCGATGCAGGAGTGACAGGAAGACAACAGTATCCAGTGAAAAGATGCTTTTATTTATAATCCAGGTCTGGTGACCGTAAAATACTAAATCCCCGGCGATAAACAACAATGTGCAAAGTGCGGAGATAACAAAACGGCACAATACAGAACAAAAACGAACCCACGGTCACCAGTCCTGGGTAAGTGCAGACGTGAGGGTGCGTGGTGAATACACAGATACGATGGTGTGCAGGGGTGCTCCAGACAGTGCTTACCCTTTGCGACAGCTCCGGAGTAGTGCTCTAACTGTCTACAGTGAAACAAACACAGTTAATAAACAAACACAACACGTATATCACAAAAACACTACGAGTTCCACTCTCCCTCCTTCTTCAGGTTTACACACAGTACTTTGAAAGTACAGGTTCCACAGACAATGTGAACGTTCAGATATCATGGGGTCTGTGAAAGTAAATGGTGCACTCCGGCAATTTGGAAGTACAGGTTACAGAGATAATGTGATATTAAACTGTAAACACAAGGAGTGTGAAAGTACAGGTTTAGTCACTGCCACTGAAAGTATGGGTTACACAGGCACTGTGAAAGTACAGGTTCCACAGGCAATGTGAAAGTACATGTATACACAGGAAATGTGAAAGCACAGGTTAGACGCACAGGATCAGGTACTGCTTTCAGACAGGCACTGTGAAAGTATCGTTCACGAACGAACATGTTACATAGACAATGTGAACGGACAGGGTAGTCAAATGTATAAGTAATTTACAGGCACTGTGAAAGTACAGGTTACTCAGAAAATCGGTTACAGTACAAGATACACACAGGCACTGTGAAATTACTTGCATACACAGGCAATGTAAAAGCACACGTTACACAGACAAGGATAAAGTACTGGTTTACACACAGTACTTTGAAAGTACAGGTTCCACAGACAATGTGAACGTTCAGGTAACATGGGGTCTGTGAAAGTAAATGGTGCACTCCGGCAATTTGGAAGTACAGGTTACAGAGATAATGTGATATTAAACTGTAAACACAAGGAGTTTGAAAGTACAGGTTTAGTCACTGTCACTGTAAGTATGGGTTACACAGGCACTGTGAAAGTTCAGGTTCCACAGGCAATGTGAACGTACATGTATACACAGGAAATGTGAAAGCACAGGTTAGACGCACAGGATCAGGTACTGCTTTCAGACAGGCACTGTGAAAGTATCGTTCACGAACGTACATGTTACAAAGACAATGTGAACGGACAGGTTACTCAAATGTACAAGTAATATAGAGGCACTGTGAAAGTACAGGTTACACAGAAAATCAGTTACAGTACAAGATACACACAGGCACTGTGAAATTACTTGCATACACAGGCAATGTAAAAGCACACGTTACACAGACAAGGATAAAGTACTGGTTTACACACAGTACTTTGAAAGTACAGGTTCCACAGACAATGTGAACGTTCAGATAACATGGGGTCTGTGAAAGTAAATGGTGCACTCCGGCAATTTGGAAGTACAGGTTACAGAGATAATGTGATATTAAACTGTAAACACAAGGAGTTTGAAAGTACAGGTTTAGTCACTGTCACTGAAAGTATGGGTTACACAGGCACTGTGAAAGTACAGGTTCCACAGACAATGTGAAAGTACATGTATACACAGGAAATGTGAAAGCACAGGTTAGACGCACAGGATCAAGTACTGCTTTCAGACAGGCACTGTGAAAGTATCGTTCACGAACGTACATGTGACAAAGACAATGTGAACGGACAGGATACTCAAATGTACAAGTAATATAGAGGCACTGTGAAAGTACAGGTTACACAGAAAATCAGTTACAGTACAAGATACACACAGGCACTGTGAAATTACTTGCATACACAGGCATTGTAAAAGTGCACGTTGCACAGACAAGAATAAAGTACAGGTTTACACACAGTATTTTGAAAGTACAGGTTCCACAGACAATGTGAACGTTCAGATAACATGGGGTCTGTGAAAGTAAATGGTGCACTCCGGCAATTTGGAAGTACAGGTTACAGAGATAATGTGATATTAAACTGTAAACACAAGGAGTTTGAAAGTACAGGTTTAGTCACTGTCACTGTAAGTATGGGTTACACAGGCACTGTGAAAGTTCAGGTTCCACAGGCAATGTGAACGTACATGTATACACAGGAAATGTGAAAGCACAGGTTAGACGCACAGGATCAGGTACTGCTTTCAGACAGGCACTGTGAAAGTATCGTTCACGAACGAACATGTTACATAGACAATGTGAACGGACAGGGTAGTCAAATGTATAAGTAATTTACAGGCACTGTGAAAGTACAGCTTACTCACAAAATCGGTTACAGTACAAGATTCACACAGGCACTGTGAAATTACTTGCATACACAGGCATTGTAAAAGTGCACGTTGCACAGACAAGAATAAAGTACAGGTTTACACACAGTATTTTGAAAGTACAGGTTCCACAGACAATGTGAACGTTCAGATAACATGGGGTCTGTGAAAGTAAATGGTGCACTCCGGCAATTTGGAAGTACAGGTTACAGAGATAATGTGATATTAAACTGTAAACACAAGGAGTTTGAAAGTACAGGTTTAGTCACTGTCACTGTAAGTATGGGTTACACAGAAACTGTGAAAGTTCAGGTTCCACAGGCAATGTCCACAGGAAATGTGAGCACAGGTTAGACGCACAGGTAGTTGTATACACTGTGAAATGTGAAAGCACAGGTTAGACAGGCACACAGTTACAGATCAGGTACTGCTTTCAGACAGGCAGAATGTGAAAGTATCGTTCACGAACGTAACATGTTACACATACAGTGATAATGTGATCAGATAACATGGGGTCACGACACTGTAATTCAGAAGTACAGGTTACAGTACAAGAGATAATGTGATATTGAAAAGTTTTTACAAAAGGAGTTTGAAAGTACAGGTTTAGTCACTGTCACTGTAAGTATGGGTTACACAGAAACTGTGAAAGTTCAGGTTCCACAGGCAATGTGAACGTACATGTATACACAGGAAATGTGAAAGCACAGGTTAGACGCACAGGATCAGGTACTGCTTTCAGACAGGCACTGTGAAAGTATCGTTCACGAACGAACATGTTACATAGACAATGTGAACGGACAGGGTACTCAAATGTATAAGTAATTTACAGGCACTGTGAAAGTACAGGTTACTCAGAAAATCGGTTACAGTACAAGATACACACACAGGCACTGTGAAATTACTTGCATACACAGGCATTGTAAAAGTGCACGTTGCACAGACAAGAATAAAGTACAGGTTTACACACAGTATTTTGAAAGTACAGGTTCCACAGACAATGTGAACGTTCAGATAACATGGGGTCTGTGAAAGTAAATGGTGCACTCCGGCAATTTGGAAGTACAGGTTACAGAGATAATGTGATATTAAACTGTAAACACAAGGAGTTTGAAAGTACAGGTTTAGGTTTAGTCACTGTCACTGTAAGTATGGGTTACACAGAAACTGTGAAAGTTCAGGTTCCACAGGCAATGTGAACGTACATGTATACACAGGAAATGTGAAAGCACAGGTTAGACGCACTGGATCAGGTACTGCTTTCAGACAGGCACTGTGAAAGTATCGTTCACGAACGTACATGTTACAAAGATAATGTGAACGGACAGGGTACTCAAATGGAAGTAACATACAGGCACTGTGAAAGTACAGGTTACACAGAAAATCAGTTACAGTACAAGATACAAACAGGCACTGTGAAATTACTTGCATACACAGGCAATGTAAAAGTGCACGTTGCACAGACAAGAATAAAGTACAGGTTTACACACAGTATTTTGAAAGTACAGGTTCCACAGACAATGTGAACGTTCAGATAACATGGGGTCTGTGAAAGTAAATGGTGCACTCCGGCAATTTGGAAGTACAGGTTACAGAGATAATGTGATATTAAACTGTAAACACAAGGAGTTTGAAAGTACAGGTTTAGTCACTGTCACTGTAAGTATGGGTTACATAGGCACTGTGAAAGTTCAGGTTCCACAGGCAATGTGAACGTACATGTATACACAGGAAATGTGAAAGCACACCTTAGACGCACAGGATCATGTACTGTCTTCAGACAGGCACTGTGAAAGTATGTTACATAGACAATGTGAACGGACAGGGTACTCAAATGTATAAGTAATTTACAGGCACTGTGAAAGTACAGCTTACTCACAAAATCGGTTACAGTACAAGATACACTCAGGCACTTTGAAATTACTTCCATACACAGGCATTGTAAAAGCGCACGTTGCACAGACAAGAATAAAGTACAGGTTTACACACAGTATTTTGAAAGTACAGGTTCCACAGACAATGTGAACGTTCAGATAACATGGGGTCTGTGAAACTAAAGGGTGCACTCCGGCAATTTGGAAGTACAGGTTATAGAGATAATGTGATATTAAAGTTTTTACAAAAGGAGTGTGAAAGTACAAGTTTAGTCACTCTCACTGGAAGGATGGGTGGCACAGAAACTGTGAAAGTAAAGGGTCCAGAGGAATGTGAAAGTAGTTGTATACACTGGAAATGTGAAAGCACAGGTTAGAAGCACAGGTTCAGGTACTGCTTTCAGACAGGCAGTGTGAAAGTATCGTTCACGAACGTACATGTTACAAAGACAATGTGAACGGACAGGGTACTCAAATGTACAAGTAATATACAGGCACTGTGAAAGTACAGGTTACACAGAAAATCGGTTAGAGTACAAGATACACACAGGCACTGTGAAATTACTTGCATACACAGGCATTGTAAAAGTGCACGTTGCACAGACAAGGATAAAGTACAGGTTTACACACAGTATTTTGAAAGTACAGGTTCCACAGACAATTTTGAAAGTACAGGTTACACAGACAATGTGAACGTTCAGATAACATGGGGTCTGTGAAAGTAAATGGTGCACTCCGGCAATTTTGGAAGTACAGGTTACAGAGATAATGTGATATTAAACTGTAAACACAAGGAGTTTGAAAGTACAGGTTTAGTCACTGTCACTGTAAGTATGGGTTACACAGGCACTGTGAAAGTTCAGGTTCCACAGGCAATGTGAACGTACATGTATACACAGGAAATGTGAAAGCACAGGTTAGACGCACTGGATCAGGTACTGTTTCAGACAGGCACTGTGAAAGTATCGTTCACGAACGTACATGTTACAAAGACAATGTGAACGGACAGGGTAGTCAAATGTATAAGTAATTTACAGGCACTGTGAAAGTACAGGTTACTCAGAAAATCGGTTACAGTACAAGATACACACAGGCACTGTGAAATTACTTGCATACACAGGCATTGTAAAAGTGCACGTTACACAGACAAGAATAAAGTACAGGTTTACACACAGTATTTTGAAAGTACAGGTTCCACAGACAATGTGAACGTTCAGATAACATGGGGTCTGTGAAAGTAAACAGGTGCACTCCGGCAATTTGGAAGTACAGGTTACAGAGATAATGTGATATTAAATTAAGGAGTTTGAAAGTACAGGTTTAGTCACTGTCACTGTAAGTATGGGTTACACAGGCACTGTGAAAGTTCAGTGTGAAAGTACACAGGTTTAGTCACTGTCACTGCAAGGATCATGGGTGAAAGTACACGAACGAACATGTGAAAGTTCAGGGTCTCAAATGTATAAGGCAACTGTGAAAGTACAGGTCAGAAAATGTTAGTACAAGATACACACAGGCACTGTGGACAGGCATTGTAAAAGTGAAAGACAAGAATAAAGTACAGGTTTACACACAGTATTTTGAAAGTACAGGTTCCACAGACAATGTGAACGTTCAGATAACATGGGGTCTGTGAAAGTAAATGGTGCACTCCGGCAATTTGGAAGTACAGGTTACAGAGATAATGTGATATTAAACTGTAAACACAAGGAGTTTGAAAGTACAGGTTTAGTCACTGTCACTGTAAGTATGGGTTACATAGGCACTGTGAAAGTTCAGGTTCCACAGGCAATGTGAACGTACATGTATACACAGGAAATGTGAAAGCACAGGTTAGACGCACAGGATCAGGTACTGCTTTCAGACAGGCACTGTGAAAGTATCGTTCACGAACGTACATGTTACAAAGACAATGTGAACGGACAGGGTACTCAAAAATATACAGGCACTGTGAAAGTACAGGTTACTCACAAATGTACAAGATACACACAGGCACTGTGAAATTACTTGCATACACAGGCATTGTAAAACACGTTGCACAGACAAGAATAAAGTACAGGTTTACACACAGTATTTTGAAAGTACAGGTTCCACAGACAATGTGAATCAGATTGAACGATACACACAGGGTTTAGTCACTGTCACTGTAAGAATGGGTTACAAGGCACTGTGAAAGTAAGGTTACACAGGCAATGTGAAAGTATACATGTGAAAGTTACAGGATCACTGCTTTCACACAGGCACTGTGAAAGTATCGTTCACAGTACATGTGAAGGACAGGGTACTGAAATGTACAGGTTACAGGCACTGTGAAAGTACAGGTTGTGAAAATCGGTTACAGTACAAGATTCACACAGGCACTGTGAAATTACTTGCATACACAGGCAATGTAAAAGTGCACGTTGCAAAGACAAGAATAAAGTACAGGTTTACACACAGTATTTTGAAAGTACAGGTTCCACAGACAATATGAACTTTCAGATATCATGGGGTCTGTGAAAGTAAATGGTGCACTCCGGCAATTTGGAAGTACAGGTTACAGAGATAATGTGATATTAAACTGTAAACACAAGGAGTTTGAAAGTACAGGTTTAGTCACTGTCACTGTAAGTATGGGTTACACAGAAACTGTGAAAGTTCAGGGTCCACAGGCAATGTGAACGTACATGTATACACAGGAAATGTGAAAGCACAGGTTAGACGCACAGGATCAGGTACTGCTTTCAGACAGGCACTGTGAAAGTATCGTTCACGAACGAACATGTTACATAGACAATGTGAACGGACAGGGTACTCAAATGTATAAGTAATATACAGGCACTGTGTACAGGTTACTCACAAAATCGGTTACAGTACAAGATACACACAGGCACTGTGAAATTACTTGCATACACAGGCATTGTAAAAGCGCACGTTGCACAGACAAGAATAAAGTACAGGTTTACACACAGTATTTTGAAAGTACAGGTTCCACAGACAATGTGAACGTTCAGATAACATGGGGTCTGTGAAAGTACATGGTGCACTGGAAGTACCGGCAATTTGGAAAGTACAGGTTACTGTCAGAGATAATGTGATATTAAACATGTATTGTTACAGGTACTGCTTTCAGACAAAGGAGTGTGAAAGTACACAGGTTTAGTCACTACACACAGTCACTGAAATTACTTGCATACAAGGTATGGGTTGCACAGACAAGAATAAAGTACTGTGAAAGTACAGGTTCCACAGACAATGTGAAAGTAACATGGGGTCTGTGAAATAAATGGTGCACTCCGGCAATTTGTTGTAGTACATGTATACAATGGAAATGTGAAAGCACAGGCACAGGATCAGGTACTGCTTTCAGACAGGCAGTGTGAAAGTATCGTTCACGAACGAACATGTCACATAGACAATGTGAACGGACAGGGTAAGGCACTGTGAAAGTACAGGTTACTCAGAAAATCGGTTACAGTACAAGATACACACAGGCACTGTGAAATTACTTGCATACACAGGCATTGTAAAAGTGCACGTTGCACAGACAAGAATAAAGTACAGGTTTACACACAGTATATTGAAAGTACAGGTACCACAGACAATGTGAACGTTCAGATAACTTGGGGTCTGTGAACCTAAAGGGTGCACACCGGCAATTTGGGAGCACAGGTTACAGAGATAATGTGAATTAAACTGTAAACACAAGGAGTTTGAAAGTACAGGTTTAGTCACTGTCACTGTAAGTATGGGTTACACAGGCACTGTGAAAGTTCAGGTTCCACAGGCAATGTGAACGTACATGTATACACAGGAAATGTGAAAGCACAGGTTAGACGCACAGGATCAGGTACTGCTTTCAGACAGGCACTGTGAAAGTATCGTTCACGAACGAACATGTTACATAGACAATGTGAACGGAAAGGGTACTCAAATGTATAAGTAATATAGAGGCACTGTGAAAGAACAGGTTACTCAGAAAATCGGTTAGAGTACAAGATTCACACAGGCACTGTGAAATTACTTGCATACACAGGCATTGTAAAAGTGCACGTTGCACAGACAAGGATAAAGTACAGGTGTACACACAGTATATTGAAAGTACAGGTACCACAGACAATGTGAACGTTCAGATAACATGGGGTCTGTGAACCTAAATGGTGCACACCGGCAATTTGGAAGCACAGGTTACAGAGATAATGTGATATTAAACAGGTTACAGAGATAATGTGATATTAAACTGTGAACACAAGGAGTTTGAAAGTACAGGTTTAGTCACTGTCACTGTAAGTATGGGTTACATAGGCACTGTGAAAGTTCAGGTTCCACAGGCAATCTGAACGTACATGTATACACAGGAAATGTGAAAGCACACCTTAGACGCACAGGATCATGTACTGCCTTCAGACAGGCACTGTGAAAGTATCGTTCACGAACGCACATGTTACATAGACAATGTGAACAGACAGTTTAGTCAAATGTATAAGTAATTTACAGGCACTGTGAAAGTACAGCTTACTCACAAAATCGGTTACAGTACAAGATACACTCAGGCACTTTGAAATTACTTGCATACACAGGCATTGTAAAAGCGCACGTTGCACAGACAAGAATAAAGTACAGGTTTACACACAGTATTTTGAAAGTACAGGTTCCACAGACAATGTGAACGTTCAGATAACATGGGGTCTGTGAAACTAAAGGGTGCACTCCGGCAATTTGGAAGTACAGGTTACAGAGATAATGTGATATTAAACTGTAAACACAAGGAGTTTGAAAGTACAGGTTTAGTCACTGTCACTGTAAGTATGGGTTACACAGGCACTGTGAAAGTTCAGGTTCCACAGGCAATGTGAACGTACATGTATACACAGGAAATGTGAAAGCACAGGTTAGACGCACTGGATCAGGTACTGCTTTCAGACAGGCACTGTGAAAGTATCGTTCACGAACGTAAATGTTACAAAGATAGTGTGAACGGACAGGGTTCTCAAATGTACAAGTAATATACAGGCACTGCGAAAGTACAGGTTACACAGAAAATCGGTTACAGTACAAGATACACACAGGCACTGTGAAATTACTTGCATACACAGGCATTGTAAAAGTGCACGTTGCACAGACAAGGATAAAGTACAGGTTTACACACAGTATTTTGAAAGTACAGGTTCCACAGACAATGTGAACGTTCAGATAACATGGGGTCTGTGAAAGTAAATGGTGCACTCCGGCAATTTGGAAGTACAGGTTACAGAGATAATGTGATATTAAACTGTAAACACAAGGAGTTTGAAAGTACAGGTTTAGTCACTGTCACTGTAAGTATGGGTTACATAGGCACTGTGAAAGTTCAGGTTCCACAGGCAATGTGAACGTACATGTATACACAGGAAATGTGAAAGCACAGGTTAGACGCACAGGATCAGGTACTGCTTTCAGACAGGCACTGTGAAAGTATCGTTCACGAACGAACATGTTACATAGACAATGTGAACGGACAGGGTAGTCAAATGTATAAGTAATTTACAGGCACTGTGAAAGTACAGCTTACTCACAAAATCGGTTACAGTACAAGATACACACAGGCACTGTGAAATTACTTGCATACACAGGCATTGTAAAAGCGCACGTTGCACAGACAAGAATAAAGTACAGGTTTACACACAGTATTTTGAAAGTACAGGTTCCACAGACAATGTGAACGTTCAGATAACATGGGGTCTGTGAAACTAAATGGTGCACTAACGGTCTGTGAAACTAATTTGGAAGTACAGGTTACAGAGATAATGTGATATTAAAGTTTTTACAAAAGGAGTGTGAAAGTACAAGTTTAGTCACTCTCACTGCAAGTATGGGTGGCACAGAAACTGTGAAAGTAAAGGGTCCACAGGAATGTGAAAGTAGTTGTATACACTGGAAATGTGAAAGCACAGGTTAGAAGCACAGGATCAGGTACTGCTTTCAGACAGGCAGTGTGAAAGTATCGTTCACGAACGTACATGTTACAAAGACAATGTGAACGGACAGGGTACTCAAATGTATAAGTAATATACAGGCACTGTGAAAGTACAGGTTACACAGAAAATCGGTTACAGTACAAGATACACACAGGCACTGTGAAATTACTTGCATACACAGGCATTGTAAAAGTGCACGTTGCACAGACAAGGATAAAGTACAGGTTTACACACAGTATTTTGAAAGTACAGGTTCCACAGACAATGTGAACGTTCAGATAACATGGGGTCTGTGAAAGTAAATGGTGCACTCCGGCAATTTGGAAGTACAGGTTACAGAGATAATGTGATATTAAACTGTAAACACAAGGAGTTTGAAAGTACAGGTTTAGTC
Organism: Polyodon spathula; assembly: GCF_017654505.1. Taxonomy (NCBI): domain Eukaryota; kingdom Metazoa; phylum Chordata; class Actinopteri; order Acipenseriformes; family Polyodontidae; genus Polyodon; species Polyodon spathula. The sequence continues at coordinate 16,746,316 of NC_054556.1, forward strand.
ACTGTCACTGTAAGTATGGGTTACATAGGCACTGTGAAAGTTCAGGTTCCACAGGCAATGTGAACGTACATGTATACACAGGAAATGTGAAAGCACACCTTAGACGCACAGGATCATGTACTGTTTCAGACAGGCACTGTGAAAGTATCGTTCACGAACGAACATGTTACATAGACAATGTGAACGGACAGGGTACTCAAATGTATAAGTAATTTACAGGCACTGTGAAAGTACAGCTTACTCACAAAATCGGTTACAGTACAAGATACACTCGGGCACTTTGAAATTACTTGCATACACAGGCATTGTAAAAGCGCACGTTGCACAGACAAGAATAAAGTACAGGTTTACACACAGTATTTTGAAAGTACAGGTTCCACAGACAATGTGAACGTTCAGATAACATGGGGTCTGTGAAAGTAAATGGTGCACTCCGGCAATTTGGAAGTACAGGTTATAGAGATAATGTGATATTAAAGTTTTTACAAAAGGAGTGTGAAAGTACAAGTTTAGTCACTCTCACTGGAAGGATGGGTGGCACAGAAACTGTGAAAGTAAAGGGTCCACAGGAATGTGAAAGTAGTTGTATACACTGGAAATGTGAAAGCACAGGTTAGAAGCACAGGATCAGGTACTGCTTTCAGACAGGCAGTGTGAAAGTATCGTTCACGAACGAACATGTTACAAAGACAATGTGAACGGACAGGGTTCTCAAATGTACAAGTAATATACAGGCACTGCGAAAGTACAGGTTACACAGAAAATCGGTTAGAGTACAAGATTCACACAGGCACTGTGAAATTACTTGCATACACAGGCATTGTAAAAGTGCACGTTGCACAGACAAGGATAAAGTACAGGTTTACACACAGTATTTTGAAAGTACAGGTTCCACAAGATACACACAGGCACTGTGAAATTACTTGCATACACAGGCATTGTAAAAGTGCACGTTGCACAGACAAGAATAAAGTACAGGTTTTCACAACAATGTGAACAATGTTTCAGATAAGATAACATGGGGTCTGTGAAAGTAAATGGTGCACTCCGGCAATTTGGAAGTACAGGTTACAGAGATAATGTGATATTAAACTGTAAACACAAGGAGTTTGAAAGTACAGGTTTAGTCACTGTCACTGTAAGTATGGGTTACACAGGCACTGTGAAAGTTCAGGTTCCACAGGCAATGTGAACGTACATGTATACACAGGAAATGTGAAAGCACAGGTTAGACGCACAAGATCAGGTAATGTTTCAGACAGGCACTGTGAAAGTATCGTTCACGAACGTACATGTCACAAAGTCAATGTGAACGGACAGGTTACTCAAATGGACGGACAGATTACTGAAAAAGTACAGGTTACACAGAAAATCGGTTACAGTACAAGATACAGGCACTGTGAAAGTACAGGCATGTGTGAAATGTTACTCAAATGTACATACTGTGAAAGTACAGGCAGAAAATCGGTTACAGTACAAGATACACACAGGCACTGTGAAATTACTTGCATACACAGGCAATGTAAAAGCACGTTACACAGACAAGGATAAAGTACTGGTTTACACACAGTATTTTGAAAGTACAGGTTCCACAGACAATTTGAACGTTCAGATAACATGGGGTCTGTGAAAGTAAATGGTGCACTCCGGCAATTTGGAAGTACAGGTTACAGAGATAATGTGATATTAAACTGTAAACACAAGGAGTTTGAAAGTACAGGTTTAGTCACTGTCACTGTAAGTATGGGTTACACAGGCTCTGTGAAAGTTCAGGTTCCACAGGCAATGTGAACGTACATGTATACACAGGAAATGTGAAAGCACACCTTAGACGCACAGGATCATGTACTGCTTTCAGACAGGCAGTGTGAAAGTATCGTTCACGAACGAACATGTTACATAGACAATGTGAACGGACAGGGTAGTCAAATGTATAAGTAATTTACAGGCACTGTGAAAGTACAGCTTACTCACAAAATCGGATACAGTACAAGATACACACAGGCACTTTGAAATTACTTGCATACACAGGCATTGTAAAAGCGCACGTTGCACAGACAAGAATAAAGTACAGGTTTACACACAGTATTTTGAAAGTACAGGTTCCACAGACAATGTGAACGTTCAGATAACATGGGGTCTGTGAAACTAAAGGGTGCACTCCGGCAATTTGGAAGTACAGGTTATAGAGATAATGTGATATTAAAGTTTTTACAAAAGGAGTGTGAAAGTACAAGTTTAGTCACTCTCACTGGAAGGATGGGTGGCACAGAAACTGTGAAAGTAAAGGGTCCACAGGAATGTGAAAGTAGTTGTATACACTGGAAATGTGAAAGCACAGGTTAGAAGCACAGGATCAGGTACTGCTTTCAGACAGGCAGTGTGAAAGTATCGTTCACGAACGTACATGTTACAAAGACAATGTGAACGGACAGGGTACTCAAATGTACAAGTAATATACAGGCACTGTGAAAGTACAGGTTACACAGAAAATCAGTTACAGTACAAGATACAAACAGGCACTGTGAAATTACTTGCATACACAGGCATTGTAAAAGTGCACGTTGCACAGACAAGAATAAAGTACAGGTTTACACACAGTATGAAAGTTGAAAGTACAGGTTCCACAGACAATGTGAACGTTCAGATAACATGGGGTCTGTGAAAGTAAATGGTGCACTCCGGCAATTTGGAAGTACAGGTTACAGAGATAATGTGATATTAAACTGTAAACACAAGGAGTTTGAAAGTACAGGTTTAGTCACTGTCACTGTAAGTATGGGTTACACAGGCACTGTGAAAGTTCAGGTTCCACAGGCAATGTGAACGTACATGTATACACAGGAAATGTGAAAGCACACCTTAGACGCACAGGATCAGGTACTGTTTCAGACAGGCACTGTGAAAGTATCGTTCACGAACGAACATGTTACATAGACAATGTGAACGGACAGGGTAGTCAAATGTATAAGTAATTTACAGGCACTGTGAAAGTACAGCTTACTCACAAAATCGGTTACAGTGCAAGATACACTCAGGCACTTTGAAATTACTTCCATACACAGGCATTGTAAAAGCGCACGTTGCACACTCAGGCACTTTGAAATTACTTGCATACACAGGCATTGTAAAAGCGCACGTTGCACGGACAAGAATAAAGTACAGGTTTACACACAGTATTTTGAAAGTACAGGTTCCACAGACAATGTGAACGTTCAGATAACATGGGGTCTGTGAAACTAAAGGGTGCACACCGGCAATTTGGAAGTACAGGTTACAGAGATAATGTGATATTAAAGTTTTTACAAAAGGAGTGTGAAAGTACAAGTTTAGTCACTCTCACTGGAAGGATGGGTGGCACAGAAACTGTGAAAGTAAAGGGTCCACAGGAATGTGAAAGTAGTTGTATACACTGGAAATGTGAAAGCACAGGTTAGAAGCACAGGATCAGGTACTGCTTTCAGACAGGCAGTGTGAAAGTATCGTTCACGAACGAACATGTTACATAGACAATGTGAACGGAAAGGGTACTCAAATGTATAAGTAATATACAGGCACTGTGAAAGTACAGGTTACTCAGAAAATCGGTTACAGTACAAGATACACACAGGCACTGTGAAATTACTTGCATACACAGGCATTGTAAAAGGCACGTTGCACAGACAAGAATAAAGTACAGGTTTACACACAGTATTTTGAAAGTACAGGTTCCACAGACAATGTGAACGTTCAGATAACATGGGGTCTGTGAAAGTAAATGGTGCACTCCGGCAATTTGGAAGTACAGGTTACAGAGATAATGTGATATTAAACTGTAAACACAAGGAGTTTGAAAGTACAGGTTTAGTCACTGTCACTGTAAGTATGGGTTACACAGGCTCTGTGAAAGTTCAGGTTCCACAGGCAATGTGAACGTACATGTATACACAGGAATTGTGAAAGCACAGGTTAGACGCACAAGATCAGGTAATGTTTCAGACAGGCACTGTGAAAGTATCGTTCACGAACGTACATGTCACAAAGTCAATGTGAACGGACAGGGTAGTCAAATGTATAAGGATAGAGGCACTGTGAAAGTACAGGTTACACAGAAAATCAGTTACAGTACAAGATACAAACAGGCACTGTGAAATTACTTGCATACACAGGCAATGTAAAAGTGCACGTTGCAAAGACAAGAATAAAGTACAGGTTTACACACAGTATTTTGAAAGTACAGGTTCCACAGACAATATGAACTTTCAGATATCATGGGGTCTGTGAAAGTAAATGGTGCACTCCGGCAATTTGGAAGTACAGGTTACAGAGATAATGTGATATTAAACTGTAAACACAAGGAGTTTGAAAGTACAGGTTTAGTCACTGTCACTGTAAGTATGGGTTACATAGGCACTGTGAAAGTTCAGGTTCCACAGGCAATGTGAACGTACATGTATACACAGGAAATGTGAAAGCACACCTTAGACGCACAGGATCATGTACTGCCTTCAGACAGGCACTGTGAAAGTATCGTTCACGAACGAACATGTTACATAGACAATGTGAACGGACAGGGTACTCAAATGTATAAGTAATTTACAGGCACTGTGAAAGTACAGCTTACTCACAAAATCGGTTACAGTACAAGATACACTCAGGCACTTTGAAATTACTTCCATACACAGGCATTGTAAAAGCGCACGTTGCACAGACAAGAATAAAGTACAGGTTTACACACAGTATTTTGAAAGTACAGGTTCCACAGACAATGTGAACGTTCAGATAACATGGGGTCTGTGAAACTAAAGGGTGCACTCCGGCAATTTGGAAGTACAGGTTATAGAGATAATGTGATATTAAAGTTTTTACAAAAGGAGTGTGAAAGTACAAGTTTAGTCACTCTCACTGGAAGGATGGGTGGCACAGAAACTGTGAAAGTAAAGGGTCCACAGGAATGTGAAAGTAGTTGTATACACTGGAAATGTGAAAGCACAGGTTAGAAGCACAGGATCAGGTACTGCTTTCAGACAGGCAGTGTGAAAGTATCGTTCACGAACGTAAATGTTACAAAGATAGTGTGAACGGACAGGGTTCTCAAATGTACAAGTAATATACAGGCACTGCGAAAGTACAGGTTACACAGAAAATCGGTTAGAGTACAAGATTCACACAGGCACTGTGAAATTACTTGCATACACAGGCATTGTAAAAGTGCACGTTGCACAGACAAGGATAAAGTACAGGTTTACACACAGTATTTTGAAAGTACAGGTTCCACAGACAATGTGAACGTTCAGATAACATGGGGTCTGTGAAAGTAAATGGTGCACTCCGGCAATTTGGAAGTACAGGTTACAGAGATAATGTGATATTAAACTGTAAACACAAGGAGTTTGAAAGTACAGGTTTAGTCACTGTCACTGTAAGTATGGGTTACACAGGCTCTGTGAAAGTTCAGGTTCCACAGGCAATGTGAACGTACATGTATACACAGGAATTGTGAAAGCACAGGTTAGACGCACAAGATCAGGTAATGTTTCAGACAGGCACTGTGAAAGTATCGTTCACGAACGTACATGTCACAAAGTCAATGTGAACGGACAGGTTACTCAAATGGACGGACAGATTACTGAAAAAGTACAGGTTACACAGAAAATCAGTTACAGTACAAGATACAAACAGGCATTGTGAAATTACTTGCATACACAGGCAATGTAAAAGTGCACGTTGCACAGACAAGAATAAAGTACAGGTTTACACACAGTATTTTGAAAGTACAGGTTCCACAGACAATGTGAACGTTCAGATAACATGGGGTCTGTGAAAGTAAATGGTGCACTCCGGCAATTTGGAAGTACAGGTTACAGAGATAATGTGATATTAAACTGTAAACACAAGGAGTTTGAAAGTACAGGTTTAGTCACTGTCACTGTAAGTATGGGTTACATAGGCACTGTGAAAGTTCAGGTTCCACAGGCAATGTGAACGTACATGTATACACAGGAAATGTGAAAGCACACCTTAGACGCACAGGATCATGTACTGCCTTCAGACAGGCACTGTGAAAGTATCGTTCACGAACGAACATGTTACATAGACAATGTGAACGGACAGGGTACTCAAATGTATAAGTAATTTACAGGCACTGTGAAAGTACAGCTTACTCACAAAATCGGTTACAGTACAAGATACACTCAGGCACTTTGAAATTACTTCCATACACAGGCATTGTAAAAGCGCACGTTGCACAGACAAGAATAAAGTACAGGTTTACACACAGTATTTTGAAAGTACAGGTTCCACAGACAATGTGAACGTTCAGATAACATGGGGTCTGTGAAACTAAAGGGTGCACTCCGGCAATTTGGAAGTACAGGTTATAGAGATAATGTGATATTAAAGTTTTTACAAAAGGAGTGTGAAAGTACAAGTTTAGTCACTCTCACTGGAAGGATGGGTGGCACAGAAACTGTGAAAGTAAAGGGTCCACAGGAATGTGAAAGTAGTTGTATACACTGGAAATGTGAAAGCACAGGTTAGAAGCACAGGATCAGGTACTGCTTTCAGACAGGCAGTGTGAAAGTATCGTTCACGAACGTAAATGTTACAAAGATAGTGTGAACGGACAGGGTTCTCAAATGTACAAGTAATATACAGGCACTGCGAAAGTACAGGTTACACAGAAAATCGGTTAGAGTACAAGATTCACACAGGCACTGTGAAATTACTTGCATACACAGGCATTGTAAAAGTGCACGTTGCACAGACAAGGATAAAGTACAGGTTTACACACAGTATTTTGAAAGTACAGGTTCCACAGACAATGTGAACGTTCAGATAACATGGGGTCTGTGAAAGTAAATGGTGCACTCCGGCAATTTGGAAGTACAGGTTACAGAGATAATGTGATATTAAACTGTAAACACAAGGAGTTTGAAAGTACAGGTTTAGTCACTGTCACTGTAATTGAAAGTACAGGTTCCATAGAGAATTAGAACTTTCAGGTAACATTTGGTCTGTGAAAATAAATGGTGCACTCCGGCAGTTATGAAGAACAGGTTACAGTGATAATGTGATATTAAACTGTAAACACAAGGAGTTTGAAAGTACAGGTTTAGTCACTGTCACTGTAAGTATGGGTTACATAGGCACTGTGAAAGTTCAGGTTCCACAGGCAATGTGAACGTACATGTATACACAGGAAATGTGAAAGCACACCTTAGACGCACAGGATCAGGTACTGCTTTCAGACAGGCACTGTGAAAGTATCGTTCACGAACGAACATGTTACATAGACAATGTGAACGGACAGGGTAGTCAAATGTATAAGTAATTTACAGGCACTGTGAAAGTACAGGTTACTCAGAAAATCGGTTACAGTACAAGATACACACAGGCACTGTGAAATTACTTGCATACACAGGCATTGTAAAAGCGCACGTTGCACAGACAAGAATAAAGTACAGGTTTACACACAGTATTTTGAAAGTACAGGTTCCACAGACAATGTGAACGTTCAGATAACATGGGGTCTGTGAAACTAAAGGGTGCACTCCGGCAATTTGGAAGTACAGGTTAAAGAGATAATGTGATATTAAAGTTTTTACAAAAGGAGTGTGAAAGTACAAGTTTAGTCACTCTCACTGCAAGTATGGGTGGCACAGAAACTGTGAAAGTAAAGGGTCCACAGGAATGTGAAAGTAGTTGTATACACTGGAAATGTGAAAGCACAGGTTAGAAGCACAGGATCAGGTACTGCTTTCAGACAGGCAGTGTGAAAGTATCGTTCACGAACGAACATGTTACATAGACAATGTGAACGGAAAGGGTACTCAAATGTATAAGTAATATAGAGGCACTGTGAAAGAACAGGTTACTCAGAAAATCGGTTACAGTACAAGATACACACAAGTCACTGTGAAATTACTTGCATACTCAGGCAATGTAAAAGCACACGTTACACAGACAAGGCTATAGTACTGGTTTACACACAGTACTTTGAAAGTACAGGTTCCATAGAGAATTAGAACTTTCAGGTAACATTTGGTCTGTGAAAATAAATGGTGCACTCCGGCAGTTATGAAGAACAGGTTACAGTGATAATGTGATATTAAACTGTAAACACAAGGAGTTTGAAAGTACAGCTTTAGTCACTGTCACTGTAACTATGGGTTACACAGGCACTGTGAAAGTTCAGGTTCCACAGGCAATGTGAACGTACATGTATACACAGGAATTGTGAATGCACAGGTTAGACGCACAAGATCAGGTAATGTTTCAGACAGGCACTGTGAAAGTATCGTTCACGAACGTACATGTCACAAAGTCAATGTGAACGGACAGGTTACTCAAATGGACGGACAGATTACTGAAAAAGTACAGGTTACTCACAAAATCGGTTACAGTACAAGATACACTCAGGCACTTTGAAATTACTTGCATACACAGGCATTGTAAAAGCGCACGTTGCACAGACAAGAATAAAGTACAGGTTTACACACAGTATTTTGAAAGTACAGGTACCACAGACAATGTGAACGTTCAGATAACATGGGGTCTGTGAAACTAAAGGGTGCACTCCGGCAATTTGGAAGTACAGGTTAAAGAGATAATGTGATATTAAAGTTTTTACAAAAGGAGTGTGAAAGTACAAGTTTAGTCACTCTCACTGCAAGGATGGGTGGCACAGAAACTGTGAAAGTAAAGGGTCCACAGGAATGTGAAAGTAGTTGTATACACTGGAAATGTGAAAGCACAGGTTAGAAGCACAGGATCAGGTACTGCTTTCAGACAGGCAGTGTGAAAGTATCGTTCACGAACGAACATGTTACATAGACAATGTGAACGGAAAGGGTACTCAAATGTATAAGTAATATAGAGGCACTGTGAAAGAACAGGTTACTCAGAAAATCGGTTACAGTACAAGATAAACACAAGTCACTGTGAAATTACTTGCATACTCAGGCAATGTAAAAGCACACGTTACACAGACAAGGCTATAGTACTGGTTTACACACAGTACTTTGAAAGTACAGGTTCCATAGAGAATTAGAACTTTCAGGTAACATTTGGTCTGTGAAAATAAATGGTGCACTCCGGCAGTTATGAAGAACAGGTTACAGTGATAATGTGATATTAAACTGTAAACACAAGGAGTTTGAAAGTACAGGTTTAGTCACTGTCACTGTAAGTATGGGTTACACAGGCACTGTGAAAGTTCAGGTTCCACAGGCAATGTGAACGTACATGTATACACAGGAATTGTGAAAGCACAGGTTAGACGCACAGGATCATGTACTGTTTCAGACAGGCACTGTGAAAGTATCGTTCACGAACGAACATGTTACATAGACAATGTGAACGGACAGGTTACTCAAATGTATAAGTAATTTACAGGCACTGTGAAAGTACAGCTTATTCACAAAATCGGTTACAGTACAAGATACACTCAGGCACTTTGAAATTACTTCCATACACAGGCATTGTAAAAGCGCACGTTGCACAGACAAGAATAAAGTACAGGTTTACACACAGTATTTTGAAAGTACAGGTTCCACAGACAATGTGAACGTTCAGATAACATGGGGTCTGTGAAACTAAAGGGTGCACTCCGGCAATTTGGAAGTACAGGTTAAAGAGATAATGTGATATTAAAGTTTTTACAAAAGGAGTGTGAAAGTACAAGTTTAGTCACTCTCACTGGAAGGATGGGTGGCACAGAAACTGTGAAAGTAAAGGGTCCACAGGAATGTGAAAGTAGTTGTATACACTGGAAATGTGAAAGCACAGGTTAGAAGCACAGGATCAGGTACTGCTTTCAGACAGGCAGTGTGAAAGTATCGTTCACGAACGAACATGTTACATAGACAATGTGAACGGAAAGGGTACTCAAATGTATAACTAATTTACAGGCACTGTGAAAGTACAGCTTACTCACAAAATCGGTTACAGTACAAGATACACACAAGTCACTGTGAAATTACTTGCATACTCAGGCAATGTAAAAGCACACGTTACACAGACAAGGCTATAGTACTGGTTTACACACAGTACTTTGAAAGTACAGGTTCCATAGAGAATTAGAACTTTCAGGTAACATTTGGTCTGTGAAAATAAATGGTGCACTCCGGCAGTTATGAAGAACAGGTTACAGTGATAATGTGATATTAAACTGTAAACACAAGGCGTTTGAAAGTACAGCTTTAGTCACTGTCACTGTAACTATGGGTTACACAGGCACTGTGAAAGTTCAGGTTCCACAGGCAATGTGAACGTACATGTATACACAGGAATTGTGAATGCACAGGTTAGACGCACAAGATCAGGTAATGTTTCAGACAGGCACTGTGAAAGTATCGTTCACGAACGTACATGTCACAAAGTCAATGTGAACGGACAGGTTACTCAAATGGACGGACAGATTACTGAAAAAGTACAGGTTACTCACAAAATCGGTTACAGTACAAGATACACTCAGGCACTTTGAAATTACTTGCATACACAGGCATTGTAAAAGCGCACGTTGCACAGACAAGAATAAAGTACAGGTTTACACACAGTATTTTGAAAGTACAGGTACCACAGACAATGTGAACGTTCAGATAACATGGGGTCTGTGAAACTAAAGGGTGCACTCCGGCAATTTGGAAGTACAGGTTAAAGAGATAATGTGATATTAAAGTTTTTACAAAAGGAGTGTGAAAGTACAAGTTTAGTCACTCTCACTGCAAGGATGGGTGGCACAGAAACTGTGAAAGTAAAGGGTCCACAGGAATGTGAAAGTAGTTGTATACACTGGAAATGTGAAAGCACAGGTTAGAAGCACAGGATCAGGTACTGCTTTCAGACAGGCAGTGTGAAAGTATCGTTCACGAACGAACATGTTACATAGACAATGTGAACGGAAAGGGTACTCAAATGTATAAGTAATATAGAGGCACTGTGAAAGAACAGGTTACTCAGAAAATCGGTTACAGTACAAGATACACACAAGTCACTGTGAAATTACTTGCATACTCAGGCAATGTAAAAGCACACGTTACACAGACAAGGCTATAGTACTGGTTTACACACAGTACTTTGAAAGTACAGGTTCCATAGAGAATTAGAACTTTCAGGTAACATTTGGTCTGTGAAAATAAATGGTGCACTCCGGCAGTTATGAAGAACAGGTTACAGTGATAATGTGATATTAAACTGTAAACACAAGGAGTTTGAAAGTACAGGTTTAGTCACTGTCACTGTAAGTATGGGTTACACAGGCACTGTGAAAGTTCAGGTTCCACAGGCAATGTGAACGTACATGTATACACAGGAAATGTGAAAGCACAGGTTAGACGCACTGGATCAGGTACTGCTTTCAGACAGGCACTGTGAAAGTATCGTTCACGAACGAACATGTTACATAGACAATGTGAACGGACAGGGTACTCAAATGTATAAGTAATATAGAGGCACTGTGAAAGAACAGGTTACTCAGAAAATCGGTTACAGTACAAGATACACACAAGTCACTGTGAAATTACTTGCATGTCAGGCAATGTAAAAGCACACGTTACACAGACAAGGTGAAAGTACAGGTTTACACACAGTACTTTGAAAGTACAGGTTCCATAGAGAATGTGAACTTTCAGGTAGCATTTGGTCTGTGAAAATAAATGGTGCACTCCGGCAGTTATGAAGAACAGGTTACAGTGATAATGTGATATTAAACTGTAAACACAAGGAGTTTGAAAGTACAGGTTTAGTCACTGTCACTGTAAGTATGGGTTACACAGGCACTGTGAAAGTTCAGGTTCCACAGGCAATGTGAACGTACATGTATACACAGGAAATGTGAAAGCACACCTTAGACGCACAGGATCATGTACTGTCTTCAGACAGGCACTGTGAAAGTATCGTTCACGAACGAACATGTTACATAGACAATGTGAACGGACAGGGTAGTCAAATGTATAAGTAATTTACAGGCACTGTGAAAGTACAGCTTACTCACAAAATCGGTTACAGTACAAGATACACTCAGTGCACTTTGAAATTACTTGCATACACAGGCATTGTAAAAGCGCACGTTGCACAGACAAGAATAAAGTACAGGTTTACACACAGTATTTTGAAAGTACAGGTTCCACAGACAATGTGAACGTTCAGATAACATGGGGTCTGTGAAACTAAAGGGTGCACACCGGCAATTTGGAAGTACAGGTTAAAGAGATAATGTGATATTAAAGTTTTTACAAATGGAGTGTGAAAGTACAAGTTTAGTCACTCTCACTGCAAGTATGGGTGGCACAGAAACTGTGAAAGTAAAGGGTCCACAGGAATGTGAAAGTAGTTGTATACACTGGAAATGTGAAAGCACAGGTTAGAAGCACAGGATCAGGTACTGCTTTCAGACAGGCAGTGTGAAAGTATCGTTCACGAACGAACATGTTACATAGACAATGTGAACGGAAAGGGTACTCAAATGTATAAGTAATTTACAGGCACTGTGAAAGTACAGCTTACTCACAAAATCGGTTACAGTACAAGATACACACAAGTCACTGTGAAATTACTTGCATACTCAGGCAATGTAAAAGCACACGTTACACAGACAAGGCTATAGTACTGGTTTACACACAGTACTTTGAAAGTACAGGTTCCATAGAGAATTAGAACTTTCAGGTAACATTTGGTCTGTGAAAATAAATGGTGCACTCCGGCAGTTATGAAGAACAGGTTACAGTGATAATGTGATATTAAACTGTAAACACAAGGCGTTTGAAAGTACAGCTTTAGTCACTGTCACTGTAACTATGGGTTACACAGGCACTGTGAAAGTTCAGGTTCCACAGGCAATGTGAACGTACATGTATACACAGGAAATGTGAAAGCACAGGTTAGACGCACAAGATCAGGTAATGTTTCAGACAGGCACTGTGAAAGTATCGTTCACGAACGTACATGTCACAAAGACAATGTGAACGGACAGGTTACTCAAATGGAGTAACAGAGGCACTGTGAAAGTACAGGTTACTCACAAAATCGGTTACAGTACAAGATACACTCAGGCACTTTGAAATTACTTGCATACACAGGCATTGTAAAAGTGCACGTTGCACAGACAAGAATAAAGTACAGGTTTACACACAGTATTTTGAAAGTACAGGTTCCACAGACAATGTGAACGTTCAGATAACATGGGGTCTGTGAAACTAAAGGGTGCACACCGGCAATTTGGAAGCACAGGTTACAGAGATAATGTGATATTAAAGTTTTTACAAAAGGAGTGTGAAAGTACAAGTTTAGTCACTCTCACTGCAAGGATGGGTGGCACAGAAACTGTGAAAGTAAAGGGTCCACAGGAATGTGAAAGTAGTTGTATACACTGGAAATGTGAAAGCACAGGTTAGAAGCACAGGATCAGGTACTGCTTTCAGACAGGCAGTGTGAAAGTATCGTTCACGAACGAACATGTTACATAGACAATGTGAACGGAAAGGGTACTCAAATGTATAAGTAATATAGAGGCACTGTGAAAGAACAGGTTACTCAGAAAATCGGTTATAGTACAAGATACACACAAGTCACTGTGAAATTACTTGCATACTCAGGCAATGTAAAAGCACACGTTACACAGACAAGGCTATAGTACTGGTTTACACACAGTACTTTGAAAGTACAGGTTCCATAGAGAATTAGAACTTTCAGGTAACATTTGGTCTGTGAAAATAAATGGTGCACTCCGGCAGTTATGAAGAACAGGTTACAGTGAGTTCAGGTTCCACAGGCAATGTGAACGTACATGTATACACAGGAAATGTGAAAGCACAGGTTAGACGCACTGGATCAGGTACTGCTTTCAGACAGGCACTGTGAAAGTATCGTTCACGAACGTAAATGTTACAAAGATAGTGTGAACGGACAGGGTTCTCAAATGTACAAGTAATACAGGCACTGCGAAAGTACAGGTTACACAGAAAATCGGTTAGAGTACAAGATTCACACAGGCACTGTGAAATTACTTGCATACACAGGCATTGTAAAAGTGCACGTTGCACAGACAAGGATAAAGTACAGGTGTACACACAGTATATTGAAAGTACAGGTACCACAGACAATGTGAACGTTCAGATAACTTGGGGTCTGTGAACCTAAAGGGTGCACACCGGCAATTTGGGAGCACAGGTTACAGAGATAATGTGATATTAAAGTTTTTACAAAAGGAGTTTGAAAGTACAGGTTTAGTCACTCTCACTGCAAGGATGGGTGGCCCAGAAACTGTGAAAGTAAAGGGTCCACAGGAATGTGAAAGTAGTTGTATACACTGGAAATGTGAAAGCACAGGTTAGAAGCACAGGATCAGGTACTGCTTTCAGACAGGCAGTGTGAAAGTATCGTTCACGAACGAACATGTTACATAGACAATGTGAACGGAAAGGGTACTCAAATGTATAAGTAATATAGAGGCACTGTGAAAGAACAGGTTACTCAGAAAATCGGTTACAGTACAAGATACACACAGGCACTGTGAAATTACTTGCATACACAGGCAATTGTAAAAGCTATAGCACGTTGCACAGACAAGAATAAAGTACAGGTTTACACACAGTATTTTGAAAGTACAGGTTCCACAGACAATGTGAACGTTCAGATAACATGGGGTCTGTGAAACTAAAGGGTGCACTCCGGCAATTTGGAAGTACAGGTTACAGAGATAATGTGATATTAAACTGTAAACACAAGGAGTTTGAAAGTACAGGTTTAGTCACTGTCACTGTAAGTATGGGTTACACAGGCAAAAACTGTGAAAGTTCAGGTTCCACAGGCAGAAACTGTGAAAGTAAAGGGTCCACAGGAATGTGAAAGTAGTTGTATACACTGGAAATGTGAAAGCACAGGTTAGAAGCACAGGATCAGGTACTGCTTTCAGACAGGCAGTGTGAAAGTATCGTTCACGAACGAACATGTTACATAGACAATGTGAACGGAAAGGGTACTCAAATGTATAAGTAATATAGAGGCACTGTGAAAGAACAGGTTACTCAGAAAATCGGTTACAGTACAAGATACACACAAGTCACTGTGAAATTACTTGCATACTCAGGCAATGTAAAAGCACACGTTACACAGACAAGGCTATAGTACTGGTTTACACACAGTACTTTGAAAGTACAGGTTCCATAGAGAATTAGAACTTTCAGGTAACATTTGGTCTGTGAAAATAAATGGTGCACTCCGGCAGTTATGAAGAACAGGTTACAGTGATAATGTGATATTAAACTGTAAACACAAGGAGTTTGAAAGTACAGGTTTAGTCACTGTCACTGTAAGTATGGGTTACACAGGCACTGTGAAAGTTCAGGTTCCACAGGCAATGTGAACGTACATGTATACACAGGAAATGTGAAAGCACAGGTTAGACGCACTGGATCAGGTACTGCTTTCAGACAGGCACTGTGAAAGTATCGTTCACGAACGTACATGTTACAAAGACAATGTGAACGGACAGGGTAGTCAAATGTATAAGTAATTTACAGGCACTGTGAAAGTACAGCTTACTCACAAAATCGGTTACAGTACAAGATACACTCAGGCACTTTGAAATTACTTGCATACACAGGCATTGTAAAAGCGCACGTTGCACAGACAAGAATAAAGTACAGGTTTACACACAGTATTTTGAAAGTACAGGTTCCACAGACAATGTGAACGTTCAGATAACATGGGGTCTGTGAAACTAAAGGGTGCACTCCGGCAATTTGGAAGTACAGGTTAAAGAGATAATGTGATATTAAAGTTTTTACAAAAGGAGTGTGAAAGTTCAAGTTTAGTCACTCTCACTGCAAGGATGGGTGGCCCAGAAACTGTGAAAGTAAAGGGTCCACAGGAATGTGAAAGTAGTTGTATACACTGGAAATGTGAAAGCACAGGTTAGAAGCACAGGATCAGGTACTGCTTTCAGACAGGCAGTGTGAAAGTATCGTTCACGAACGAACATGTTACATAGACAATGTGAACGGAAAGGGTACTCAAATGTATAAGTAATATAGAGGCACTGTGAAAGAACAGGTTACTCAGAAAATCGGTTACAGTACAAGATAAACACAAGTCACTGTGAAATTACTTGCATACTCAGGCAATGTAAAAGCACACGTTACTCAGACAAGGCTATAGTACTGGTTTACACACAGTACTATGAAAGTACAGGTTCCATAGAGAATTAGAACTTTCAGGTAACATTTGGTCTGTGAAAATAAATGGTGCACTCCGGCAGTTATGAAGAACAGGTTACAGTGATAATGTGATATTAAACTGTAAACACAAGGCGTTTGAAAGTACAGCTTTAGTCACTGTCACTGTAAGTATTGGTTACACAGGCTCTGTGAAAGTTCAGGTTCCACAGGCAATGTGAACGTACATGTATACACAGGAAATGTGAAAGCACACCTTAGACGCACAGGATCATGTACTGTCTTCAGACAGGCACTGTGAAAGTATCGTTCACGAACGAACATGTTACATAGACAATGTGAACGGACAGGGTAGTCAAATGTATAAGTAATTTACAGGCACTGTGAAAGTACAGCTTACTCACAAAATCGGTTACAGTACAAGATACACTCAGTGCACTTTGAAATTACTTGCATACACAGGCATTGTAAAAGCGCACGTTGCACAGACAAGAATAAAGTACAGGTTTACACACAGTATTTTGAAAGTACAGGTTCCACAGACAATGTGAACGTTCAGATAACACGGGGTCTTTGAAACTAAAGGGTGCACACCGGCAATTTGGAAGTACAGGTTAAAGAGATAATGTGATATTAAAGTTTTTACAAATGGAGTGTGAAAGTACAAGTTTAGTCACTCTCACTGCAAGTATGGGTGGCACAGAAACTGTGAAAGTAAAGGGTCCACAGGAATGTGAAAGTAGTTGTATACACTGGAAATGTGAAAGCACAGGTTAGAAGCACAGGATCAGGTACTGCTTTCAGACAGGCAGTGTGAAAGTATCGTTCACGAACGAACATGTTACATAGACAATGTGAACGGAAAGGGTACTCAAATGTATAAGTAATATAGAGGCACTGTGAAAGAACAGGTTACTCAGAAAATCGGTTACAGTACAAGATACACACAAGTCACTGTGAAATTACTTGCATACTCAGGCAATGTAAAAGCACACGTTACACAGACAAGGCTATAGTACTGGTTTACACACAGTACTTTGAAAGTACAGGTTCCATAGAGAATTAGAACTTTCAGGTAACATTTGGTCTGTGAAAATAAATGGTGCACTCCGGCAGTTATGAAGAACAGGTTACAGTGATAATGTGATATTAAACTGTAAACACAAGGAGTTTGAAAGTACAGGTTTAGTCACTGTAAGTATGGGTTACACAGGCACTGTGAAAGTTCAGGTTCCACAGGCAATGTGAACGTACATGTATACACAGGAAATGTGAAAGCACAGGTTAGACGCACAAGATCAGGTAATGTTTCAGACAGGCACTGTGAAAGTATCGTTCACGAACGTACATGTTACAAAGACAATGTGAACGGACAGGTTACTCAAATGGAAGTAACAGAGGCACTGAAAAAGTACAGGTTACTCACAAAATCGGTTACAGTACAAGATACACTCAGGCACTTTGAAATTACTTGCATACACAGGCATTGTAAAAGCGCACGTTGCACAGACAAGAATAAAGTACAGGTTTACACACAGTATTTTGAAAGTACAGGTTCCACAGACAATGTGAACGTTCAGATAACATGGGGTCTGTGAAACTAAAGGGTGCACTCCGGCAATTTGGAAGTACAGGTTAAAGAGATAATGTGATATTAAAGTTTTTACAAAAGGAGTGTGAAAGTACAAGTTTAGTCACTCTCACTGGAAGGATGGGTGGCACAGAAACTGTGAAAGTAAAGGGTCCACAGGAATGTGAAAGTAGTTGTATACACTGGAAATGTGAAGTAAAGGTTCCACAGGCAATGTGAAAGTAGTTGTATACATAGGAAATGTGAAAGCACAGGTTAGAAGCACAGGATCAGGTACTGCTTTCAGACAGGCAGTGTGAAAGTATCGTTCACGAACGAACATGTTACATAGACAATGTGAACGGAAAGGGTACTCAAATGTATAAGTAATATAGAGGCACTGTGAAAGAACAGGTTACTCAGAAAATCGGTTACAGTACAAGATACACACAAGTCACTGTGAAATTACTTGCATACTCAGGCAATGTAAAAGCACACGTTACACAGACAAGGCTATAGTACTGGTTTACACACAGTACTTTGAAAGTACAGGTTCCATAGAGAATTAGAACTTTCAGGTAACATTTGGTCTGTGAAAATAAATGGTGCACTCCGGCAGTTATGAAGAACAGGTTACAGTGATAATGTGATATTAAACTGTAAACACAAGGAGTTTGAAAGTACAGCTTTAGTCACTGTCACTGTAAGTATGGGTTACACAGGCACTGTGAAAGTTCAGGTTCCACAGGCAATGTGAACGTACATGTATACACAGGAAATGTGAAAGCACACCTTAGACGCACAGGATCATGTACTGTTTCAGACAGGCACTGTGAAAGTATCGTTCACGAACGAACATGTTACATAGACAATGTGAACGGACAGGGTAGTCAAATGTATAAGTAATTTACAGGCACTGTGAAAGTACAGCTTACTCACAAAATCGGTTACAGTACAAGATACACTCAGTGCACTTTGAAATTACTTGCATACACAGGCATTGTAAAAGCGCACGTTGCACAGACAAGAATAAAGTACAGGTTTACACACAGTATTTTGAAAGTACAGGTTCCACAGACAATGTGAACGTTCAGATAACATGGGGTCTGTGAAACTAAAGGGTGCACTCCGGCAATTTGGAAGTACAGGTTAAAGAGATAATGTGATATTAAAGTTTTTACAAAAGGAGTGTGAAAGTACAAGTTTAGTCACTCTCACTGCAAGGATGGGTGGCACAGAAACTGTGAAAGTAAAGGGTCCACAGGAATGTGAAAGTAGTTGTATACACTGGAAATGTGAAAGCACAGGTTAGAAGCACAGGATCAGGTACTGCTTTCAGACAGGCAGTGTGAAAGTATCGTTCACGAACGAACATGTTACATAGACAATGTGAACGGAAAGGGTACTCAAATGTATAAGTAATATAGAGGCACTGTGAAAGAACAGGTTACTCAGAAAATCGGTTACAGTACAAGATACACACAAGTCACTGTGAAATTACTTGCATACTCAGGCAATGTAAAAGCACACGTTACACAGACAAGGCTATAGTACTGGTTTACACACAGTACTTTGAAAGTACAGGTTCCATAGAGAATTAGAACTTTCAGGTAACATTTGGTCTGTGAAAATAAATGGTGCACTCCGGCAGTTATGAAGAACAGGTTACAGTGATAATGTGATATTAAACTGTAAACACAAGGAGTTTGAAAGTACAGGTTTAGTCACTGTCACTGTAAGTATGGGTTACACAGGCACTGTGAAAGTTCAGGTTCCACAGGCAATGTGAACGTACATGTATACACAGGAAATGTGAAAGCACAGGTTAGACGCACAAGATCAGGTAATGTTTCAGACAGGCACTGTGAAAGTATCGTTCACGAACGTACATGTCACAAAGTCAATGTGAACGGACAGGTTACTCAAATGGACGGACAGATTACTGAAAAAGTACAGGTTACTCACAAAATCGGTTACAGTACAAGATACACTCAGGCACTTTGAAATTACTTGCATACACAGGCATTGTAAAAGCGCACGTTGCACAGACAAGAATAAAGTACAGGTTTACACACAGTATTTTGAAAGTACAGGTACCACAGACAATGTGAACGTTCAGATAACATGGGGTCTGTGAAACTAAAGGGTGCACTCCGGCAATTTGGAAGTACAGGTTAAAGAGATAATGTGATATTAAAGTTTTTACAAAAGGAGTGTGAAAGTACAAGTTTAGTCACTCTCACTGCAAGGATGGGTGGCACAGAAACTGTGAAAGTAAAGGGTCCACAGGAATGTGAAAGTAGTTGTATACACTGGAAATGTGAAAGCACAGGTTAGAAGCACAGGATCAGGTACTGCTTTCAGACAGGCAGTGTGAAAGTATCGTTCACGAACGAACATGTTACATAGACAATGTGAACGGAAAGGGTACTCAAATGTATAAGTAATATAGAGGCACTGTGAAAGAACAGGTTACTCAGAAAATCGGTTACAGTACAAGATAAACACAAGTCACTGTGAAATTACTTGCATACTCAGGCAATGTAAAAGCACACGTTACACAGACAAGGCTATAGTACTGGTTTACACACAGTACTTTGAAAGTACAGGTTCCATAGAGAATTAGAACTTTCAGGTAACATTTGGTCTGTGAAAATAAATGGTGCACTCCGGCAGTTATGAAGAACAGGTTACAGTGATAATGTGATATTAAACTGTAAACACAAGGCGTTTGAAAGTACAGCTTTAGTCACTGTCACTGTAACTATGGGTTACATAGGCACTGTGAAAGTTCAGGTTCCACAGGCAATGTGAACGTACATGTATACACAGGAAATGTGAAAGCACACCTTAGACGCACAGGATCATGTACTGTCTTCAGACAGGCACTGTGAAAGTATCGTTCACGAACGTACATGTCACAAAGTCAATGTGAATGGACAGGTTACTCAAATGTATAAGTAATTTACAGGCACTGTGAAAGTACAGCTTACTCACAAAATCGGTTACAGTACAAGATACACTCAGTGCACTTTGAAATTACTTGCATACACAGGCATTGTAAAAGCGCACGTTGCACAGACAAGAATAAAGTACAGGTTTACACACAGTATTTTGAAAGTACAGGTTGCACAGACAATGTGAACGTTCAGATAACACGGGGTCTTTGAAACTAAAGGGTGCACACCGGCAATTTGGAAGTACAGGTTAAAGAGATAATGTGATATTAAAGTTTTTACAAAAGGAGTGTGAAAGTACAAGTTTAGTCACTCTCACTGCAAGGATGGGTGGCACAGAAACTGTGAAAGTAAAGGGTCCACAGGAATGTGAAAGTAGTTGTATACACTGGAAATGTGAAAGCACAGGTTAGAAGCACAGGATCAGGTACTGCTTTCAGACAGGCAGTGTGAAAGTATCGTTCACGAACGAACATGTTACATAGACAATGTGAACGGAAAGGGTACTCAAATGTATAAGTAATTTACAGGCACTGTGAAAGTACAGCTTACTCACAAAATCGGTTACAGTACAAGATACACACAAGTCACTGTGAAATTACTTGCATACTCAGGCAATGTAAAAGCACACGTTACACAGACAAGGCTATAGTACTGGTTTACACACAGTACTTTGAAAGTACAGGTTCCATAGAGAATTAGAACTTTCAGGTAACATTTGGTCTGTGAAAATAAATGGTGCACTCCGGCAGTTATGAAGAACAGGTTACAGTGATAATGTGATATTAAACTGTAAACACAAGGAGTTTGAAAGTACAGGTTTAGTCACTGTCACTGTAAGTATTGGTTACACAGGCTCTGTGAAAGTTCAGGTTCCACAGGCAATGTGAACGTACATGTATACACAGGAATTGTGAAAGCACAGGTTAGACGCACAAGATCAGGTAATGTTTCAGACAGGCACTGTGAAAGTATCGTTCACGAACGTACATGTCACAAAGTCAATGTGAACGGACAGGGTAGTCAAATGTATAAGTAATTTACAGGCACTGTGAAAGTACAGCTTACTCACAAAATCGGTTACAGTACAAGATACACTCAGTGCACTTTGAAATTACTTGCATACACAGGCATTGTAAAAGCGCACGTTGCACAGACAAGAATAAAGTACAGGTTTACACACAGTATTTTGAAAGTACAGGTTCCACAGACAATGTGAACGTTCAGATAACATGGGGTCTGTGAAACTAAAGGGTGCACTCCGGCAATTTGGAAGTACAGGTTAAAGAGATAATGTGATATTAAAGTTTTTACAAAAGGAGTGTGAAAGTTCAAGTTTAGTCACTCTCACTGCAAGGATGGGTGGCCCAGAAACTGTGAAAGTAAAGGGTCCACAGGAATGTGAAAGTAGTTGTATACACTGGAAATGTGAAAGCACAGGTTAGAAGCACAGGATCAGGTACTGCTTTCAGACAGGCAGTGTGAAAGTATCGTTCACGAACGAACATGTTACATAGACAATGTGAACGGAAAGGGTACTCAAATGTATAAGTAATATAGAGGCACTGTGAAAGAACAGGTTACTCAGAAAATCGGTTACAGTACAAGATAAACACAAGTCACTGTGAAATTACTTGCATACTCAGGCAATGTAAAAGCACACGTTACACAGACAAGGCTATAGTACTGGTTTACACACAGTACTTTGAAAGTACAGGTTCCATAGAGAATTAGAACTTTCAGGTAACATTTGGTCTGTGAAAATAAATGGTGCACTCCGGCAGTTATGAAGAACAGGTTACAGTGATAATGTGATATTAAACTGTAAACACAAGGAGTTTGAAAGTACAGGTTTAGTCACTGTCACTGTAAGTATGGGTTACATAGGCACTGTGAAAGTTCAGGTTCCACAGGCAATGTGAACGTACATGTATACACAGGAAATGTGAAAGCACACCTTAGACGCACAGGATCATGTACTGTCTTCAGACAGGCACTGTGAAAGTATCGTTCACGAACGAACATGTTACATAGACAATGTGAACGGACAGGGTAGTCAAATGTATAAGTAATTTACAGGCACTGTGAAAGTACAGGTTACTCACAAAATCGGTTACAGTACAAGATACACTCAGGCACTTTGAAATTACTTGCATACACAGGCATTGTAAAAGCGCACGTTGCACAGACAAGAATAAAGTACAGGTTTACACACAGTATTTTGAAAGTACAGGTTCCACAGACAATGTGAACGTTCAGATAACATGGGGTCTGTGAAACTAAAGGGTGCACTCCGGCAATTTGGAAGTACAGGTTAAAGAGATAATGTGATATTATAATGTGATATTAAAGTTTTTACAAAAGGAGTGTGAAAGTACAAGTTTAGTCACTCTCACTGCAAGGATGGGTGGCACAGAAACTGTGAAAGTAAAGGGTCCACAGGAATGTGAAAGTAGTTGTATACACTGGAAATGTGAAAGCACAGGTTAGAAGCACAGGATCAGGTACTGCTTTCAGACAGGCAGTGTGAAAGTATCGTTCACGAACGAACATGTTACATAGACAATGTGAACGGAAAGGGTACTCAAATGTATAAGTAATATACAGGCACTGTGAAAGTACAGGTTACTCAGAAAATCGGTTACAGTACAAGATACACACAAGTCACTGTGAAATTACTTGCATACTCAGGCAATGTAAAAGCACACGTTACACAGACAAGGCTATAGTACTGGTTTACACACAGTACTTTGAAAGTACAGGTTCCATAGAGAATTAGAACTTTCAGGTAACATTTGGTCTGTGAAAATAAATGGTGCACTCCGGCAGTTATGAAGAACAGGTTACAGTGATAATGTGATATTAAACTGTAAACACAAGGAGTTTGAAAGTACAGGTTTAGTCACTGTCACTGTAAGTATGGGTTACACAGGCACTGTGAAAGTTCAGGTTCCACAGGCAATGTGAACGTACATGTATACACAGGAAATGTGAAAGCACAGGTTAGACGCACAAGATCAGGTACTGTTTCAGACAGGCACTGGGAAAGTATCGTTCACGGAAGAACATGTTTCAAAGACAATATGATCGGACAGGGTACTCAAATGTATAAGTAATTTAGAGGCACTGTGAAAGTACAGGTTACTCACAAAATCGGTTACAGTACAAGATACACTCAGTGCACTTTGAAATTACTTGCATACACAGGCATTGTAAAAGCGCACGTTGCACAGACAAGAATAAAGTACAGGTTTACACACAGTATTTTGAAAGTACAGGTTCCACAGACAATGTGAACGTTCAGATAACATGGGGTCTGTGAAACTAAAGGGTGCACTCCGGCAATTTGGAAGTACAGGTTACAGAGATAATGTGATATTAAAGTTTTTACAAAAGGAGTGTGAAAGTACAAGTTTAGTCACTCTCACTGCAAGGATGGGTGGCACAGAAACTGTGAAAGTAAAGGGTCCACAGGAATGTGAAAGTAGTTGTATACACAGGAAATGTGAAAGCACAGGTTAGAAGCACAGGATCAGGTACTGCTTTCAGACAGGCAGTGTGAAAGTATCGTTCACGAACGAACATGTTACATAGACAATGTGAACGGAAAGGGTACTCAAATGTACAAGTAATATACAGGCACTGTGAAAGTACAGGTTACTCAGAAAATCGGTTACAGTACAAGATACACACAAGTCACTGTGAAATTACTTGCATACTCAGGCAATGTAAAAGCACACGTTACACAGACAAGGATAAAGTACTGGTTTACACACAGTACTTTGAAAGTACAGGTTCCACAGAGAATTAGATCTTTCAGGTAACATTTGGTCTGTGCAAGTACATGGTGCACTCCGGCAGTTTGGAAGTACAGGTTACAGAGATAATGTGATATTAAACTGTAAACACAAGGAGTTTGAAAGTACAGCTTTAGTCACTGTCACTGTAAGTATGGGTTACACAGGCACTGTGAAAGTTCAGGTTCCACAGGCAATGTGAACGTACATGTATACACAGGCAATGTCAAAGCACACGTTACACAGCACACGGATAAAGTACTGGTTTCACACAGGCACTGTGAAAGTACACACACAGTGTGCATCAGTAATGCACAGAGACAGAGTATTGTGAATGAAGCAGTGAGCATCAATTCAACATTCCAGTAATATTGCAGTGGGAAGGAACATACACATTCCAAATTCTGATCCTTTTCTATCCAGTATTGCCCCCAGTGTGTCTTTTAGCCGAAAGTATACTTTTGTTACAATGTGAAATTATTATAACTACATTCAGATGTTTGTACACCAGCCATATATCTCTGGGTTCACTTTAGATGGTCAGAAATAAGAAATATTTTCACACATAGAGAGAAAAGCTTTTGGATTGGCTGCTGCTCGAATTTTCTTGGGAAGATCCGAGGAACGGCATATGATTTCTCATAAATCCTCACCGTTTGGACTTTATGTCTATGGAATTGAGACAGTTTCCTATGGGTATACAATTTAAAATCATGTGTTTCGTGCAGGTAAGAATAATCTTATCACCTTAATCATTTTATCCCAATTTAATTTCTTTAAGAATTATGTTCCAGAGCTGCTGATGCACAGCGACTTAATGTTTAGTCACCCAATGCTGTTGTCTTGTGCTTGGGAGTGGGAATTTGCTGTATGTTTTATCCTATTCACTCTTCTTGCTTACTACCAAATTACTACCTCTTTTTTTTTTTTTTTTACAACATGTTAGTTTATTAAGGATAACTGTAGTGATATGTTGGATGTCACGCATCATAGAAATGACACTGAGAATAAAAGAGGGAACTGGACATTCTAAATTGAGAAGAAAAATGGGGTAAATAATCCAACACTCTACAAATACCCAGTGGTTCCCAACTCTGTCCCTCAGTATCCATCTATTATCATTTATTACAATTGGGTGTTAAATTACTTAATTGAACAGGCTAAGGGTCTGTTAACTAATTTAGGACTTAATATTTACACAGTTGTGGACTTTGCGAACTAGCATTAGTAACCTCTGATCTAACCATAGCATGCGATATAGTACAATTCACACTTGTGAACTTGGAAAGGATCATAGCTGGCCTGTGTTGAGCCAGATTTATACTGTCTTTAAAATTATTTAACAATGGAGCTGCTCTTTTAACCTTTTTGTCTTCTAGCTGTCCCTTGGATTCTACATTCATCAGTTATGAATCACTTGACCAAAGAAAACAACGGTTCAGTATCCACGTCTTCAAGTTTGATGAATTCCCTGAAGTCTATTTGTTTTGTGATGTCATTGTCTGCCTGAAGGACAGCCACCCTAACAAGTGTACTCAGAGTTGTGATGGAAAAAGGGTGAAGCATGCGATCAGTGAGCTGGAGAACCCAAGAAACTGAACCAGACTCTCACGGGGACTGATAGTGTTTCCACAAGGTATGCAGCTCAATAGTCAGGCAAAAGATATCAGCTAATACATGTTTTAATGTGCACATCTTGTTTATATTTCTGAGGTTTAACCTGTATCTATAATGACTGGCTATGAAGCGGGGGGAATGGGGGCAGAGAGACCCAAATTAAACTGTTCATAAGTCCTGGAACACCTTCAAAGAGGCTGACAGCTTTGTTGTCAGTATGTGGTAGGTCTCGTACCCAGAATAGCAGTGATGCATTTGGACATGCTCTTAGTTGGGGGTGTTTCACTCTTGTGAACCCCACTACTTAATTCACCCCAAATATGTTGCGTAAGGTTGCAGTTTGGTGACTGCCCTACCTGGAAATCAATCTTCACACATTCTTTGGGCACTTCTCTATCACAGCTTCATGGATCTGTGCTAAAACTAGGAGAAGGTTCTTTTATTTTGTTTTAAATAACAGGGGGAGAATTACCATTCAAGCAAGCAGAAGACAGTATAAATATTCATTTAAAATTACAGAACGTCTTTTGTTGGTGAAGGTGTTATTTAAACGTTCCTAGGAAACACAATAAAATAACTGGTTTACCCTCAATCTGACTGAACTCAACTTTATGCTAAATGAATACTATGAGATTCATGTGTGAATTGCTTTGATGCCTTCATCAACATCTTCATTTCATTTTTTATTAATTGTTTAATAATTTAAACCTTCACTTCACAGAACACAGGGCCCAATGTAAACAATGAAAATATATACTAAAATTGAGTAAATTTGATGTAGCCCAGTACAATGGTAAAAGGACAGTTACATTTGTAGTTTTTCTACAACAAAAAAAGCTAAACCACCAACTCCAGAGACATCAACAGAAACCGAACCTGACCTGTAGTTCAGAATGTTATTCAGTACACGAGTGTGGCCATACTTCAATTGCCTGTAAAGTGTTGTTTGCAGCTCTCTTGATTGTAACAATCTGGGGCCCCGATTCACGAAGCTGACTTAAGTCTAGACTGGTTATAAGTCATCCATTTGGACTTGAGTCTTATTCAGGAACGAGTCTTAACTGAATTTTGGTCTTAAGAAAGCTCTTAACTTTAAGACTACCCTGAAGGAAGCGTAAGTCCAGATGTGCCATTGAAACAACTTTTTTTTTTCTCCCATGGCTCGACAGGTGATAGTATATGATTTATTACATGATCATCCAGATGAGAATTGATTAAGAAACCGATACCGTTTTAACAGGAAACCCTAACAAATATTTTACATACGGACATATCTCCATCAGCTAACCGAAGCAATGCAATTCCAGCTTTGTTGCGGGTGTTTTTTTTACAGCATTATCTATAGCGCTTTTTTTTTTTTTTTTTTTTTTTTTTTTTTTTTTTTGTTGTTGCTGGGTTTTTTTTAAGCAAAAATGAATTTCGCGCTTTCCACAGCTATAAAACAAATAGCCAGTGTTCCTTTTTCGTGTGTCCTACTACTGTTTCTTCACCTGTTTTCCCCTCTGCCTGATTACTCCATTATTACCAGAATCTATATCTTGTTTCTAAAAATTCTTGCATCTCATTAAAAACCAAGAACGTCTTTCTTAAAGATACGCATCTAAAAACAAATAGAAAGGCAGACATATAAACAAATACAGTATGTCAGTTTAAAATTATAACGATATATATATTTTTTATAGAAAATTACAAAATTCTATAATAAAATATGTACATTTGACATTATTTATATTTACATGACATAATAATTTTCTCAGTGACAAAGCTAAATGATCAATCTGTCCTCAGGCAACGACTTTCTCTCGAGTGGAAGACGTTGCACGAGGACAGAAACGCTGGTCTAAGTTAAACCCACCAGAAAATCGTTTTGTGAAACGGACTTAAGACTCGGTCATAACAAAGTCAGCAAAGACGACTTAAGTCAGCTTTCTGAATACCGCGTAAACTGTTGTTATTTTAAATGTTATATTCCCTAAAGAAAAAACTACACCACGCAAAGCTGGACGAAACAGTTTAATTTTACTGACGTCATTTTTAAAATGAGAATTCTTTATGACAGGATATGCAAGCCGTGCAGTCAGCATTATAAGATCCAATCAGAGTTGCCATGCGATCTCCTATGTCTACAGAAGTTGCTCAAGGGGTTGCTTGGAAAGTAGAGCCTGACACGCATAAGCTGGACGAAACAGTTTAATTTTTACTGGACGATCATTTTTAAAATGAGAAGTCTTTATGACAGGATTATGCACAGCCGTGGGCGTCAGCATTATATAGATTCCGAATCAGAGTTGCCATGGCGATCTCCTATGTCTACAGGTACTTCAAGCAACTGGTTGCACATCTGCTCACAACTGGTTGCAGGGACGTCCGCATATAAGCGACTTGGTTACATGCAACTAAGTTGCGCTACTGATCGCTCAGGTGTGGCGCCAGTTATAGCACCTTTTTTTTTTTTTTTTTTTTTTTTTACATTATATTTAGGGCTTCTGGATTATAGGCATTTAAAAAAAAAGAACTCTCCTACCCGTGTTCCACAATATAAACAAGTACAAATCAGTATGCATAAACAGCTTGAACAGCAATGTAATATTAACATCAATAACATCAATACAATACAATTTCCACCAACAGTTTTAAAATGAATAAAGTCTGCTTTGACTGTAATAAAGGCAGATATAGTTTTCCAAGCTGGCACCAGACATTGAGGATCATTCTGAATGTTGCAGAAAACGTAAGGTGTGTGTAACAACAACAAACCAGATACAAAGTGACGCAGGAAGCCTTCTCGCACGTATTCCTTCTAAGCAGGGGATGTTGGGAAATGGAGTTCAGTATGCCCAGCAGATAATAATAATAATAATAATAATAATAATAATAATAATAATAATAATAATAATAATAATAATGCGAACAATTCTTTAGTTGATTAATCTGTTCACTGCCCGTGAAAAGTATTTGCCCCCTGTCTGATTTTCTGCATTTTTGCATCTTTTTGACACTGAATGTTATCAGATCTTCAAGCAAAATCTAATATTAAATAAAAGGGACCCTGAGTGAACAAATAACACAACATTTTGATACTTATTTCATATATTTATTAAAGTTCAGCAACACCCAATGCCCCTGTGTGAAAAAGTAATCACCCCTTTAGCCATCTTTAGCAGCAATAACTGCAATCAAATGCTTCCTGTAATTATTGAACAGTCTCTTACAGCGTCCTGGAGGAATTCTGGACCACTCCTTCAACCAGAACTGGTTCAACTCAGTGACATTTGTGGGTTTTTGAGCATAAACTGCTCGTTTCAGGTCCTGCCACAACATCTGAATGGGGTTTAGGTCTGGACTTTGACTAGGCCATTCCAAAACTTTAAATTTCTTGTTCTTCAACCATTCTGATGTAGACTTGCTTGTGTGTTTCGGATCATTGTCTTGCTGCATGACCCAGCTGTGCTTCAGCTCATGGACGAATGGTCTGACATTCTCCTTAGCCAAGGCAAGAGAGGCCTGCAGATCCCTGGATGTTGTTTTAGGGTTCTTTGTGACTTCCTGGATGATTTTATGCCTTGCCTTTTAGAGATTTTGGAAGGATGGCCACTCCTGGGAAGATTCACTGCTGTCCCAAACTTTCTCCATTTGGACAATATGTCTCTGATTGTAGTTTGGTGGAGCCCCAGAGCCTAGAAATGGCTTTGGAACCCTTTCCAGACTGATAAGCATCAACAACTTTTATCCAGTGTCTTCAGGAATTTCTTTTGATCTGGCATGATGTGCCTCTAGAACAGGGATGCCCAATCTTGGTCCTGAAGGGCCAGTGCCCTCCTGGTTTTTGTTCAAACTGTACACCAAATTGATTAATTGGACCAATTGAGCTTCTAATAAGCACTTGATTGGTCCAATTACGTAATTTAAGGCACAGTTGCAACAAAAGCCAGGAGGGACACTAGTCCTCCAGGACCAGGATTGGGCACCCCTGCTCTAGAACCTGTGCTGACAACTTTCGTCTGATGGTAAGGGCAAGTTAATCAGATTTATATTGGGCAGGGCTGGTCCAAATCATGCCTGATTGTTAACCAAACTATTCAAACAGATGACCCTAATTATTCCTTTAATTGGGTTGTTAACTGGGGGGGGGGGGGCAATAACTTTTTCACACCTGAAAATTGCATGTTTGATTACCTTGCACACCTAACAAATGAAAGAAGCACCAAACTTTGGTGTCATTTTTTCTCTCCCTCTATATACTACTACAACCCACTAAAAGATCTGACCAAATTCAATGTGAAAAATGTGCAAAAATGCTGAAAAATCAGACAGGGGGCAAATACTTCTTCACAACACTATTTCTGTTATTGATTATGTTATTGTTTAATTATCACCTGCATCTGGTGGCGATTGCAAATTTGAATCGGGGCAGGGTTTAAAAGCTAAGCAGTCAGTCTGTTCGAGGCTGTTAAGTAGAAGGGAGCTCTATTCCTGAGCACTCCTATAAAACAGAAAGTACTGTGTTTAGGTTGCAGGTAAATGACGTAGCTGTCCTGCGAGCTAGTCAGGGACCTGCAACTTAGGAAGACGATTGCCTCCATGTATCGTGCACGGTTGCAGCACTAGGCATCAGATGGGAGCTGCACTGCAGGCTGTCTGAAAGAGGAGAAACGCTGCCTCACTGAGGGGTGGCATTTTAGAAAAGTGTTTATTCGATTTTAAAAAACATTTGTTTTGTATTTGTCTGATACAGTTATGGCGGCTCCATGGCTGCCTGTGTTTAGAGCCTGCAGTCACTCCAGTATTTCTGTAGCATAGTGGAGCTCTCAGTGCTTCTTTTTCCACCCCACAATCACAATTATTTATTGCCTCAGTAAATTCATTGCAGTTATTTTATTAAGTCATTTTGTTCGCTATGTTTTGATTGCTACGTTTCACTTGCTGTCTGACTGGACAATTGTAAATACTAAGTTAAGCTAATAATTTCTTATGATGTTCTAATATTGTAATTATTTTAGTGGTGTATAATAAAAAAAAGTTTTCATTGCATATTTTGTTTGATATTGGTGCTGCTTTTTTTTTGCATTGTAATCGTTTGACCAAAAAAGAATGCATTATCATTCATTCCACTTTGCTGTTTTAATGGTTACTAATAGTTCCATTGTATTAGTAGATCTTTATAGAAAGTGCAGTAAAATGTGGACAGAACTGCACAGTTAAATAAATTTTTGTGTGTGTGTGTGTGTGTGTGTGTGTGTGTGTATATATATATATATATATATATATATATATATATATATATATATATATATATATATATATATATATATATATATATATATATACAGTGCTTTGCAAAAGTATTCAGACCCCTGACCAAGTCTTTCATATTACTGAATTACAAATGGTACATTGAAATTTCGTTCTGTTCGATATTTTATTTTAAAACACTTAAACTCAAAATCAATTATTGTAAAGTGGCATTGGTTTTATGTTGGGAAATATTTTTTAAGAAAAATAAACTGAAATATCTTGCTTGCATAAGTATTCAACCCCTACACATTAATATTTGGTAGAACCACCTTTCGCTGCGATAACAGCTTTAAGTCTTTTGGGGTAAGTATGTACCAGCTTTGCACACAGTGTCGGAGTGATTTTGGCTCATTCTTCTTGGCAGATTTGCTCCAGGTTGTTCAGGTTGGTTGGACGACGCTTGTGGACGGCAATTTTCAAATAGTGCCACAGATTCTCAATGGGATTGAGATCAGGACTTTGACTGGGCCACTGTAGGACATTTGCCTTTTTGTTCTTGAGCCACTCCAATGTTGCTTTGGACTTGTGCTTGGGATCATTGTCCTGCTGAAATTTCCTCCCAAGCTTCAGTTTTTTAGCGGACTGAAGCAGTATTTTCCTGTATTTAGCTCCATCCATTCTTCCTTCAATTGTAACAAGATGCCCAGTCCCTGCTGATGAGAAGCATCCCCACAGCATGATACTGCCACCACCATACTTCACTGTAGGGATGGTGTGTCTTGAGGCATGGGCAGTATTAGGTTTGTGCCACACATAGCGATTTGAGTTCTGGCCAGAAAGCTGTATCTTGGTCTCATCTGACCACAAAACCATTTCTCACATCGCAGCTGGATCACTCTCATGCTTTCTGGCACCACCCTCCCATACAGGCCAGTGTTACGCAGAGCTCTTGATATTGTTGACTGGTGCACCATTACTCCGCTCCCAGCCATTGAACTCTGTAGCTCCTTCAAAGTGATTGTTGGCCTCTCTGTGGCTTCTCTCACAAGTCTCCTTCTTATTTGAGTGCCTTTTCTTGGCAGTGCCTGGGTGGTGTGATGCAGCTTCTACTTCCTGATTATTGATCCAACTGTGCTCATTGGTATATCAAACACTTGGATACTATTTTGTACCATTTTTCTAATCTATGCATTTGTATTACCTTATCTCTAACTTCTGTAGAATGCTCTTTGGTCTTCATTTTCACAGCCTTGCCAATGATCCTTCAACAGTGGGGTTTTTATCCAGAAAATGTGACAGCAACTTTAATGGGTCACAGGTGGAGGCCAATGGTAAGGTAATTGTGTCCTCGTTAGGGCAATTTCTTTCATTGGTGCAAACTGGGAGCTTCCACAGCAGAGGGGTTGAAGACTTATGCAAGGAAGATATTTCAGTTTTTTATTTTTCTTAAAAATATTTCCCAACATAAAACCAATGTCACCTTTCAATAATTGAATCTGAGTTTCAGTGTTTAAAAAAATAAAATATCAAACAGAACGAAATGTCAATGTACCATTTGTAATTCGGTAATATGAGAGAATTGGTCAGGGGTCTGAATACTTTTGCAAGGCACTATATACAGTCAATTTTGCTTGCACGCATTCAGAGATATTGGTTTTCACGTGGGAACAATACATTTGTGGAAATGATTACATACACATAAAGACAATTTTTACAGGCATGATCCTTAAAAATTTAAAATAGCACAAACGATTAAAAAAATCACCTTTCTGCATTATCTTTCTTTTATTACATTCTGTTTGTGGTTATTGTTTACATTTAGGACTTTCGTTTTCGATTTTTATTTTTGATGATGTAATGTCTGTTTAAGTTTGTTTTAAACTGACCTTATCTTAATTAAACTCTTGTACAAGTGTTCATTATAAACACGCTCGCTTTCATTGTGTTTTTTCTCCCTGTAACTTCATTAAAACTCTCATTCCATTAGCTGCTTGTTTTATAAAGGCAACTCTTTATAAATCAAACTGAACCCACAGCAAGTGAAGTTATATTGCTTAATCCTCATTTTGAAATCCTAGTGACTCGTTGCAAAAATTATTTCACCTGTTATGCAAGTTTTCTTTTAATTGTGTTTTGTGAATCTCTGATTATCAGTGAATCAAACGCAGTGTCATTCAAGTTACAGGAAGAAAAAAAAAAACCCCACAAGAAAAGCAATCTTGTTTTATAATCAACACGTCTACAAAAGAT
The DNA here is from genome assembly GCF_017654505.1 of Polyodon spathula. Taxonomy (NCBI): domain Eukaryota; kingdom Metazoa; phylum Chordata; class Actinopteri; order Acipenseriformes; family Polyodontidae; genus Polyodon; species Polyodon spathula. The sequence continues at coordinate 16,779,896 of NC_054556.1, forward strand.
TAATTAAGAACCAATGTCAGCTCAAAACAAACTTAAAGGGACATTACTTCATCAAAAATAAAAAATAAATTAACACAAATGAAGAGCCCTACTTATAGTAGAGCTTTGTTACAAAATACAGCCCAGGACTGCACAATATATATTATACGCAGTGTAAGTGAAGTTTGCACATGTGTCACATAGAAAACTGCACATTGTTGCATTATTTTGTTACTTACGACATTTTTACAGTGTAAATAACTGTGAAAAACTAGTTTTAAATAACTTCCGGGTTTGCCCCTGCCCAAATTCCTACCTGGAGGTACCACAAGGTAAGATAAATATTGTATCTATTGTTCTTTTAGGGGTGTGTGAAGAGTCAAAGGGTTTACGGTATGCAATTCACCTCCCGACAGCAGAAGGTATCAAATCAACTCAAGGCTTCCCTCACCAAGATCTCGTGACCATGACATAAGTCACCTTTATGAGGTGTGCCATCTTGATGAGGGGGCCAAAGTGTGAGTATGCAAATAAGTTAAGTGAAGTTTAAGAACACCTGTCAAACAGGGATTGGTGTTCCACTGGCTACAGGGGCAGGGCTTGGCAGACGAAAGGGGACACACAGCTGTGTTTAGGGTTTGTTTATATGTTTAATTCCTCACTGCAATCCCCTCTCATGTTCATTTTGTTTATCTTTTGTTTTGTCACTGCTAACACTACCTGAACTGTATTTTGTTGTCTACACACCCCATCATACCACATGTGGTGTTTTCGTGGGATTATGTATCCAGATATGATGATAAAGATGTTTAGGGAGTGGAAGAAACATCGCAAGGAGAGGGAGGAGTTTTGCCATAAGCAGCTCGCCCAGTTCTTCGGACAGCTGTTTGCTGTGCAACCAAAATTACAGAAGATGACTCTGGACAAGACGTTTTTGGCCACCTTCAAGAGGATGGCTGAAGCAGCACAGTGACTCAGAGAATATTGGACCACCAAGTTGGTACCATGTTTGATGGGAGAAACCCAGGCTGCCTATCGGCAGAAGATGGCACCTGCATGAGGATGACTTCATCTTGCACATCGGGATCATGGACTAAACGTACTGTCGCCGTTTCTGAGAGTACCAGCTGTCCAAAGGGACTTGGCCCTGGGCTGCCGGGCAGTACCTTTTGGATTAATGCACAACGTACTGAAGACCATGCCCCACAAGAACTGGTGCAGCTGATCACCAACGCTCACCTGCTGCTAGGGAATTAAGAGTGGGTTAAAAGACACCACCTGGGGGCTACCGAGTGGCACATCCAGTAAAGGAACTATGTGCGGAGTGCAGAATGTGCCCTAGCGCCTGGAGGTTACTGGTTCGGGTCCAGGCTATTCCACTGCTGTCCATGGACAGGAGTTCCCAGGGGCGGCGCACATTTAGTCAAGCAGTGCCTGGGATGTGGAGGGCTTAGGTTGGGCAGGGTGTCCTTGGATCACCGCATACCAGTGACTCCTGTTGCTGGCAGGGTGCCTGTGGGCCTGCCTGTAAGTGATCCAGAGCTGCATTGTCCTCCAACTCTGAGATGGCTGCATGGTGGGCTTGCAGTAAAAAAAAAGTGGCCGGCTGACATCACACATTTTAGAGGATGCGTGTGCTCAGCTTCATCCCTCCCAAGTCAGCACAGGTGTTGCAGCGGTGAGCTAGGCTTAAAAATTGGACTTTCCAAAATTGGGAGAAAATGGGGTAACAAAAAAACAACACATCATCCTACCATTCAAAAGTGTGGAAGCATATGAAGACGAGAATGAGGACGCCTCCCAGGACATCACTCCTGCCCCTAACCCACCAGTGACTACCACCAACCTCATAAACCTAAGTCCAAAGGGGGCAACCAGGCTTCCAGAGCTTGGAGGCTGAGGTTATCCCCAGCATGGGCAAGAGAGGAAAGCCCTAACCTGCCACTCACTGACCAGCGGGACAGAATGTCTAATTAGGTGCCTTCTGCCCCAGTGTGCTTCTGGTGCAAAAAACCAGGACATATTGTCCGAGACTGTCCCATGATGGAGGTGGAGATCATCAGACAGGCCTTGGCTACAGTCATAGGTAGGACAAACGTGGAATGTCAGGCATGCCCCTATCAACTAAAAGTACAGGTTGGGAAAGTCAGTACCCACGCATTTCTGGACTCAGGGTGTGTGCAGATTTTGATTCGACGAGCTCTCTGGAAGAGGTGTCATGGGAACCACAAGGAAAAGTGGCTATCCATGGAGAAATCTGGGTTTATCTACCACAAAAATGAGTCTCACAGTTGGTGAATGAAAGATGAATGTTAAAGTAGCTGTAGCTGAAAATTTGCAAACTCTCCCCTGTCCTAATATTCTGTCCATACAGAATATTAGGTCAGCGAATAGTCTTGATTTCACAACTAAATTAAACAATGAGATAAAACAGTTGGCAAAATTTACATATAATTCACCAGAACAAAATAAACAGCGTGTTGGCCAGAAAAATTTGAAGGATCTCAAAGGAGACAGGGGGAGGGGTTTGACTCAATTGTAAGCCAATGTTACAAATGAAGAGGTAAAGCAGTGGGAATTGAGGGTGACCTGGGGTGCAGGGTTACTGAGAAGGAAGGTCAGGTAATAAAAGACACCCCTTGATATACCTGACCATTGGTACCAAGATATCGTCTTGGGTTACGAGCAACAGAATGATCCCATGTTGTGTTATGCTTGGGATCAGGTTAGATATATTGAGAAAAAGGCCCTATGTCCGGGCACTTATACAGAATAACCCGAGCTGCCAGGAGGGGACAGCCCATAACACAGTTATTGGTTCCACAGCCTTTTCGATCAGAGGTCATGAGATTAGCTCATGATCTCCCTTTGTGAGGCCATTTAGGGAACTAAAAGACTGTGGAACTAATTCTGGCCCTGTTTTACTGGCCTCGGGTTCATAGTCATGTGTGGAGATAGGAATGTCCTTCACGTCAATTGGTTGCTCCTAAATCAGTTTACCCCTCACCTTTGATCCCACTTCCTATTATTGCTGTGCCATTTGAGACTTGGTGTAGACTTAGTGGGCCTTCTGAAGGGAGCTGATTCTGGTTATCGATATATTCTCATGGTGGTGGACTACGCAATATGAGACCCACAGGATGTTCACTTACGTTCTATGAATGCGGATTCAGTAGCTAATGAGTTAGTGAAATTATTTTCTAGGGTGGGAATCCCTAAAGAAATTCCCACTGATTAATGCACTAATTTCATGTAAAACTGTATTCAGCAATTGTGTAAATTATTGAAAATTAGTTAGATTCGGACCTCAGTTTATCAGTTTATCATCCTCAAATGGATGGGCTGGTTGAATAGTTCAATCAGACTTTAAGGATGCTGCATCGCTTTGTAGATCAGGAAAAGAGAAATTGGGCTAAACTACTTCCCTACTTGCTCTTTGCAGTTCACAAAGTACCACAATCCTCAACAGAGTTTTCTCAATTTGAGCTCTTGTATGGTCAACAACCATGGGGTATCAGAGAGCGAGGGGAATAACATTCAAAAGACTCTAAAAATGTAGTTAAGGTGACACAGTACAAACAGTAGAAAACTAAAATAAAAAGAAAACATTTGGAACTTTCTAGCTGGAGACTAAGTGTTGTTGTTGCTTCCATCATCAGAATTTAAATTATTTGTTAAATGGCAGTCCCTTTGAGGTTATTCGAGCTGTTGGGAAAGTGAATTGAAATCCAACAGCCTCAAACCGTGGAAAAAAATGTGGAGTCCATTTTATATCCTCAAGTGATGCAGGGGAGGACTTCGGCCCCTAGTTGAGCCATTATCTACGGTTGAGATTCCAATGGGGAAACAATGTACACCAAAACAAAAATAAGGACAAAGATTGATTAATATGTTTGGAGCTTTCTAATATGCCTGACAGGACATTTGATCAAACATGCTGTTATCACTTCACCAAGCCTGAAAGTTAGGGAGAGACCATATCATATTCCAGAGAGTCAGGAGGAAAGCTATCCAGATGAAAGTGAAGAGTATGTTAAACTTGGAGTAATTGAACCTTTCCAGAGTGAGTGGTGTAGCTTAATTGAGTCGGTAACTAATCCAGATGGGTAACTATCAGCTACTATTGATAGATTAGTGGTTATCTTACAGTCACTGAGAATCAAGTCAAATAAACTGAGTTTGTGTGATTTTTCTTGATTGTTTCACCTTTGTCTGGATAAGGTAATATAAAGTCAGAGCAGAAACAATCCATTCATAGTTTAAAATATCTCTGTGACCTAATAAACATCTGCTCAGATGTTTGAGTGCTGAGAGCATACAAGAAAAACGTATAACCTGTCTTCCCCTCCCCTTCTCAGTGTAGAGATGTTCGGTCTCCTTCTTCCTCCCTCCCTCTCAGTGTAGCGATGTTCTGTGTCTCCTCTCCCAGTGTAGAGATCTTCTGTCTCCTCTCTCCTCCCGCTCTCCCTCTCTCACTGTGTAGAGATGTTGTGTCTCTCCTCCCCCCTCTCTCACAGTGTAGAGATGTTCTGTGTCACTCAGGGAACTTATATAGCTGTGATGGGCTGCATTTGGATGAATGGTGGTACATGGTGAGGCTATGCACTGGCAGAGCAGTGAGGGGTGTTCTTCCAGGGATGTAGTGTAGTGGGCTGGTACAGTCATGATGGTGATGGTGAGGGTGTGGGTGGGATGTAGCCTGTGGGGAGTTGATATTCCTCGTAGGAGAGTGGAAGGGGAGCTTGTGCATGTGTTGCTCTGGGAAAGGGGCGCTGGATCTGGGGATGATGCACTTGATGTGATTGTTGGCGCTGCTGCTGTCCTCTCCCGTTGCTAGCCTCCTTTGCAGGGTGTGTAGCTTCTCCTGGGTGCACAGAGAGAGAGATGGATAGTTTGATTAGCTTTTGTATCATATAGGTAAGAATTTAAAAACCAAACCCAAACAAGAACACCTGTATGTTATTTCAGACAGCCAGTCATTATGAGAACATTATTCAGTGCTTTGTGGCATATTGAGTTAGTTTATAAGGACAACTGTGGTGGATGCAACGTATAGCAATGAAATTGCATAATTAATAAAGTTGGTTGGTCTGGATGCTGTTTTCAGCTGGCACACATGGTCTGTGTTGTTATTGAGGGAAACACATGTTCCAACCACAGTGACGCTAAATCTTCCGGCAGAATTTGCAGCACAGTTGAGGTTGCTGAGCTAAGAATTTGCAGCACAGTTGGAGTTGCTGGGATGACAATTTGCAGCATGGTTGAGGTTGCTGGTTTGAGAATTTGCTCCCTTATTTTGAAAACTCAATGTTGACAGGTCTGCTGCTGGACCCACGTTTGCAGTCAGCATTGCTCACTGCAATAGTGATGGTTACCATGGTGATCACCCCTCTGTCATCCTCAGTCACGTGACCAGGACCTGAGTGACGTTGAATTCTTTTGCTTAAACATCAATAGTAACCAGACAACCAAGAAGAAGCCAGGAAGCGGGAGAGGACTTAAAATAAAAATAAAATATGATGCAGCTGAAACAATCATTTTAATAAGTCGGAAAATAAAATTACCTTGAAAAAATGTCTTGTCAGTATGCAGTACCAGGCTATACCGGCTTACAGAAAACAACTCAGTACATTGTTTCTCAGCTATACATTTACACAATCAATATGTATTTATTAACATAAATTAAGATATTTAACACTGTCCCTAAATCCACTGTCAACCCTGTTACTGAGGAAAACTCTCCTTGCAAAATAATGGATTACCCCACAAATCACATGATCTTCAGCATGTGACCTTATCATTAAGCAAGAAGATACATGAAAACACCTGCAAGGGTACTTTCTAAGTGTCAACCATGTTACATGAAGTAAATCAAAATGTACATTTTCCAAAATATCTAATTTGTTAAAAATAACCCCCAGGAAGCCCTTTACCAGAAGTCTCCCATTCTGTTCCTCATGGGATTTTAAACATGTCTGGTATGTCATTTTACCTTCGTAAAGGACAACAAGACATAGAAACTGTCAGGATATGTTTTCTTGAAAGCAGCAGACACAGGAACATCTTGTATGCAAACAGAGACTAGGATTGTTCAGCACAGGTGGGGCATTTTTGGAACATTGGAACACCCAAAATAACTGTGAATAAGCAATATGTCATGATTGATGTGGTATAATAATTGTGTAAAAAGTGCTTGATAAAGTTATAAGCTGAAGAATACATAGTGATACAGGGATCTTTGTTCTAGATGAGGTAGAGATGTGCCAATATATTTTCACAGTGCAAAGCCGTCCCTCTTAGGGCTTGCTTAGGTTAATGTGAGACAGTATGGCTTTGCTGACTTACAAACAGTGGTAGAAAAGAAGCCTGACAGTAATTCACCCAGCCCACTCTTTGCTAACGTCTCTGGTTAAATAGCAATACAATGGGTAATTTTCAAATCAAAACAACAATAGAAATTTGAAATTATTTCAGACATTTTAAAGCTGTTATAAAACACATAGCAGTGACAGCATTGTTTAACACTGACAAGCAGCTCTGTCCTGAATTTCAACAGTACACCACTGGATTAGAATGTAAGCAAAGACACATCTCAACTAGTTCCAGTAAGCATTGTATTCCACTGAGAACAAAAAATGTATCCCACACTAGATATACCCACATTTCTGATATAAATACACATTTATACAGTAGTGTTCAAAAAATGATATGTATGTGCTGATAGGAGATCTGTGCTGACTCTGCTGGCATGTTCACAGGGCTGCAGAAAGCGGGTAGCAGTCATCCAACAACTGCCTGTGAGTCATGGCAGTGACACGGGGAGGTGGGAAAGTGGGTGTGTGGACTTTCCCCCTCTCTGAATGGCTGAGAGGCGAGTCTTGGGAGATTGTTAGCCCTATAAGATAATGCTCTGCTGTTTCCTCAGGTCTGCCCTTTAAACGCGCCGAGAGTGCGGAAGCGCTGGTCGAGGACCGAGAACCAGTCGGGAGAAAACTAAACTGTTTCCGAGAGAGACAGTGAGCGCGGGGAACTCTTGGGCAGACCCCGGAGTATTGTAACGGAGCAGGCTAGTTAGCCGGCAGTGTAGGACGGTGATCCGGGTCGCACGGGTAGCGGCGACTGCGATATAGCTGTCAAGCACAGCACCTTTGTAGTTTTGTTACTGTTTTATTTTCCCTGTTTCTTTGTGCCTTCTGTTTTGAATTATTGTTTCGAAGCACCTGCAAGTGCGTCGGTATTGTGTACCATCGCTTGGTATTCCTGTAGTTCTGTTTACCATCGTTGGTATCAGACCATGGATCTACAGCGCCATCTGGGGGCTAAAAGAAAAATAGCAACCCAAAATAAAACTGGGCACCTGTGCGGTGTTGCCAAATCCACCTGTCTGTCTCCTGTGTCAGTGAATTACCCACCACCCTTCCACAGTATGATTCCACCTCCACAGCCTGTGACTACCATGTAGAGATCGCCAAAGAAATATGGTCCAAAACAGCTGTGTAAATAAGCACTATGGAAAACCAAAATCCACATTGCATAGACAATGTAAAGATTTAATGAGTATAATTTTTGAGCTCAATGTGAAATGAAGCTCTTCCACTTTGATAACTTTAAAAATGGTAGGTTTTCTATGAGGATATGTTCAGTGCTGTTGTGTGCATTGTTAACAATGTAAAATTCTTGTTCTACATCAACACTGATAATAAGACATCAGATTCAAGTACAGCCCCTCCCAGTTGTGATTTACATGTTAAAAATAATAAGATGTAAAAAGATTACAAGTCATTGCAAATGTAATACCGATCCACAAAAAGGGAGACAAAACCAAACCAGGTAACTACAGACCAATAAGCCTGACTTCTATTATATGCAAACTTATCCATCCATCCATTATTATTAACTGCTTAATCCTGGTGAGCCAGAGCCTAACCTGGCAGACACAGGGCGCAAGGCTGGACTACAACCTAGAAGGGACGCCAGATGTAAACTTAGGGAAACTATAATAAGATCCAAAATGGAAAATTACCTATATGGTAATAGTATCCTGGGAAACAGTCAGTTTAGGAAAGGGAGATTGTGTCTAACTAACTTGCTTGATTTTTCTGAGGCTGCAACATCGACAACAGATAATTGTAAAGCATATGACATGGTTTATTTAGATTTCCAGAAAGCTTTTGACAAAGTCCCGCACAAAAGATTAATTCTCAAACTGAACGCAGTTGGGATTCAAGGAAACGCAAGTACATGGATTAGGGAGTGGTTAACATGTAGAAAACAGAAAGTACTGATTAGAGGAAAAACCTCAGAATGGAGTGTGGTGTACCACAGGGATCAGTATTAGGTCCTCTGCTATTCCTAAACTACATTAATGATTTAGATTCTGGTATAGTAAGCAAACTTGTTAAATTTGCAGACAACATAAAAACAGGAGGATTGGCAAATACTGTTGCAGCAGCAAAGGTTTAGACAGCATTCAGAACTGGGCAGACACATGGCAAATTACATTTAATAGGGAAAAGTGTAAGGTACTGCGTGAAAAAAATGTGCAAGATAAATATCACATGGGAGATAGAATATGAGTGGATATAAGCAGATTTATATCAGTTATATTTCTTTTACATTTTTATATTTCTATTATTTTATTTATAAATAGTTATTTTGAGAACATGATCGAGAGGAGTGTCCATAATTGCGTATAAAGATCGATCCTGAGAACTGTTTATGATGCATTGCAATTTTACTGTTGCTTAGTTAACGTTTTGTAGTTCTGTTGTTCTGGCTGTTTTGTAACACTGCTTTGATAATAGCATATTCAGTGTCTATGTTTATTGTTTATGTATAGAAATTGATACACACAATAATATAAACATTTCCACTTGTTAGTATCACTCTCAGTATTATTTACATTTTAAAAGAAATGTTTAATAAAAAGGCTAAATCACTCAGGTGTCTTGTATTTTGGACAAATTTAAAATTCACAGGACAGGAGTACAGGGATTCTGCTTGGCTCATGGAGAGCCGCCCTCACAGAGGTGAAACCAAATCGAACAAAGGCTAAGAAGCAACCAATACTTTCTCCAAGTGTGTAAATGAGAAAACAAAAGAGAGTTAGACAGATTTGGCTGGGGGTTCCCTTTGTCGCGGATAACCTTTCTGGCTGTGCTTCTAAGGTTGGGAAGTGAGCTTTTACCCCCAGAGGGAGACCATTGCAGTGGTGGAGTGGCATAGTGGAAGGGAGGATGGTGGAAAGCAAAAAACTCAAGACAGAGAGCAGGATACGACTTGGGGTTTAGCAGCTATTATCAGCAGAACCACACAAGAGGTACAAAAATGTCTGAAATTGTAACCGTGGCCGAGGGGTTTAACTAGCTCGTAATTATTCTATTACCCCTCGTGCCACAATATGCACAAGTTTATTTATTATGTGCGACTGCCAGCTAGTTTAACAACGCACTAGCCAACTCCATACATTACCACAAGGTTTTTAATCATTACTCCCTCGTCTCTGCCAGGACAGGCCCAAACAAAAACAAAACTAACACAGCTATGCAGTCATTTTCAACAACAAATACAATAAATAAATCAAAATACATAAAAAACACAGGGGCGGAGGGGGAGACCCTGTTCTAAAAATAATCAAACAATACATTTAAGCAGGGCTTTCCTACCGCCTTGCTACAGACAACCATTCCCAGATGGCAATGTAAACAATAGATTTTAAAGAAAAGAGTCAAATGCATCCTAAACAGCCCTGGTGGAGGAGCATCCCACTGAAACACATTTGGTACTTAAAGCATAGTAAAGCATAGGTAAGCATTGCGAATCACAGAAAGGTATAGTAAAGCATATTTATAAAAAAAAAAAAAACACAGCAAACCATAGTTAAAAGTAAATGTTATGTAAAAGCATGGACACAACATAAAAATGAACATGCAAAATCACTGTGTTCCAGGTACTGGTTGTATAAAAACACTATAAAATGAAGTTTGCCTTGATTGAAGTGTGTCACTACTTCAAGAACATCACAAGGTTGAGTTGATTCCAGAGTATAGTTTTATTTTTTTTTAAATATGTTTGTCTTAAGTATCAATGTTTTAATTTCATAACCTAAAATTGTTTTAATTAGTGTCCATTAAGTATGTTGGTAAATACTTTTTTTCTTTTTGCTAATGTGCCCTATTTCTTAAAACTGTATTTTAAAGACATCCTTGTAGAGACACCAATGATTAACAAATGTTTATCAGCACCAATTTGACAAAGAACTGTGGATAAGCAGTTCCCTAACCAGGGAAAAGATCATTTAGGTTAATGTTTACCATTATAACTGCAGGTAAAGTCCTTCCAAACTTTTAAAATGACTAACTTTCTTAATATTTTCCCCAATAAAACTGTGCAGTCAGAGGCAGGTTCAGATACAAGCCATATTGCTGAATCTTCTTCATAAAATGGTCAACACATTTGAAGACACGGAGTCAAAGGTAATTCATGTTACTAGGCCTTGCCAGCATTCTGACCAGTGCTTGTTTATGGTAGGTTTGAACTGAACTCTAAAGTGAAAAGAATGTCGCAGAACATGTAAAGCAGTCAAACTACTTTATTATCACATTGAAGGCTCAGTTGCCAGCTCTCAGGAATGTGTGATTAAAATACTTTGACTACATATTTACAGCACGTCAGAAAGCAATGTCTTGAATATGCTGACGTTTGGCAGTAGCTTGAAAGTAAATGTTATTGCAGGGGATACAGTTGGAGTGGTTATACATGTGCATATATATCATGCTTAACCAATTGGGATGAAACTTGTTACCAAATTGTTTAGTTATTGAAAGGATTAGATTGTGGGGATATATGGAGTGTCTGTTTGTATATTTGTCCATCTGTATGTCACACATGTTTGCTGTTTGTGATGAAATTTGGTATTAGCATGACTAAGCAAAGTTATTGGGAGGATCAGATGGTAGGGATATAGGGAGGTGTCTCTCTATTTGGACATCCATCCATCGTCACACTTACATGTGTGTGTCTTGAGAACACAAGTTATTCCACATACTACACATATAGTTACTTAAGTATATTTCAGGAGGCGATGGTGAGTGGTAAGTGTCGTGCTTCATGACAGCTAGAAGAGTGCCATGATACTTGAAGGGAGTTAAAGGGATAGAACAGGAGTCTCTCAGTGAGGGAGAACCTTATTGCCGAAGGCTGGTCCAGGGACCCAAGACTCGAAAACACATAGATAGAATCCCCCCCACTCTGTTGAAAGCCACTACGTGGCAGCTTGGGAATGGACCTACCCATAAGGGATTGAAGGAAGAGAGGACCTGACTCTCGGAGAGCCACTGCAGCTGAGCGACTTGGGAACGGAGCTACCCACCTGGACCGCACGGACCTCCGAACGAGGATCTTACAGGAGTCCTGGAGCTGAAAGAAAGAAATACAGAGATTAGAAAGAGATCACAGGACTGCGAGGCAGACTTCACATAGACAGCTGAGAAGGAGAGAGACTCCAGAAATTAGTATAGGGAAAGCGCACGAGCTGCGACAAGTTAGAAAGGGTGGCCCAGGGTCCCCTCTGCACCGACGCAGAACATGGTCTTCAAGCCAGTAATCTGTGATACCTGCTTGATGTGGGAAATCCGAGAAAACCCAGCGGAGCTAAACCAAGTGTGCGTAAAATGCAGCGCGATCCAGGATTTGCATAAACTAGTAAGTATGCTAGAAATGGAGCTGACAGAAGTGAGAAAGCAACAGCATCTTGAGGAACTGGCAAACCCACAATTCATGGAAGTCTGCATCACCCCTAACAGACTGAAAGCCACCAGGGAGATAGAAGGTCAGAACAGCTGGGTTCAGGTAGGCAGAAGCAGGGAAAAAAAGAAACTTCGTCAAACACAACCACCAGAAATCGAAACAACTAACAGATTTGAGTCACTTCAGAATTTTGATGAGCAGAACCAACAACAAGAGAATGAAAGGAACAACATCCAGGATCCCATTGACAGCGGTGACCAGACAGCAAAAAGAAGGGAGGTCATGATTGTTGGGGACTCCATATTGAGAAACACAGCAAGTTCAATTCGCAGTTTGGACCCCCTTACTACAACAGTGTGCTGCCTTCCGGGAGCCTCAGTCAAGCACATCACTGAGAACGTGGACAGGCTCCTAGAACGAACAGGAGACGACCCGGTAGTAGTCGTCCACATTGGTACAAACAACATTGGAAGAGACAGACCAAAATCCCTGCAAAACAAATTCAGAGAGCTAGGAAGGAAATTAAAAGAGAAAACCAAAACTGTGGTATTTTCTGGTATACTACCCGCACCTTGCAAAGGACCATATGGACAGCTGGAAATAATTAATCAAAACGCATGGCTGAAGATGTGGTGCACACGGGAAGGCTTCACCTATCTTGATCACTGGACCACATTCTACAACGAGGACTATCTGTATAGACGGGATGGACTGCACTTAAATAACAAGGGAACCAGTCTACTCGGAGAAAAGATCCTCGAGCAGGTTCAGAAGCATTTAAACTAGAAAGGAAGGGGGGAGAAATCAACAAAAAAACAGAAGGGAGACCGCATCAAAACAAGAACAACAACTCAGGTAAGACAACCATTAAATGTATTTATCTAAATGCTAGAAGTATCAGAAACAAAATTCTAGAACTTGAAGCTACTGCACTAACAGGTAACTATGATGTGATAGGTGTTACAGAAACGTGGTTATCTGAGAGTGATGGGGACGAATATAATATTTGTGGGTATACACTGTATAGGAAAGACAGGCAGGACAGAAGAGGAGGAGGGGTAGCGCTATACATAAGAAACAGTCTTGAAGCCCAGGTGTTAAACCTGGACAAAGAAAATAAAACCGAATCAATATGGGTCAGAATAACAGACAAAAATTCAAAAGGCATAATAATAGGAGCATGCTATAGACCGTCAGATTCAGACGGTGAGCACAATAATCTGTTATACAATGACATTAGAAATGTGTGTAGCAAAGGAGAAGCCATACTAATGGGGGATTTCAACTTCCCCCAAATAAAATGGGAAAACCCGGTGGGTAGCGCGAAGGATGAAATAGAAATGGTGGAAATGACAAATGACTGCTTCCTAACACAATTTGTGAAGGCACCCACTAGAGGGGAGGCATGCCTTGATTTAGTCTTTTCAAATAATGAAGATAGAATAACTAAAACAGAGGTCAGAGAACCACTGGCAAACTCAGACCACAACATGGTCTCATTTGAAGTGTTTTTTAAATCCCCAAAAGTAAAGACTAAAGTTAAGGTTTACAATTTTAGAAAAGCAAACTATGAAGGCATGAAACAGAGACTAACAGAAGTAGATTGGAGTAAAATAGAGAAAACACCCACAGAAGAAGGATGGTTGTTCTTCAAAAATGTAGTACTAGAGGCGCAAAACAATTACATCCCTAAAGTAGACAAATCTAAATGTAAAACTAAATTGCCAAAATGGTTTAATAGATCAATTAAAAAAAATATTCAGTGAAAAAAGGCACTTTACAGAGCATTAAAAAAAGGACCAAAAAGAAAGTACGCAGAAAGAGTACACGGAACTGCAAACGCAAGTCAAAAAGGAAGTTAGAAAGGCCAAGAGAGAAATAGAAATGAACATTGCTAAGGGAGCTAAAACCAATTCCAAAATGTTTTTCCAATATTACAACAGCAAGAGAACATTCAAAGAGGAGATTAAATGTTTAAGAGATACAAATGGCAAAATCGTAGAGGAAAAAAAAAAAATAGCAAATATGTTAAATGATTACTTTTCACAAGTTTTTACAAAGGAAGATACTGACAACATGCCCCACATGTCATCCAGTTCCTATCCAGTTTTAAATAACTTTAGCATAACTGAGGCAGAAGTGTTAAAGGGACTAGGAGCTCTTAAAATAAACAAATCCCCTGGGCCGGATGAGATCCTCCCAGTAGTACTCAAAGAAATGAAAGAAGTAATTTACAAACCGCTAACCAAGATCATGCAGCAGTCTCTTGACACAGGGGTGGTACCGACAGACTGGAAAATTGCAAACGTAATACCGATCCACAAAAAGGGAAACAAAACTGAACCAGGTAACTACAGACCAGTAAGCCTGACTTCTATTATATGCAAACTTATGGAAACTATAATAAGATCCAAAATGGAAAATTATCTATATGGTAACAGGGTCCTGGGAGACAGTCAACATGGTTTTAGGAAAGGGAGATCGTGCCTAACTAACTTGCTTGATTTTTTTGAGGATGCAACATCGATAATGGATAATTGCAAAGCATATGACATGGTTTATTTAGATTTCCAGAAAGCTTTTGACAAAGTCCCGCACAAAAGATTAATTCTCAAACTGAACGCAGTTGGGATTCAAGGAAACACATGTACATGGATTAGGGAGTGGTTAACATGTAGAAAACAGAAAGTACTGATTAGAGGAAAAACCTCAGAATGGAGTGTGGTAACCAGCGGTGTACCACAGGGATCAGTATTAGGTCCTCTGCTATTCCTAATCTACATTAATGATTTAGATTCTGGTATAGTAAGCAAACTTGTTAAATTTGCAGACGACACAAAAGTAGGAGGAGTGGCAAACACTGTTGCAGCAGCAAAGGTCATTCAAAATGATCTAGACAAGATTCAGAACTGGGCAGACACATGGCAAATGACATTTAATAGAGAAAAGTGTAAGGTACTGCACGCAGGAAATAAAAATGTACATTATAAATATCATATGGGAGATACTGAAATTGGAGAAGGAATCTATGAAAAAGACCTAGGAGTTTTTGTTGAAATGTCTTCATCTAGACAATGTGGGGAAGCTATAAAAAAGGCTAACAAGATGCTCGGATACATTGTGAAAAGTGTTGAATTTAAATCAAAGGAAGTAATGTTAAAACTGTACAATGCACTAGTAAGACCTCATCTTGAATATTGTGTGCAGTTCTGGTCACCTCGCTATAAAAAAGATATTGCTGCTCTAGAAAGAGTGCAAAGAAGAGCGACCAGAATATTCCGGGCTTAAAAGGCATGTCATATGCAGACAGGCTAAAAGAATTGAATCTGTTCAGTCTTGAACAAAGAAGACTACGTGGCGACCTAATTCAAGCATTTAAAATTCTAAAAGGTATTGACAGTGTCGACCCAAGGGACTTTTTCAGCCTGAAAAAAGAAACAAGGACCAGGGGTCACAAATGGAGATTAGACAAAGGGGCATTCAGAACAGAAAATAGGAGGCACTTTTTTACACAGAGAATTGTGAGGGTCTGGAATCAACTCCCCAGTAATGTTGTTGAAGCTGACACCCTGGGATCCTTCAAGAAGCTGCTTGATGAGATTCTGGGATCAATAAGCTACTAACAACCAAACGAGCAAGATGGGCCGAATGGCCTCCTCTCATTTGTAAACTTTCTTATGTTCTTAAGATCTGAATACCCCGCAGTGCTTCATCCATGCACTTGGAAAATGTGCAGGGCGCCAGCGAGAGACTAAATGGCAGCACGCAGAATTCATACATGTTGCCTTGAAAGACGAAGCGTAGATATTTTCTGTGCTCGGTATGGATTGGGACATGCAAGTAGGCATCTTGCAGGTCGATCAATGTGAACCAGTTTCCCGGCTGGATGGACTGGCAGATACACTGTGCAGTCAACATGTTGAACCTCCTTTGTTTGAGGAACATGTTGAGGACCCTGAGGTTAAGAATAGGTCGGAAACCGCTGTCCCTCTTGGGCACCAGGATGTACCTGGAGTAGAAGCCGCTGAGGGCATTGCTTTGGTATACCAAGCACACAGCATTCTTCTGTTGAAGATTGGCAATCTCCTATTGAAGGAGAATCATGCACACTGGTTCGATGGTGGTAAAGAGCACACCATTGAAGGGTGGCGGGCCTAAGAAAAATTGCAGAGTGTAACCGTGTTTCATAGTCGATAGCACCCAGAAGTCCTGGGTGCAGCCTTGCCATGGGTTGTTTCCAGTGGTCAGTCTGGTTGTGAGGGGGAAGGTGGCAGCCGGAGCCCGTCAGGCCACCTAGGGCATTGGCAGTACAGGAAGGCACGATAATTTCAAAGTGACCTCCGTGGCCTTGTGGGACCTCTCAAGGCTCACATCAATGGTCGCTCTGAACGTCTGCCCCGGTGTTATGGGGGCATCTAACAGCGCCACCTTCTTGGTCTCCACGACCTTGGCCTGGGTTAGCCAGAGGTGTCGGCGAGCAGCTACCAGTGCCACCAGAGACCTGCCTCATGCCTTACCTAACTCCCCCTTTAGGTCAGCCATTGCCCTCGTCACCGCCTGAAGATCTCCTGTGTCCGCCTCAGTTGCCTGTTCCTGCAGCCTCTCCACCAGCTGCGACTGGTACACCACCAGTATGGCCATTGCATTCGCCGCACAGACAGATAACACCGCTGATGCATATCCTTTCTTGAGCATAGCATCAGTAGTCCTGCAAGGCTTGGACGGACAAGTGGGGTCTTTGTCCCCTCTGGTGAAGGTGGATCCTTGCACCAGAACCGTGACCGTGTCCCTAATGGTAGGGAACATGCCTAGGCCAGCTTCTTGGGCTCCTGCGGTGTGTAACAGGGACTCTGCCATTCCGGTGCCTGAAGGAGCTGACGCCGGGTTGCCCCAAGAAGCATGAACCGGCTCCAGGAAGTCCTGGCACAAGGGTAGGGCTTGTTATGGGTGCCATTTTTGCTTAAGAAAGAGATTCCCCTTCCCTTCCTGTTCTACCGGCCAGGGAACGTCCGTGGCAGCAGCTGCGCGCTGTTTTTAAGGCCCGGAACTCCTCCCTCTGCGATACATGCGGAAGGGGCGGTTGGAACCCCCTGCTGTGGCCTGCCCAACTGAAGTGGCAGGGTCAGACATGTCCGACCTTGATGCTGTAAATGACAGTTTCCCTGGGCTTGGAGGTCTCTGTGGGGCTGGGGATGGAGAGTGGGAAAAAGAAAGCTGGGGCTGCCCGATAGTAAATGGCAGTCTAACTAGGGACTTCGAGGGTCTCTAGCATGGTCTGCTGGGCCCTCACTGTCTCCACTAGCTCTTGGAAGCACCGCTCAGCTGAGTTTTGACGCCTCTGTGGCGATCCAGGTGGAGAGCGACAGCGCCTGCGCCTACGTAGGGAAGGAGAGCTGTGCCTCCTGGGGACCGCCTCCTCCAGTGATGTCGCCTAGGCGGCAACCATCTTGCCTTCATGGAGGGATGCCTACGCCTCTGCACCGGTGGTGGACAAGGTGAGGGTGACCCAGGGGTATGAGGGAGCGCCCTGGTCACAGTAACAGGCGGGGTTCAAGGGCCTTGGGAAGGGCCTTGGACCACCAATCTTATTCTCCCTTGCCCTGAGGAGAGAGGGCTGCCCTCCTTGTGCGTCGTTCGTTTGGAGAACTTTCTGCAGGGAAAGCAGTCCAACTCACCCACCAATACTCTGATTGAGTGGTCTGACCCTAGGCATCTGGTGCAGGATGAATGTTCGCCCTGCCTGGGGAGCTTTACTGCGCAGTGGTCGCACTGGTGAAAACCAGCGGAGGAATGTGGAGCACACTGACCTTTCAATGTACCATTTGTATCATTTGGTGCCAAGCAACGCGTCAGTGCCAAGCTTGTAACAATTGGTACTGGACAATCGGCATCGGTGACGGTGTCATGGGTGCACCGATCGATTTTGGTGCCGAAAAGAGGGCGGACGGAGTCAGGCTGTTAATTGGTGCCGAGTATATTGCGTTGGTGCTGAGGAAGCGCGGTCGGTGTCAGCATTGAGGAGATGGTCAAGCCGGTGCTGAGTTGGGCCCGAGCTGCAAGGTAGCAGAGGCCAATTAAATTGGCGCAGAGGACGGTCAAAACCGTACAAAATCAGCCAATTTCCAGAACAAAGAAAGCTTGAGGTAATCTATGACCAGTCTTCGTGGAGTGAGAGAGAAAATGGCGATAGGCTGCTGTGAGGACGACCCTCTTCAACAGGAGGTGAGAGGGACTTCCTCCTCACAGCAGGGCCCTGATAGAGCAGCTTTTTTATATATGCTCAGTATTTGACGGTCAGAGAGAGCTCTTCCCATTCGGTAATGGTTGTCATTCCACTTGAAAGGGAACAGGTTTATTGGCTCTGGTCTTGTATCATCGCTATGATTCCTGTCCTTAAGAAAGTGGCATTAATAAAGATGTAATTATGTAAGGTTACCAATGCACAAATACGCAGCATATTTAAATCTTCCCACATTAATTTAAAATACTTACTGACAGGTATGGCCCTTTCCCAATGTAACACTCGGCTTTGTTTGACCCTTTCATGCATGAATTATGGTAACCGTAAACAATTACAAATGGTTTTTATTAGTCTTCAGGGCCTATAAAAGTACAAAATTTAAGAAGTTACACATATGTCCACTTGAGTGGACAACATGCGTCTGTAACATAACCAATTGCCCTATTATCTTGGAACAGCATATTATGAATGAAAGTCTTTTTTTTTTAATTGGGAAAAAAAAGTAATACAAAATGCAAAAGTAAATGGCTGGTACCATTCCAACTGGTATGTATTGCCTTGCAAAAGTATTCAGACCCCTGACCAGTTCTCTCAAATTACTGAATTACAAATGGTAAATTGAAATTTCATTCTGTTTGAAATTTTATTTTTAAACACTGAAACTCAGAATCAATTATTGAAAGGTGACATTGGTTTTATGCTGGGAAATATTTTTAAGAAAAATAAAAAAACTGAAATATCTTGCTTGCATAAGTATTCAACCCCCACACATTAATATTTGGTAGAGCCACCTTTCGCTGCAATAACAGCTTTAAGTATTTTGGGGTAAGTATGTACCAGCTTTGCACACAGTGTCGGAGTGATTTTGGCCCATTCTTCTTGGCAGATTTGCTCCAGGTTGTTCAGGTTGGTTGGACGACGCTTGTGGACTGCAATTTTCAAATAGTGCCACAGATTGTACCAAAAATGTTCATTTTACCCAAACACATACCTATAATAGTAAAACCAGAGAAACTGATAATTTTGCAGTGGTCTCTTCATTTTTTCCAGAGCTGTATATATATATATATTTATACCCAAATATGGATGTATGCACTCGGAAACAAAAATGTTCTCAATGTTTGAAATATAAATGTCTTCATTGTTGAACAATAATATATATTTTTTTACTTCAGTGTTATATACATCAAGTTACCATTCTTCCCTCTTTAGTAACTGAATTTGTCTGATTTTAGCGCTGGGTGTGGAAGGTGGCAAAGCACCCAGGACACAATGGCTCGAGGCACTGCATGCACATGTACTAGTTTTCCATGTACAAGCTGCATCATGGCAGCATTTTTTGCATCAGTTAACTTTGGCCAGTGATTCCCTACACTGAATCTGATTTCAGGGGGTGTCCTTGACACTGCCATTTTCATTGCTGCTCCTCGGGCTCCTGCTTCCTCTCCCTGCGTGTCTGGCTGCCATTCACCATCATCTCTATCACTGTCACTTGAATGTGATGGAATCTCCTCTGCTACCCTGTAGCTAGGTGCTCCTGATGTCTGGGTAAGGCAATAACAATACTACTAATAAAACTGTTACTACTACCACACAGAAATTATTATTCAGAAAGTTAATTTTCAATTAAAAAACAGTTGAGAGGAGATAAAATGATCCAATTTGTGGACAGCATTGCAATATAGACCTCTTATTACAAAACAATATTTAGCATAGCCCTATAGAACAACATAGGCCTAATGTGCAATATTAATCTTAATATTGCATGATGTCCACTTACAATAAGTGGACAAATGGTTTAACATAAACTGTAAATAAAATAAAGTGAATATTTGAACAAAACATATACCATATTATTCCCTAAATATTACTTTCTTTGAATATATTTGTTTTCCCTGCTCTGCTCTTTTTGTGTAAAAGGATTTTACAGAAATCCCTGAGGTGCTCGCTGCTGCTCAACTTTTCTCTGCAATTGTACTGGCATGTTTATGTCTTTTGTAGTATCTAACAAATGCCACTAGATGGCAGGCGTTTTAATTTCGGTACACATTCAATGAAGAGGAAACCATGCATTAGTGAAGTCAAAACAGAGTTTCTATAGGAGATAATCACTTAAAAATAGCTGTCCACTGTAGTGACCTCTATGCGTGAAAGGATTGAACACCAACAATGGGTTGGATAATATGTAGTGCGCCATTGTACTATTGTTTCCACTTTCTTTAGTATTATCAAATCAACATTTCGCGTGAGCTTTAGTGGCTTAATGGATAAGGCACTTTCCTCCTAAGCCCTTAATTAAGGGTTCAAGCCCCATCTGGGGTGAAGTGTTGTTATAAAAATTGACATAATTATTATATTTTTTTCTAGTGAAATAGCTATGTATTTTGAAATAAAGATGTATTCATTATTATGAACGTTGACAGAAAGTATATTGTATTTACATTTCCCACGTGTGCTTGCCTTGTACATGTCTGATAGAGTTTCAACAAAGGCATTTGATTTTGGTTCATTATTTAGCCTATACTGCCATCTACAGCATTACTGCGGGTGTTGTTTGCTTCTTTTGACAATGATATGGATGTTTTCATGTAAAACAGCGATAGCATGTAGTCGTGACTCAGTGTAGTCTGAGTTTTTAAGGCGATGCACTAGAAATCCATTAGGGTTTCCCCTCTCAGGTTCAAATTCTGCTGATTACATAACCTTTCTTTTTAATTGTATGTACAACATTGTTAATACATTTTTAAAGTTGAGGAAGTCTGAGATATTATTGGTTGTACTTCATATCGCTTTGGTTCATTTTTAATTTGTTAATTTTGACACCAATACAAATGCTGCGGTTTATTTAAAGAAGAAAAGTCATGGCCCATACAGGGGGCTAACCCACAACCTTGGCATTATTAGCAACACACTCTAACCAACTGAGCTAACCGGCCACACACGCAAAGTGTTTTACTAAAACCTAAGATAAACAAGTCCTGCAGACATGATTGTTCTGCCAAGATGTCATGTTAAACTGAACAATGACATTCAAAGTAATGGAAAGGCATAATTAGAGGCTTCATCATAATGAGGCAGTTTAACAGTGTGAATGAAGCAGTGAGGTGCGGGCTTGTGGTGACTGTCTGTCATTTAATGACCCTGTAACAAGAGAAACAATTCAAATTACCAAGCATGCGGTGGATGTTTTAAGAAATAAACGAACAAAAAGATTTGTCAGAAGTGGGGTTTGAACCCACACCTCCAGAGCAACCTGTTTCCTCGCTTTCTATATGGGATCACAAGGACCCGCCTCTTACAGAAAAAAACATAGGGCAAACAGCGTGATTGCTTCTTGGTTAGAAACAAATCAACAGTCTTAGCAAATTAACGTCATCAAAAAACCACAAAGGCATTACATAAATGTTACAGATATATTTCCTAGACAGAACGGTTGTAACATAATTAAGTATATTTCTAAACAATCTGCTAGTAACAGACATAATCTCAAAGCTTTATCATTCACTTTTAGCTCCTATGAAAGACCAGTGTGCTTGCGCATTAGATCACAGAAAACATGATAATCCTAGCTCTTTTGTACCTCTTGATAAGACACCCACTCAGAATGTGTCCGCTGACTCCAGCCCCCTAAGGAACACTGGATCGGTCATCAAATACAACACTCACTGTGCCTTTCACACTCTAAAATGAACACTCCCACTCTTCCTCGTGGACAGCGAGTCCAAACACTTCACAAATGCATTTTGCTAGTTTTATATAAAGGTTTATTAGAATAATTCCTTACCATTATACAATCACATCACCAAAAAACATGCATTTTGCAAAAATAAATCTGTCAATATCCATATATAATCTTCAACTCTACTGAAAACAATTTTACAAAAATCAATTTCTGTTTCTTGATTTTTTGTTTTATTATACAGGTTCATGTTTCTCAACAACCACAAAGCTTCTATGGTACTGTTGATGATCAGCCAGCCTTTTCTACATTTGATCCCACCCACACAGATATAAAACTGTACAATGCACTAGTAAGACTTCATCGTGAATATTGTGTGCGATTCTGGTCACCTCGCTATAAAAAAGATATTGCTGCTCTAGAAAGAGTGCAGAAGAGCGACCAGAATTATTCCGGGCTTAAAAGGCATGTCATATGCAGACAGGCTAAAAGAATTGAATCTGTTCAGTCTTTGAACAAAGAAGACTACGTGGCGACCTGATTCAAGCATTCAAAATTCTAAAAGGTATTGACAGTGTCGACCCAAGGGACTTTTTCACCCTGAAAAAAGAAACAAGGACCAGGGGTCACAAATGGAGATTAGACAAAGGGGCATTCAGAACAGAAAATAGGAGGCACATTTTTACACAGAGAATTGTGAGGGTCTGGAATCAACTCCCCAGTAATGTTGTTGAAGCTGACACCCTGGGATCCTTCAAGAAGCTGCTTGATGAGATTTTGGGATCAGTATGCTACTAACAAGCAAACGAGCAAGATGGGCCGAATGGCCTCCTCTCGTTTGTAAACGTTCTTATGTTCTTATGTTCTTATATCTCAGCATACCATTCCTTTATTAAATTTGCATAATCATCTGAAAAGGAAATACTGCACTCTTGTAAAAATATAATACCTGCACTAATAGATTTAAGGTAACCAAAAACACCCTTTCTCTTATCAGCCCATTTAATACCTCTAACATTTACAGAACATAAATTCAGTGTCATCATTGCACAAAGAATGACAGAAAAAAATAAACTTAATCATTTTTGTCCCTTTTTTCCCTTTTCTTTTTCTCTCCAACTTTATACCACTGATTGTCTCACTGTGTTCTCAATATTGTCCTTGTCTTTGATTGTATTGTTATCATCTCCTTTATCTTTGTCTTTTTCTTTGGCAGCCATCTTGTCTTTGTCTTTGTCTATGGCATATATCTTGTCTTTGTCTTTGTTTGTGGCAGCCATGTTGTCTTTGTTTGTGGCAGCCATGTTGTCTTTGTTTGTGGCAGCCATGTTGTCTTTGTTTGTGGCAGTCACCTTTTCATTATTATCTGACTCACCCTCTGCTGCAACTACTCGTACTGCTGGTTTAAAAAAAAACAGACACAACAGAGAAAGTCTGCACATCTCCCTCCTCCAAATATGTAGAGCCCTGGAAACCAGTTCTTTCAATTTCCACTCCCCGAGTTGGACTGTCTGGACTACTCACAGCCAGGCACTTTTCTTGCTTCCCAATATGTGCAGGTAAATGCTCTCTTTCCTGATTGTGCACAACATCAGGGGCAATATTAACCCCCCCCCCCTGACTTTTTATTTTAGCCACAGGCTTCCATTACCGCTGTGCTGTATTATCTCCATCTCATTATCAATGTTATCCTCCTCTGCAGAGACATCAGGCTCATTTTCAGAAAAATCTGAACTATACAGGTCCTCTTTAAGACTCCTGTCTTCATCCTGCTGTTCCTCTGTTCCCTCTTTGCTGATTTCATCCTCCCTTTCGACATCTTGCTGTTGTGTTACACTCTGTCATTTAACTACATTGGTATACAAATCTGGGCAATTTTTGAACATATGGCCCTCTTCCCCACACACATTGTTTCTCCTCATGGCAGAGGGCAGATACATGTGCCCCCCCCAAAGTTTTTGCATACAGTTACAAAGCAACTCACCTCCATGTCTCCCAGTTGTCCACAGTTACGACACAGCTTCGGCATCTCATTGTATACAACAAACCCACGGGCTGCCCCCAAAGTTACATTACTGGGTAGGTGACGCATCCCACCAATCCCCTTTAAACAATTGAATGAGCCACTGACATGCTCCATTCCACACGCCATCCCTGTCCACAACTTTGCAATATCTCTTTAGCCATGTTTCCATGTCATATTTATGAACAGTCATTATTAAACTGTACAGTCACAACTTTGATCTCCCGGTCAGACAGTGGTTCAACCAAAAAATGTTTCAGAGGAAGTTCATTCTATTTCATTTTATATCGCTGTAAAAACCATTTTTTTCAGAATTTACAAAACTTACATCAAAGCTTGCCTTGGTTCCCGGTCTCTTGATCAAACACTTCAGGTCTTTTGGTGAAGTCTCCAACATTTGCTGGATAATCTTTCTACTGAAGTCCATTCTAGTCAGCTAATTCTCTTCAATTTTTCCACATAATGTAAAATGAATTACATTGTGCCTCTGCACACCAGGTTTCATCGGCATCCCCACAGCTCCTGGTGAAAGCCCCTCCAAGTCCCGGCAGAAGACTTCCTCAGAAGCAGGAACGCCTTAGGCACTGCCTAGATATTTTCTCAAATCTGTTGGAAAAAACTACAGAAATGATCCCTGAAAGTCTTGTTTCATGTGCAATTGGCCGCCCGTCTCCCACCAACTCCAAGTGGCACCGGTAGCTGTGCCGGTGACAAATATACAGGAGCAGTTTCATATAATGCAATTACTGTAGTCCAGTGAGATGTTACAATAACATTACAAACTCATTCCAGACTGCAGGTGGTTAAAAGCTTAATTGGGTTCAAGTTTCTCGTATGATTTAAAAGTACGAGCCAGTTGCCTCATTTGCATTGTCTGCCTTCCTGCTTTGCAGTGTAAAGTATAACAAATGTGTGCTTATAATCTGATGAAAAAGATTCCCATTTGAATCATAAATATTTGGTTTCCATTGCAGCTATTTACATATATTGCTCTGCTGGGCTCCCAGGGTGTTATCTAACAAAACAACATATTTTGTGCTGCCACAATGGAATACATAGACTTTCCTGCCCCGTGTTGCTTTCTTCTTAGATGTGGTCTCAGGATCGGCTGAGTTCTGCTTCCTCATTCACGTTCTGCAGCATTGCGCCTTGCTAATCACTCCAGTACGCTTTGATGGTCCAGCAGTTTGGTCTCTGTGGTGCAATAGGTTAGCGTGTTCAGCTGTTACCCGAAAGGTTAATGACATTAGCAATTACACCGAAGAAAAGAATGTGCTCAGTTTTTAGTTAAAAATAATAACTAACAAACCTAGTCCTGCAACCCAGGATCAAACCAGGGAAGTCTAGATCTTCAGTCTAATGCTCTCCCAACTATTTTGGCTTGTCAGGGCTTTCTTTTTGAGATAGCATTCTTTTTGTCAAGCCGGTAAACCTGTATATAATGAGAAACGTTCAACACCTCGGAAACACCATAATAGAATCTGATCCCTTACAAATGTGTTTCAAGACTGTTAAGTTTTCTCCCAAATGCAGTTCTCAGCAAATGGTTTTGCTTACTTTTTTAAAATTCTTTCCAGAGTAAGACCAAAAGGCCAACATCCTGGAAATAGGTAAACACTGCTACCGGCAGCAATGGAACTGTGTGACAACGTGCCCTCCGTTGTGTATATTATCTGTTATGTGTTGCATGTGGTGTGTTTAAATGTTGGTGTATAGACATTGGTACATGGGATATAAACGGGTGTGTGTAACACAAGTGTTTAAAATGTATATGTGTATTTAGGCACGAGGATCGCACAGCACTTCACATGCAAGTAAAATGTAGTAATATGTGAGCACGGGGAATTGCACTTTATTAATTCACGTGCTGGGATTCAAGTGAATAATGAATTAGTAATTGAATCCCAGCACAACGGTATATATAGATGCACGTTTTCACATACTCGCGGTTGGGTGTTCAGTGAGTGGAGTAAAAGTAATCATAGGAATAATAATACTAATAGTAGTTAAAGTATCTGCCACCGTGTTTGTCTGTCTAGTCTGTTTTGTTTGTCTTTTTGTTTTGGCGACGTGTGCCGTGTCCTGTGTTTGTTTGTCCAACCTTTTTATTTTCTGTTCTGTCTATTAAATGCTGAGCGAAACATTCGCTCAGCTCCACCAAACCACACCTCTCTGTCATTCATTCCTTTTCCTGGTTCTGACGTCGCCCACTTCGGCAGTCTCTGTGACACATGGTGTCCTGAGTGGGATTTAAGCGCCTCCAAGCGTCAGACCAGGAGAGGTGTTGTGTGTGTAAAAAAAAAACACAACAACAACAACAACAACAACAACAACTACAAAAAAATGGGATGGAAGGAGGATAAAGAGGTGAGGGACAGGGAGGAGGAGTGCTGCCTAAGGGCCAGACATCCCCGGCGATATAACAAGCCCTTGCTGGGGTGCCTCCTCTGCGACCAGGACCATCTGTTTGCCAACTGTCCCTTCCGCTGCCCCTACCAAGAGGGAGAGGAAGAACTTGCACAGGAGAGGAAGGTGAGGAGGAGGCAGAGAAGGGGAAAGGGGAAGAGGACCACAGAGTGTCCACCGCCCAAGTCTCCACCAGCAGGGGAAGAATGCCTGCTGGTGTTGCCTCCAGAGGGAGAGGAGCCATCTCCAGCGCCAGAGGGAGAGAAGCCATTGCTGTCATCTCCAGCGCCAGAGGGAGAGGTCCCACTGCTTTCTCCAGAGCCGCACGAGTCCACTGCAAGTGAGGGAGAGCCGCACCAGTCCCCTACAAGTGAGGGAGAGCCACACCAGTCCCCTGCAAGTGAGGGAGAGCCGCACCAGTCCCCTGTAACAAGGGTAGACTACACGCCACTCTCGCCTCCGTCACCAGGAGACTACATGCCTCTGCCACCTCCACCGGCAGGAGCAGAGCAGCAGGAGCTGCTTCTGCCCTCTGCCACCTCCACCGGCAGGAGCAGAGCAGCAGGAGCTGCCTCTGCCTCCAGCACCAGCAGAGGGTGAATGCCTGCTGGGTCCCTGTCCACCAGCAGAGGGTGAATGCCTGCTGGTATCACTTCCCCCACCAGCAGAGGGTGGATTCCTGCTGGTATCACTTTCCCCACCAGCAGAGGATGAATGCCTGCTGGTATCACTTCCCCCACCATCACAAGGAGAGGAGCTGGAGCTGCCTCTGCCTCCATCGCCATCAGGGAGAGAGGAGCAGGAGCTGCCTCTCTCTGCACCAGAAGGACCAGGACTAGATGCTGGCGGTCCTCAGCAGCCTTTGCATAGGCTGCTGAGGGAAGCACAGGGAAGAACCGCCCAGCTGCAGTGGTCGAAAAGAGGGCCATCTCCCGCACCCCAGCTTCCCTGCCACGCTTCGCCCAAGGATGCTTCAGCATCGCCTGGGGTTGCCAGCCGCTCAGCATCGCCTGGGGTTGTCAGCCGCTCAGCATCGCCTGAGGGTGCCAGCCGCTCAGCATCGCCTGGGGTTGCCAGCCGCTCAGCATCACCTGGGGTTGCCAGCCGCTCCACATCACCGGGGGCTGCCTGTTGCTCCGCATCGCAGCAGGAAGTACTGTGGCCGGAACCCCACCAAGGGGAGCTGCCGGCCACAAAGAAGGGGGATGAGGTCTGGAGACCACCAACCCCAGCAGCAGTTTCGCTGTCGGAGATTGTGGGGGAGGTCAGGAGACCTGCTCCCACTGCAGTTTCTTCGCTGCTGGAAGTACTATGGTCAGAGCCCCACCCAGGGAGCTACCGGGGGGGGGGGGGGGGGGGGTGTATATGTGTATTTAGGCACGAGCATTGCACAGCACTTCACATGCAAGTAAAATGTAATAATATGTGAGCACGGGGAATTGCACTTTATTAATTCATGTGCTGGGATTCAAGTGAATCATTAATTAGTAATTGAATCCCAGCACAACAATATATATAGATGCACGTTTTCACATACTCGCGGTTGGGTGTTCGGTGAGAGGAGAACGGGATAGGAGGCTGAGGTAAAAGTAATCATAGGAATAATAATAATAATAATACTAATAGTAGTTAAAGTATCTGCTCACCGTGTTTGTCTGTCTAGTCCGTTTTGTTTGTCTTTTTGTTTTGGTGACGTGTGCCGTGTCCTGTGTTTGTTTGTACAACCTTTTTATTTTTTGTTCTGTTTATTAAATGCTGAGCGAAACATTCGCTCAGCTCAACCAAACCACACCTCTCTGTCATTCATTCCTTTTCCTGGTTCTGAAAGTCTATTAACATCTTTAACACAATCATCTGTGTTCCAATAGCAGTTAATCCACAGGGTGATCAATAAAGTGACTGCTGGGTTTGTTCACATATTATCACATATTATAATATTATCATATTATTGTTCACTCCTATCCCAGTGGTACTCAAAAAAGAAGAGATTATGAGGAAAAGGACAAACTCTTGGGAACATATCCTTCATTCCATTGCCGAAAGGGTTCATCCTGCAAATTATTTTGGTGTGATTATGGACAGCACACCTGACACTAGCCACACTGAGCACCTATCAGTTACACTGCGCTGTGTCAACTGTGAGCTATCTGTTGGTGCTTCAGTTACAGAACATTTTACTGGAGTTGTAGCTGTTGAGGACACTACTGGTGAGGAAGTGTGTGATAGTTTTTTAGGACACCTCAAGAACCTGGAAATTAATGTTAATGACTGCAGAAGACAGAGCTATGACAATGGAAGCAATATGAAAGGCAAAAAGCAGGGTGTACAAAATAGAGTGCAAAACATTAACAAAAAGACTCTGTTCATGCCATGCCTTAGCAGCCGCACCTTGAACCTGGTCATATTGGATGCTGCAAAATCATTGGTGCTGTCTGTGACATTTTTGGTTGTATTTTTGTTATCTTCAGTTCTTCTACTCAACACTGGTCCATACTTAAACAGTGTTTTACCCAGCTTACAGTCAAACCGTTGTCATGCACTCGCTCAGAGTCCCACGTTGACAGTGTTAAGGTGCTTCAATATTATTTACATAAAGTGCCTAATGGCCTGGAAGCCCTTGTAGATCATGCAGTTCAGAAAAGAGACGGCATGACAGCCACTGAGGCACGAAACCTTGCAGGAAACATATCTTCAGGACACTTCACAGTGTGCATTGTCGTACGGCACAATGTTTTGTTTCATATCAATCATGCAAGGAAACTCTTTCAGAGTCACACTATAGGGATGGATGCCCTTAAAAACGAAATTCAGGCAGTGCTGAAAGAGGCTCACGTCTCTGCACGGGAAATCACAGAACAGATCGGGATTGAACTAACATTTCCCAGAGAAGACGAAATAAAAAATCAATCAGGAGAGAGAAGCTTCTCGCGTTTGAAGTTATTGAAGACTTACGGAATACAATGTCACATGACCACCTGAATGAGATTCGAACATGACATTTGTTGGAAGGTGGACTTCTTCTAGGAGGTGATTGTAGTAAGTTTGTCATGTTTAATATTCTTAAGAGATGTTTTTTGATTAGATGATAATAGTAGTTGTTGATAATGATGACGTTTTTTATTGGTAGTTTATTGGTAGTAATAGCAGTAGTAATTTTACCCTGTACTTTTTTTTGTTGTTGTTGTTGTTGGGGGGATTGGTACGGGGGCATTTTTTACCTTTTGCCATGGGCCCCCATTCATCCTACAGGCCCTAGGACAAATAACTTTCAAATGTGGTTCCTTTGCAATTCGAAGACAACCACCTCTTAATTGGTATGTGATATTCCTGCCCTTCGGGTAGGTATTGCTGAGCTCTCTATACCAGAGCTGCTGAAAGGCCCCTTCCTGTGATGACGCACTCAGTCCCTTCTACCAAGGGAATAAAACCGTCACTTCCAGGAAGATCCTCCTCTTTTCCCTGAAGACAGTAAGGTAAGATCTCTGTGTCTAGCTGAGTGTGGATAAGGAAAGAGCTTCTCGAGTCATTCGAGTCATTGTATTTCCCTTGCATTCGTGCTGAAAGCCGGCTTCTGCTTTCCTGGAATCAACGACTTAAAAAAAGATTGAGTCCTTTCTGTCTTTCAGCGGCCTCCTCGCTTGCGTGATTTAGGCCTGTCTTTTTTATCTGTCTGTCTTATGTGAGGGACTGCCTGTGCAGTCATCTGCGAATGATTGTCTTTTCTTCTTGAGAGTACATGTGTCCACCTCGGTGAGTTGGGCCTTGTAACAGTGTACTCTCTCTCCCTTTACTCCTCTCTGGAGTATATGTGTCCTCCTTGGGGCTAGGCCTTGTTGTATCCATGCTGTCGAGTGACCTCCCCAGCCGTGCTCTCCTCCATGGGGCTAGGCCTTGCCGTATCCCCACTATCAAGTAGACCATGCCGGCCACACGGGGCTGCCACCTCGGTGAGTCAGACCTTGTAAACAGTATACCCTCTCCTGCTTGCTTTTCTCCTATGAGTACACGTGTCCTCCTCTGGGCTAGGCCTTGCCATACCCCCGCTGTTGAGTGACCTTCCTAGCACAATCTCCTCCACTGGGCTATGCCTTTTCTTATCCCTGTTCTTGAGTAAACCCTGCAGGCCGCACAGACTGCCAGTCTTATAAACAATCAGTGCGCTATTTTCCCTGTGTTATTGTCTGCTTAAACTTACCCATTGTGGCTTCGACCCTGGCACCCCCCCCCAGGACACGCATAGCCTGTGAGATTATTATCTCGGGGCACAGGTGCTTAATATAAGCAGCACACGGTGCCCAGTGCCTCAGTGGTCGTACACAACAGCGCTGCATGGTATGCGGTGCACTTAGCACCCTCAGTACTCGGTGTGCGCGGTACTCAGTATGCACAGTGCACGTGTGATACCTCTACCACTCTAATGCAATTAAGCATGGTACACAGTTCACGTAGTGTATGGTACTTAGTGTGCAAGGCGTTTGGGATGCACAGTGCAATCAGTGCACATGGTGCATGTTGTGTAGGCACTGCTCAACTTAGCTTATAGCTCACAGTGCTGCGCAGTTCCCAGTGTAAACAGGGTTCTCGGCGCAAAGTGTGCAGGGTTAATATCCTTGCTGTAACGCTAGTGGTTGTATACACTACGTTGACACTTACCAGGCTTATGTTGGGGTCTCATCCCTGTACAGCCTGCAACGCCAGCATACCAGAGGGGACAAACACACCCTGTGCGTGTGCTGTCTGGGGGTACCACATGCCTCCATGGCCCTTGAGAAGGGCGAGGCATTTAGGATCTGCGAGACCCTTCAGCCATGATTGAAAGATGCCCGGTTAGAGAGTCCCAGGAACCCCTGTTGGGCATTCCCAATGCGCAAGCTGGCAGCAATCGCTCCCCATCTCCGTAAGCGAGACGGGTGAAGCACTCTAAGCAGGCAAGGGACATCATGGACCTCAAAGCCCAGATGATCCAGGTCCAGGAGCTTTTGGCTAGACGTGCGCCACAGACTCCTGTCCAGGTGCTGCAGCCCCAATCGCCATACCCCCCTCTCCCAAGGGAGTGCAAGAGGGATGGGCAGGGTCATCCCAGCTGGTACAGGTGGACACGCTGTCCATAGCAACATCGGGTGATGGGGCATCTTTCTCCTCGGAGTTGCAAGTGGCTGAGACCCTTGCCGAGGAAGAGCCTGGTTCTGAGAGTGTCCCAGAAGCCAGTACCACCCTGCTGTCCAGCTCCATTTCAGCACTCATGGGATGTGCTGCAGCTTTCCTGCAGGTCCCCTGGACGCCAGAACAACGCCGGTCCATTTTCTGGACACAGGAGCCGGCTCCCCACCTCCAGACGTTCTCGGCCTTCCAGGATTTCTTGGAGGAGGTACGGTCCTCCTGGGACCACCCGGCCTCGGGACCTAGTGTGATGAAACAGGCCACATTGCTTGCCTCCTTGGAGGGCACAGATAAGCTTGGCCTGGCGGTATTTCCCCCAGTAGACTACACCATCACAACCCTGGTTAGGGCCCCGCTGGTGGGTGGTCTTACTAAAGACCCAGCGTGCCCGAACTACCAATGCAGGGTGACGGAGACAAATTTAAAGCGAGCCTACACAGCAGAAGCACAAGCATCTTGCTTGGCTAATACAGCAGGTGTTCCCAGATCAACATGGCTCAATGCCAAATGCGAAAGACACCGTCAGCTGACGGTGTCTTATGCGTGCTCAGCAGCCCTGTGCTGGTGGAGGGTTCCCTCTCACCTGCGCAAAGGTGTGCAAATGGGAGTGATACTGAACCGCCAAGTGGTGATGACAGACGTCTCCAATCTGGGCTGGGGAGTGGTCTGGGAAGGCAGAGGAGTCCGCGGATCCTGGTCGGACCACTGGTCATCCCTGCACATAAACATGCTGGAGTTGCAAGCAGTGTTCCTTGCTCTTCACCACTTCCTCCCAGTGCTGAGCGGTACACATGTGCTGATCCGGACGGACAGCACAACATTGGTGGCATATGTCAACCAACAGGGAGGCCTATGGTCTCCGGGGTTGCATTGCATAGCTTTCAAGCTTTTGATATGGGTTCAGAGGAATCTGCTGTCCCTACGGGCGATGCACATTCCTGGAGCGGTGAACTGGGTAGCAGACCTCCTCTTCAGGTGTGGCCTGCATCTATCGGAGTGGCGACTCCACCCTCAGATGGTGGAGCGCATTTGGGAACGGTTCGATCTCTTCACTTCGGCAGAGATGACGCATTGCCCCCTGTGGTTCTCCCTCCACCGCTTAGGCCGTCCACTCGGCATAGACGCCCTAGAGCACGAATGGCCCAAAGCGTTTTTGTACGCTTTCCCGCCTATAACGCTGCTCACGGCTTTTCTCAAGAAAGTCCAGTTAGAGAAAGCACCGGTTCTCTTAGTGGCTCCCAAGTGGCCTAAGAGAATATGGTTCTCGACCCTGTGCCAGCTGTTGCATGGCTAGCCCTGGGAGATTCCACTTCATGTGAATCTCCTCAGTCAGGCAAAAGGCTCTCTTTGGCACGCAGAACCGGGAAGGTTCCAGCTATGGGTCTGGCCCCTGAAAGGGACTGCTGGCTAGCCCTAGGGCTTTCAGACGCATTTGTGGGAATGATGCAGAGTGCTAGGGCAGACTCCACTATGTTTTTGTATACCTATAAGTGGAAGTACTTTCAAGCTTGGTGTCTGGCTGGGAACCATGACACCATTCTTGCCCTATGCCAGTCATTTTGCAGTTTCTGCAAGAACTGCTTGATGCTGGAAGATCGCCTTCCACCTTGAAGGTGTATTTATCAGCTATCTCTGCTTCCATTGGCCCCATACATTCTATGTCTTCTGGTGTGCATTTTTTAGCTACCCATTTCCTTAAAGGCTCAAGGTTATTATGACCTCCTAGAGGACTGTTCTCCATGAATGGAGCCTTACTATTGTACTAGAGGTTCTCACGAAGGCCCCGTTTGAGCCCATACGCTCCTTAGAGCTGAAGTACCTGTCTATGAAGACAGCCTTCCTCTTGGCTATCACCTCCGCTAAGCGGGTCAGTGAGCTGCAGGCGCTGTCTGTGCACAGCTCCTGCATGCGTATTTGGGAGGATGGCAGCAGGCTGTCGCTGCGCACCAACCCTGCTTTCCTCCCCAAGGTGATCACAGCTTTCCACATTAACCAATTTTGGACTACACTGTTATTAGAAACATGTTAGTTGTGCACTGCGATGGACTGGTGTCCCGTCCAGGTTGCGCCCCTATATCTGCCGGGTGAGGCTCACCTCAACCCTCTATAGGATTAAGCGGTTACAGATAATGGATGGATGAATGTTAGTATTCCATACGCTAATATCAACTCTACTCTACATCTTCAACAATAGGCAGTCTGATAGCTTTCTCATTGAGGCAGTTATTTTGTTCTTCACATTTGCAATATGTTGTGCAGGACAGTCTAGCTGTGTGACATCTGCACCAGTTGTTTGCACAGGGAGTCTCAACTGCAGTGGCTCCATAAACTGTTTGGGGTACATGATTGTCATCAGATTTCAAAGTGGGTAATGTCCATACCCAGTGAAGCCTTCTGGTCTGCTGCACACCAGATGTGTCTGAAGACTGGCTCGTTTGACATGGTTCTCTGCATAGTCATTGGTTGGAGGAAGGGTTTTTAGGGGGTGTTCCTTCTTTTTACTGAAGATATAGCACCCAGATTTCCAGGAAGAACCATTATGGAAGTATCATTGGCATCAAAGAAAGCTCTCAAATATGTAAAAACATGTAAACGTGGCAGAAAAAAGGAAAAAGGAACAAATTGGTGATGTATTCTCTTTTCAAGCTGAAATATTTTCTCCTGTCTTCTGTCCTAGAGAAACAAATAAAAAGAGAATGACCCATGTAGCAGGGAGAGATCTGTGCTGACTCTGCTGGCGTGTTCACAGTACTGCAGGAAGAGGGCAGCAGTCTTCCAACAACCGCCTGTGAGTCATGGCAGTGACACGGGGAGGTGGGAAGGTAGGTGTGTGGACTTTCCCCC
Source organism: Polyodon spathula (assembly GCF_017654505.1). NCBI lineage: Eukaryota > Metazoa > Chordata > Actinopteri > Acipenseriformes > Polyodontidae > Polyodon > Polyodon spathula. The sequence continues at coordinate 16,813,976 of NC_054556.1, forward strand.
TCTCTGAATGGCTGAGAGGCGAGTCTTGGCAGATTGCTAGCCCTATAAAAAAAAAATGCTCTGCTGTTTCCTCAGGTCTGCCCACTTAGATGCGCCGAGAGTGCGGAAGCTCTGATTCAGGACCGGGAATCAGCTGGAAGAAAAAAAAGAGTTTCACAGCGAGACAGAGAGAGCGGGGAACCCTTGGGCAGACCGCGGCATATTGTAAAAGAGCAGGCTAGTTAGCCGACAGAGTAGGACGGTGATCTGGGTCGTGCGGGTAGCAGCGACCGGGATAACGCTGCCGAGTGCAGCACCTTTTATTTGTAGTTTTATTACTGTTTTATTTTCCCTTGTTCTTTTCACCTTCTGTTTTCATTATTATTTCTTTGAGCTTCTGCGAGTGCACTTGCTGTTCGCTTACCAGCTGTGGTATTTTCGTGGTGCTGTCTATCATCGTTGATAGGCAGCCCACGGTCAACAGTGCCCTCTGCCGGAAAAAGTAAGAACTGGTCAAAAATAAAACTGGGCACCTGTGTGGTGTTTTCAATTACACCTGTCTGTCTCCTAATCAGTGAATTACCCACACCCCTTCCACACGTGGTGTCAGAAGTGGGATTCACTGATGCTGCCCCAAGCAGTGCATATTCAGAAGGAGCAGACTAGCATGGATGCTGCCCAGTTTGCCACAATGATGGACCTCCTGCGCCAGACGCTCACTGCGGCAGTGCAGGGGGCGGCTAGACCTGCAGCTCCAGACCACTCCATCCAGAGACCCACTAAAATGACGGCCGAGGATCGACCGGACGCCTACTTGGAGGTGTTTGAGGCTATGGCGATCTCGGCTGGGTGGCCCCAAGCCCAGTGGGCTAGCTTTGTGTTGCCCCAACTCACCAGGGAGGCTCAAGCAGCTGCGAGGACGCTGTCCCGGGAGCACATGCTGGATTACCCCCGGCTGAAGACAGCCATCCTAAATCATGTGGGGGCCTCACTGGAGGGCTACCGGAAGAAATTCCGGGAGGAGCAGTTTGCGGCAGGGGAGCACCCACGAGCCATCGCCCACCGTCTGAAGGATTACGCCATGGGTTGGTTGAATCCGGATTTGAACACCAAAGCCAGGGTGGTGGAGATGATCGTGGTGGAGCACTTCCTGGAGTGTCTAGCTTCGGGACCTCGGCTGTGGGTCCAGTGGCAGGCGCCAGACATGCTGGCCCAGGCGGTCGAACTTGCTGAGCAGTACCAGGCAGCGGAGCCAACGCCTGCGAAACTGCCCGGGAGGAGTGTGGCTACTGGATCGTCCCCTCAACTGGCCCCGGAAAGGGCGAAGGGACTGGGGGGAAGGGGTAGTCCAAGATTTGGTCGGGGGGTGTCGGCGGGAGCTCCCGGCCCGGGAACTGGGGCAGGCTCTTTGACCAAGCAGCGGTGGTTAATGGTCGGGTGGTTGAGCCCAGATCCGTCGCCACGTACCACCACTTTGAAATTGATCGAGACCTGCTGTACCGTGTTGATAAATTACCCCAGACCGGTGAAGTGCGTCATCAGTTGCTCATTCCTCAGCCGTTTAAGGAGGATTTGTTGCAGCTGGCTCACGCTATTCCCCTGTCTGGTCATTTGGGAAGGGATAAAACTAAAGCTAGGCTTGTGTCACGGTTCTTCTGGTTGGGGCTGGATGGCGATGTCAAACGGTTTTGTGAGCGCTGTGGGGAATGTCAAAAGGCCAGCCCTAGAGCCATTCCACGAGCCCCACTGGTGCCTTTGCCCCTAGTGGAAACTCCGTTTGAGCGTATTGGGATGGACATAGTTGGGCCATTAAAGACTTGTCATTCTGGATTACGCTACGCGTTATCCAGAGGCAATTCCCCTCTGATCTATGTTCGCTAAGTCTGTTGCCAACGAGCTGGTAAAGTTTTTCTCCCGGGTGGGGATTCCCAAGGAGATATTAACTGATCAAGGCACCAATTTTATGTCCCGGCTAATCCGCGGAACATGTAAGCTTTTGGGAATTAAGACCATTAGGACCTCTGTGTTTCATCCTCAGACCGATGGTTTGGTGGAACGCTTTAATAAGACCCTTAAGTTGCGCAGGTTTATTCGTAGTGATGTGCGTTACAGGGACCAGCTGATTCCCCCCTTCTCTTTGAGATCAGAGAGGTTCCCCAGGCTTCCACGTGCTCAATCTGGTCAGAGAGATGTGGGAGGAGCAGCAGGACAATTCGACCAATACCGTCAGGTATGTGTTGGACCTGCGCAAACGTCTTGAGCCTGTGGGGTAATGGGCGCATGACAATTTGCAGCAGGCACAGCACAGACAGGAGACACAGTATAACCGAGGAGTCCGGTTGCGCACATTTCAGCCGGGAGATAAGGTACTTTTATTATTACCCAGTCGAAACTATTGGCTAAGTGACAAGGACCCTTTGAGGTTACACGCCAGGTTGGGAAGGTGGACTATGAGATCTGCCAGCCGGAGCGACGGACAGAGAAAACATTTACCATATCAATCTCTTAAAGCCTTGGTTGCAACCAGAGACGTTGTTAGTGGCGCATGCAGATGACGTCACGGATCTGGGACCTGATCTTTCTATGTTGGCAAGAAAAGGATCGGTACAGATTGCTGAGAATCTGACACCAACGCAGAAATGTCAGGCTTGCGATCTGGTGGCGGAGTTTCCTGACGTGTTCTCTTCCATCCCGGGGCAGACTTGAGTAGCCCATCATCACATTAATATTGAGCCGGGGACGCTAGTTCGCCAGAGGCCGTACCGTATACCTGAACGTAAAAGACAGGTAATAAAAGTGGAAATTGACGAAATGCTGAGACTGGGGGTAATAGAAGAGTCCCAAAGTGACTGGAACAGTCCAATCGTTTTAGTCGATAAGCCAGACGGGCCAACTCGATTTTGCATTGATTTCAGACGAATCAATGAGAAATCGAAATTTGACACTTATCCGATGCCCCGGGTAGATGAGTTGCTGGACCGTCTAGGCACAGCTCATTTTATGACAACACTGGATTTAACAAAGGGGTACTGGCAGATACCCCTGACTCCGGAATCTAGAGAGAGGACGGCGTTTTCGACTCCCTTCGGGAGTCCCTTCCCTACTGTTCACAGTACTGCAGGAAGAGGGCGGCAGTCTTCCAACAACCGCCTGTGAGTCATACCAATTTAGGACCATGCCCTTTGGGTTGCACGGAGCACCCGCCACTTTCCAGCAGATGATGGATCGCATCTTGCGGCCCCATCAAGAGTACGCCGCTGCTTACATAGATGACGTGGTTATCCACAGTGAGGATTGGCCGAGTCATCTGTGTAAGGTGGCGACGGTGCTGCAATCCTTGAGGGAGGCGGGGCTCACTGCTAACCCAAAGAAGTGTGCCATTGGGAAGAGTGAGTCGGAGTATTTGAGGTATCGGGTAGGGGGCGGCCAGATCAGACCGCTAGTTGCTAAGGTGAAAGCCTTGGCTGACTGGTTGGTTCCTACAACCAAAACCCAGGTGTGCTCTTTCTTGGGAGTAGCGGGCTATTATAGAAAGTTCATCCCGAGCTTCACTACGCCCCAAATACGGTTCAGTGGATGGAGTCGTGCCAGAGGGCCTTTCTCGCCTTGAAGCGGAGGCTGTGTAGTAAGCCAGTACTATGCAGCCCAGATTTTGGTAAGACGTTCACCCTGCAGACGGATGCGTCAGAGACAGGTCTCGGGGCAGTGTTGTCGTAGGAGGTTCAGGGAAGCGAGCACCCAGTCCTGTATGTAAATTATAGCACCATCGAGAAGGAGTGTCTCGCAGTAAAATGGGCAGTCGAGGCACTCCGGTACTACCTCCTGGGGCGACACTTCACCCTGGTTACAGATCATGCCCCTTTAGCATAGCTTCACCGGATGAAAGATAGCAACGCCAGAATCACACGGTGGTACTTGGCCTTACAGCCCTATGCCTTCAGGGTAGTCCACCGAGCAGGAAAGCTGCATCAAAACGCAGACTTTTTCTCTCAGGAAGGCATGGGGGTGTAGGAGTTTCGAATGAACCAGTGGTGTCATTCTAAGGGGAAGGATATGTAGCAGGGAGAGATCTGTTCTGACTCTGCTGGCATGTTCACAGTACTGCAGGAAGAGGGCGGCAGTCTTCCAACAACCGTCTGTGAGTCATGGCAGTGACACGGGGAGGTGGGAAGGTAGGTGTGTGGACTTTCCCCCTCTCTGAATGGCTGAGAGGCGAGTCTTGGCAGATTGCTAGCCCTATAAAAAAAATGCTCTGCTGTTTCCTCAGGTCTGCCCACTTAGATGCGCCGAGAGTGCGGAAGCTCTGATTCAGGACCGGGAATCAGCTGGAAGAAAAAAAAGAGTTTCACAGCGAGACAGAGAGAGCGGGGAACCCTTGGGCAGACCGCGGCATATTGTAAAAGAGCAGGCTAGTTAGCCGACAGAGTAGGACGGTGATCTGGGTCGTGCGGGTAGCAGCGACCGGGATAACGCTGCCGAGTGCAGCACCTTTTATTTGTAGTTTTATTACTGTTTTATTTTCCCTTGTTCTTTTCACCTTCTGTTTTCATTATTATTTCTTTGAGCTTCTGCGAGTGCACTTGCTGTTCGCTTACCAGCTGTGGTATTTTCGTGGTGCTGTCTATCATCGTTGATAGGCAGCCCACGGTCAACAGTGCCCTCTGCCGGAAAAAGTAAGAACTGGTCAAAAATAAAACTGGGCACCTGTGTGGTGTTTTCAATTACACCTGTCTGTCTCCTAATCAGTGAATTACCCACACCCCTTCCACTGACCAAAAAATGGGAGGGAGCATCACTGAGACAAGGCTGGGATCTGGTGGGAGAACGCTCAGATGGTAACAAACGTCAGTCAAAGTGAGTCAGTACACAGTGTGACCAAGAGGGTGAGGTTACTGGGCCATTGTCGTGTATATTTACATTTTTACATCTAAGTTCATATCACAACGGTGTTTCCTCACAGATTACTATTAAAGAACTTAGTCACTATAGTTCACCAATTATGCTATAAACTACAGCAATACATTACTCCAATAGTAATTCACAGTTCTGCAAATTTTAATTGATTAAATCATGAATTTTTACTTTCTGTAAAAGTGCATCTTGTTTCAAACAAAAAAAAACACAGACAATTTAAGAAAGAATGATTTTTAACTAGTTTTAGTATATAGCACACATGGATAAGCAAAGACAACACATAATAGATATTCTAAATCTAATGGCTATAGGCAACTCTTGATAGGTTAAGAATTATATATTTACCTTTGTGGAGCTTGAAGAAAGGTTTAAGAGCAGGAATGTTTTCAAAGTTTTGCAAGTCCAGTTGTAAAAATATTCCATTAATGTGCAAAACTTGATCTAAGAGTCCTGGAGTTTCGCTGTAAATTGTTAGCTTTCCAAGAACAATGTGTGAAGTTTTTCTTTTAAAATCCCACATAGAAAGTCAATTGCAGTTAATCCTCTTCGAAGATATTGTCTTTTGGTTGCAGTTCAATTCAAAGTTTAGTTCCAAGGCAGATCGAAGTTCTTATGTTGAAGAAGGTTTTCATTCAGGGGCATTCAGAACAGAAAATAGGAGGCACTTTTTTACACAGAGAATTGTGAGGGTCTGGAATCAACTCCTCAGTAATGTTGTTGAAGCTGACACCCTGGGATCCTTCAAGAAGCTGCTTGATGAGATTTTGGGATCAATAAGCTACTAACAACCAAACAAGCAAGATGGGCCGAATGGCCTCCTCTCGTTTGTAACTTTCTTATGTTCTTATGTTCTTAATCACACAATCTTGTTAATTTCATCCTGGCCCTGGCTAGCAGATATGCAGACGGCTTCTTCAGTTTCTTTTGAAGTTGCATTTTAAGTTGGGTGAGGGGAGATGAGAGAAAGTATGCAGGATTAACTCAGCACATACAAAAAAAATATAGAATTATATTAGAATACATAAATTTCCCTCACACCATCTAGGGCAGATGCTACTCCCACCCCTTTCAATATACCGGACTTGTGGCAATCAAGCTTGGACATAGTGTGAGACCAGCATAATGACCTGTCACTAGTGCACGCTTTGGGACAGGTCTGGTCTATTGAAGGTAAGGATGTTGACTGCACTGGGGCACTAGTATTTCCACATTTCAGTATCAAGAGGCAATTGCTGTATAGGGTAAACCTAGCCACAGGCACAGGACAGCCTGTAACACAATTACTGGTTCCCCCGTCTTGCCGGCCCAAGGTCATGAGGCTGGCAAATGATATGCCTTTTTTGGAGCACCTCAGAGCTGACAAGACAAAGGAGCGAATATTGGCTTGATTCTATTGGATAGGACTTCATACTGATGTGACACAATATGTAGCCACATGCCCAGACTGCCAGCGACTAGTGTCGGGTCAAGTGCGCCCCGCCCCTTTGGTCCCACTGCAAATTATTTCCACCACCTTTGAATGCATTGCAATGGTCAACGTGGGCCCTTTGCTTCCTTTTAAATCCAGTTATACGCATATATTACTGGTGGTAGATTATGCAACACGACACCTGGAAGCAGTTCCATTGAGGTCCACTAGTGCCGCTGCAATAGCCACAGAATTAATGCATATTATGACTAGAGTAGGGATCCCCAAGAAGATTTTGACTGATCATAGAATCAACTTTTTTTTTTAAATGTTACAGCAATTGTATAAAATATTAAAAATACATCCCATCAGGACATCTGTTTATGATCCACAGACTGATGGTTTGCTGGAACGTTCAGACCTTGAAGCAGATGCTCTGACATTTTGGAACTCAAGAGCAAAGGGAGGGCATCGCTTCTTCCCTTCCTCCTTTTTGCAGTGAGAGAGGTACCGCAGAGTTTGACAGGGTTCTCCCCCTTCGAGCTCTGTATGTCTGACAGCCTCACTGCATCCTCGATCTCTTGAGAGAGGGGTGGGAGGAGCATAAAGGCTTGTTCAAAAATGTAGTGAAGCATGTTCAACTAAGTGAAATGATGCAGACAATCTTTTAATATACCATGTTAAGCTGTATATGGTACATAGATTAAACATATGACAAGTTTACTTTCAAAGCAGTTATTCATACAACAATATGAGGTAGATTACTTTGTCACAAATAAACCTAAAACCAGTCTTCACTTGCTCAAGGTGCAAGCTCCTTTTTTGAGTGAAAGGTGTATGCTGCAGCGATAGATGGCTCTTTGATAGAAACAGTTTACTTTATCTGAAGTCTTCCCACTGATGTTGGTGTAGTGAAAAAGATTAAGCTAACAAATGGTTTTTGATTCAAAAACACTTTATATACAAGAAAGGTATACCTCCAATACAATCATATAAGCACCAGATTTAAACTGACTTCGGACAAGGCCTCAGTACAGTTCAGTGCATACGTTTGTATCAGAAAGCAAGGATATCCATGGAGTCAATTCGAAAGAGATGAAAAGACTGACAATACTTTACCATTTTGGGTATTTATACCCTTGTAAACAACTGTTGACTCCACTCCCATTTGTTTTACTTCTGTCCAATGATAGGGGTTTCTACTCTATCATTGCACATGGAGGGGGGGGGGGGGGGCTGCATATCACGTTGTACCTAGCAGGGCGCATCCATCTTGTCTTTCAGTTCTCGTCCCCCATCTCACACTATCTCTGCTAATCTCCTGCCTTTTGGCGTTTAGCTCAGACACCCATCTGTGACTTTCAGTCATGTTAGGCTATGTAAAACTGCACGTAGCTGGTTTTGCCAATGGGTATTGAAAGAACTCAAAACTTACACAATACTGTATAGAACCTTACTATAAAAGCATATTAAAGCAACAGAATTAGTAAGCACATTAAAATGACTATAAAAACACATTCACACATAATTTAAACATAATGATTAAAAAGAACCTAACTATAAAAGACACACATACACATAATATAAAACTTACAATTAATAACAAAATGAATACCTCATGCAGAAAGCCATCATCTACAGACTATACTGAGAATGGAACTGTAAAGATGGAAGCTCTGCTAACAAGATTTAAGTTTTTTCAGGTATCAGGCTTTTAAAGACAGGCAAGGGGAGTCAGTGGTGAACTATATATGGCTTCATTAAATCATAGAAATTAATGAAGACCTGTTAAAAACAAGTGAGGGGAGCAATAGCACAGAACGTAAGGTTGCAGATGCAACCCAGGTTCTCTGAAAGAGAAAAGTCAGGTGATAGGATTATCCTGAGCTTAATATAAAAGCTGCCTTTAGGCCTCTGTAGCTCTGACGTCAGCGCCCCGCCCCTCGGGTGCTGAATGACTATGCAGAGCGTAAGAAACTCTTTTGCTTCAGGCTGCAAGGGTTACTGAAGTGGCCACGCTGCTTGATGGTTATTTTCTCTTTCAATTCACATTCTCTTTCGAAAATAGCCATCAACTAATGGGTACTGTGTACCAAAGCAGTCGCAAGGGAGACAGTGCTGCAGTAGGACAAGATCAGCCCACATGTAAAAAATACACGGAACAGTGCATCAGCATCTGGTTCAAAAGACATATGTCCTAACACTGTTTTATGAACAGAGGGTCTTTAACAGTACAAGATCGTACCGGGATACTCTTACCACATGGGTAAAGCTGGAGAGCGTACTCAAAGAGCACAGCAGTCTAATCCAGACTAACACTAAGTGGACTCTTCCACTGGTGTCATAGAATCTAAGACCAAAGCTCCAAAAAGTGGAGCAGAGGAATCCAGAACATTGAATCTGTAGAACCTCATGAAAGTGTGTGGCATAGCCCAGCTAGCCGCAGCACATATTTCAGACACTGGGACACCTCGAAAGTGGGCCCAGGATGTCGCCATACCCCTGGTTGAATGCGCCTTCAATTGCCCCGGAGGGAAAAAGCCAGCAGACTCATAAGCCAGAGCAATGGTGTCCACTATCCAATGGGACAGACGTTGTTTAGACCATGCCTGACCCAGTGCTCTAGAACCATAACACAGCTGTTATTAACACAACTGTTCAGTGTGTCTGACACCACTTCTACAGTCAATCTCAATGCCCACACTTGGCAGAGCATGTGCAACAGTTGCTCCTCCAGAGAAGAGAATGGAAGAGGATGGAATGCCATCAACTCCACAAATTGGTTCACGTGGAACGGGGAAATTACTTTCAGCAAAAATGCAGAGTTTGGTCGCATGGAGACTCTAGACCAGTCTCCAGCAAATCGAGTGCAAGAAGGGTGCACTGAGAGTGCATGCAGCTTGCCCACACATTTGGCTGAAGCAATAGCCAGCAAAAATGCAATCTTTAAAGACATGGGCTTCAGATCCACAGTGTGCAGTGGCTCAAATGGAGTGTTTATAAGAGCTAGATGTCCTGGGAGGACGCAACCTCCTCGCACCCTTAAGAAATTGGGATGCCAGGAAATGGTTTCCAGGCGATAACCCATCTATGCGCGTGTGACAAGCAGATATGGCTGCCAGGAACACCTTCAATATGGAAGGGGACCTACCATCATCTAATAGTTTTGGGAGAAACTGTAAGATAACTGCCATGGGGCAGGTAACTCAGTCCTGGCCCTGGGCCAGACACCAGTCCTGAAATAACTGCCACTTATATGCATATTGTGACCTGGTAGAGGGAGCTCTCACACTCTGAATAGTAGCAATAACTGCCGATGACAGCCCTAGAGCTGACAGGAGTTCCTGTTCAGGGGCCAGACACATAGTTGCATCAGCTGGGGTTTGGGTGCCACAGATCGCCCTGAGCCTGAGAGAGGAGATCCACCCACAGGGGGATCTGCCTCGGCTGGCCATGCAGGAGTTGCACCAGAGAAAAAAACCAGGTCCTTCAGGGCAACCGAGGAGCTACCAGAAGCACTGTAGCTTTCTCTACCCTGACCTTCTCTAGGAAGGCGAGGAGCAGTGGTATCGGTGGGAAGGCACATAAGAGATAAGCCGGCAACTCGTGGGACAGGGCGTCAACTCCTAAGGGACTGTCGAGGTCTCTCATCGAGAACCAAAGAGGGCAGTGCGTAGACTCTGGTGAGGCAAAGAGATCTACGTCTGCTCTGACGAACCTCTCCCAGATGTATTCCACCACCTTGGGGTGGAGACGCCATTCTGAGGCCAGGGGACCTTCTCCCGAGAGGAGATCCGTGGCGTGGTTGAGTCAGCCGGGGCTGCGACCACAGTAACAGCCGAACCGCCATGCAGTGAAGGCTCGAAAATCTCAGGCCGCCCTGGTGGTTGATATATGCCACGACCGTGGTGTTGTCTGACCGCACCAGCACATGTTTGTTCTGGACCATCGGAATAAAGTGCTGTACGGCGAGATCTACTGCCCTGAGTTCCAGAGCACTGATGTGGGCTGAGGCCCAAGGCCCAGTCCACACCCCCCGAGTGCCCACACCATTCCAGACTGCGCCCCAGCCGTGGTTGGAGGTGTCTGTGGTGATTACTTCCCTCCGGAAGATGGAACCCATGGTTGTCCCCTGACGAAGGTTGGAGGGGATCGTCCACCAGTGCAGAATTCTCCAGCAGGACTGGGATACACCAGCCTGCGATGTCCGTCTTGTTGCGGGTGAAGTGCAAATGAGTTGAACCAGGCTTGGAAAGGCCTTTGGTGGAGAAGGCCCAAAGGAAGGGCCTGCGAGGCAGCAGCCATCAACCCCAGCATGCGCTGACACAGCACCATGATTACTGTCTCTCTCAACCTGAATAGGAAGAGGCAAGACTCTATTGCGGTAACTCTCTGAGTTGTTAATGTGGCCTTCATAGACACAGAGTTCAGACGGAGGCCCAGAAAATCCGATTGCTGACTTGGCATGAGGTGGCACTTCTGCAGGTTGACCAACGCAGTATGTGCCAGGGCTTGCTCCTGTTATTGGGCGCAGATGAGGCAATTGTCTAGATAATTCATCAGTCGAATGCCCTGAACCTGCAGGGGGCCAGAATGGCATCCATGCACTTGGAAAAGGTGCGAGGAGCAAGGGGCAGGCTGAAGGAGAGTATGCAGTACTCTACGCAGTAGGAAGTACTTTGAATAGAACTTCTCCCTTCAGAGGAGGGATCTAATTCAAGAATGGCACACTTCAAGAGAAGCAGCAGGATTTATGTGTTGAGAGCCGCATGTTGGAGCTGGTCCTTCACTGCAGTTACTATCTCCCCCCGAAAGGGGGATGATTTTAACTGGAACTGAAGGCTGTATCCAGCCTGCATAGTCTTGAGCACTCAACTGTCATTGGTGCTGGTTTGCCAGTATAGTAACTGGGAGACAGGTGTTGAAGGCTGCTACGGCCCTTCAGGGATAGTAACGGGGCCACAGGGGGAAGCCCTAGCAGGCAAGGCTGGCTTCCGTGGAAGCAGCTAGGCACACTGCCTTGATGCCTCCTTGACGTCTCTGAAGCATTTCCTCCACTGCGGGGCCAAAAGTATGGCCAGGAGTGATGGGGGCATCCAGGAGAGAGGACTTGTCCTGGTGACCACCAGCGCCACAAGGCATCGGCCCTCCGCTCTTGCTGTGAGTTGGGCCAGTCTGGTGACTGCCAGACAGAGACCTGGTTCATCTCTTGTTCTGAGCCGCCATGACCACATCAGGGAGCTCCTTAATAAGGATGCAGGTGGCCAGGAGATGGTGATGCTCCAGATTTATAGCGAGAACGCTCGAATAAGCGACTCAGTCGAGTGTTTAAGGGGCAGTGCCAGCCATACGAGAGCTAAAGGCTCAGCGAAAGGAACTAGCGTTTCAGTGAGATAAACCTGGGGAAGGGGCAGCCGCCAGCTTCCAGTGCACAATTAAGGCAACGGAGGGCACAAACACTGAATTTTTTAATAGTAAGAGTGTTGTAAGAACAACAAATAGTTTACGCTCAATCACGATCAGAAGCTGAAAGCAAAAGAGGCCGAGCTTCCTATGCTCTGCATAGTCATTGTACACCCGAGGGGCGGGGCACTGACGTCAGAACTACAGAGGCCTGAAGGCAGCTTTTATATTAAGCTCAGCATAATCATAATATATTTATTATTTTAACCAAGGATTGAAGTAATTAAACCAAAATAGGTGTATGTATTAAACACATCTTTCTATATGCATTCTTCATATACTTGCACTGTATTCACTTGCATGCTGTGTTCAAGAACTCCCTGGTACCAAAAGAGAATAACATCAGTTTAAGACTGCACTCGGTGCCCACGGTGGGTTAGTACAATGGTAGTTGGTGCAAGTACTGCACACGCTCTCCGTGTCACGCACATCTGCTGTGTGAACCAGCAATGACAGGCAGGGATGGGTTTCATGCCTGTGAGGCCTGTGGGACTAGGAAGACAGGCATACCATGTGTGCTAGGTGCTTAGACTCTGAACACACCTCTTCAGCCCTACAAGGCACTTGCAGCATCTGCGTGGCTTTTCAGCCCTGAGCGCTCGCCCATCACTTGGAGAGAGTCGCATGGGGCGTTCTTCGTCCACCGTAGCGGGTCCTTCCCAGTCACGCCTCTTGACGACATCACAGAGCCCCTTCGGAAGATCCCTTGTGTGCAGATGTCTGTGTCCAACCGCAGCCACTCTCCATCGCCTACGGCGAAACAGGTGAAGTAGTCTCGGCAGGCGCGGGACATTATGGACATGAAAGCCCAGATCGGTTGGATAATGGAACTTTTGGAGAGGCAGCAGGTCCTGACGGCTTTGGCCTCACCCCCAGTGCCACTGAGAGTCGCTGTACCACCCCCTTATATCCCTGTGGGAACAGGGCGAGCAGGAAGACCGGGCACTATGTTCGGACGAGGACGCGCTTTCCATCACAGCCTCGTGTGGGGAGTCCACTTGGCGGGGGCCCAGAGTACCCGCCTGGCGAACAAATCCAGTATGCTGATCGCATACATTGATGGCATTTTACGTGACACCCCGCTCCCAGAGCCAGTGGCCACGGAGTTGCAATTATTATCATACATGTTCCTCCAGGTCTCCGGCCTGCAAGGGCAGGCCCTGGGCTGGAGCCTGGCTGGCCCAGTGGTCGCGCGCAGACAGGGGTGCCTGATGCCGATAAGGCTGCGCTTTGGGACGTACCTACATCGCCAGGCCATACTTTTGGTCCAGCAGTGTAGGAGATCCTGCAGCGGTCTTTACAAGAATGCAAGGTATCTAGGCAGGTGGCCACGTTGCTCCGGTAAGAGGTATGTCGATCCACTGACACACACCTCCAACGTGAACGATTACCAGGACGGTGCCAGCCCCCACAGCCCTGCTGGGTGACGTTAGGCGTCGCCTCAAGCCTCACCTCAGGCGAGAGATAGGGTTCTCCCGCAACATGGAAGACGTGCAGCCCGTGGCCAGTTCACGCAGCAGCACCCTAGAAGGCGGTTTCAGGGCAATCGCCCCAGGCAGCCGCCACAGCCAGCCCCTGAAGGCTTTCGGCCTCTGACTCAATTTTACGGCACAACAGCTGCACTACTGGCGCGCTTGCACCTCCGATGCATGGGTGCTCGAAACTGTACAATACGGTTACGTGCTACAGTTTCATTTGGGACCCCCTCCTTTTCGCGGCATCATGACTATGTACGTGACGAATCTGCTTCGGCGTTCCAGACCTAAGTGGCAGCCTTGCTCGGTAAACGCGCCATTCGTCTCGTAGACCCCACCTCTCATGGGGAGGGGTACTCCAGTCTGTCCGGCTGGGAGACTGGTTTATGATGGTGGATATTTTCACTTCCCCATTCATCCAGAGCACAGGAAATATCTCCGCTTCACCTTTCAAGGTAGCGTTTACAAGTTTTCCGTGCTGCTGTTAGGCCTCTCCCTGGCTTCCCGTACGTACTCAATGTGTATAGACGCTATCCTCGTTCCCTTGCGGCTGCAAAGAGTCAGTGTGATGAACTACCTCGACGACTAGTTGATCTGTTCCCAGTCGCGGGAGGGAGAGGTAGCCCAGACGTCGCTTGTGACGGAGCACCTGGTGAGGCTGGGTCTCACCATTGTAGTGACTTTGTATACAATTTATTTATATATAAATTAGTCTTTAGCCGCACTGTTTAAGAACATCCAAATGTTAGTTACTGAGACATACCATAATAGTTCGGTGATATCATGTAGAACTCGGATTCCCTTGACAACAATTGACATCCACACAACGTGTCAGAAATACAAAACATTTGTTTATTTAAGGGAAAATATTACAGAAAGGAAAGGCTATTGGTTAGAGATATGTGTGAATAGTAATATGCAGTTCATTGATTCCATAGTCAAACGATTACATCCATAACATCATTAGCATACATGGTTAATATACTAATACTGAATATGTCCTATCACACAAAGTGTCTACTTTGCATTAGTATTTTCAATATCCGTTTCTCATTGTAATCGATCATGTCAATATGCATGAGAATTAATTCAACTTCCCATTCCGAATGGAATCCAACATTCCAGTACCTAATCTAGCAAATTAGTTTTACCGTGTTAACTTAGTTTAGACATTATGTACCAAACTAATAATATGTTATCAACCTCAGTTGATTATATATTCAAATTAACTCAAATGGGGCAATGATGAAATTCTCTGCATTTACGAGACAACACTTTTTGAGTTGCACATTTCAAACAAACATAATACATGTCTTACACACTCTAAAACAGGAAGTTATATTCTATTCCTAGAACAGTTTCCACTTAACTTGATAGCATTTGCTTCAGGTACTTTCTCGAGTCATAAAGTATTTAATATTAGACATGTTGAATACTTATCAATTTCCATATACAGATGTCAATTTGTGTCGATGAACACTGCAGCTCTCCAGATCCGCAGTTCCAATGCAGACGGTATTTTGCAGTACGCATTGTATTGTGTAGGCTCGCAATACAAATAGTTCTTTTCAAATGAGATCAGCTTGTTGATCTCCAAGGCTTGCAACATTATCTTTGTTGTTGGCAGTTTTCCCACTGGGAATAGTTCCGTTGATCAGACGTAACTCAGTTCAGCTAATGCATTGCAATTGAAAAGTTATATAGTTTATAAGTGTTCTTGTGGCGATTCTCTCGGAATCTTCCAAAAACATAACTGACAGCTTCACTTCAGTTCGTTTCGTGCAGATAAGTGGAAACAAAGACCCGTTTTCTGATTAATGCAGTATCCCATTTACTGGTCCAGTCTCTCATAGGACAGATGGCAAGGCCCCTCCTCAGAAGATGATTTTAGCCATTATTCAGAACATTGGTTCTTCCTTGCCTTCTGTGAATTTGAGCATTTATGCTCCATAGCTCTGCAACTTTGTTCAGAGCGGTGTAGCATCCATTTCATTCCTCTGAACTCCCAGCTAACTCTTTTGTGGTCAGCACACTTGGGCAGCAGCAGAAGCATTATTGGAAGGAGTTCGCTCACACAGCAGAAGCTCGCTCACATTTTTAGAAGCTCGACTGGAAGGAGCTTTCCACTCTAGAAGCTCTCCCTTACTAGGAGCTAGCCAGGCAGCAGCTCTTTGAAAGTCAGTGGGTTTTGTGATTCTCACTTCAACCCTGTGATTGAATAGCTGGGTTAATTTGGGCAGGGTTATGCAGGGAGGTCAGCATTGTATTGACTCTTTCCACACAATGAGTTTCTCATCATAATTAGTCAGAATAACTAACCGTCAGGATTATTGGTAACCTTGCCGATCACACTCATGACAGCAGCTCGTTAGCTCACTAGTCAGTGTACCTCATCACTGTGTTCCCACAGGAGATTTAGGTTATGTAACATCTTTAACAAGTGAAATACTTTACTCCTTAAAACGTCTAGAATTCAATCTAGTTTCATTTAAACCATTAGGCTAGAAAGTTTACAAACTTTCTTGAACAACTGATTTGTTCATTAAGAGAACTCAATCTCTAAGACAGCATCCATGTGACACGTCATAACACCTCTGGCGATGAAAGCATTCATGCTTTTGTGAACAAATTGCTTGCTCACCTTTAGAACTAAGAATTAAGTAATCATTGTATTGATCGATTCATGCCGTAATGTTACATTACATTGTTTTGCACACATCAGTCTCATAACCAAACTATCGAGAATATCAGTTGTACGATAGGTTCCTTATCATTATAGCATCCTTCACAAACACCTATGTATTGTTCAGTGTATTATGTTAAATAATTTTCAGAAAATTATTAATTGGTTAATTTCTACTTTTCTTTCTTCTAGAATTTAATCATGTTTACTACATTGACTATTCAACCCCTTTTGAAATATAAGTCAATTACTCAGGATCATAATGCATGATCACTTTTTAATATTGGACTTCGAATTAGTTGTATTCCTTCGAACTATATTAGTCAAGCCTTAACAGTATACCATGGGATATCAAACTGATTGTCAGATGAGCAGTGACTGATTTACTTCACTCTTGCGTTAGTAAACACTGCATACACTCGGGTTATTAAGGATCATTCCAGATTCTGGGCATACGTTAAACTAAATAAAAGAGCAATGATCTGATTACTCAGTTTTGAGGTAACCAACAAAAAAACGCTTCAGAAGTGAAATTCTTCCACCCCACGTGAGATTCCACTGGCAGGCTACTCTCAGCAATTCCCCCTCCAACCCCCCCCCCCTTCTCAGTTTGAGATCGGAGTGAGGAGTGTCCCTGACTGGTCCCTGACGCTTCCTACCTGTGGTGCGCAACAAGCATGTGTTGATCCACTTGGACAACACATCAGCGTGAGGCATGTTAACCATCAGGTTGGCCATCTCCCTGGGATTGCATTGCCTCGCCTTCAGGCTTTTGACTTGGACCCAAAGGAACCAGAGAGGTGGAGTTTGTTGAAGCTGTGCGCTTGGTTGCGCTTAGCATTAAATAAGTAAACAGACAGCAAATAAAAAGGTTGTAAAAAAACACTGACACCAAAGCAAGACAAGGCACTTGCGGCCAAAATAAATAGACAAACAAAACGAATAGACACTAACAAAACAGGGTGGACGAACGCTACACAAAACAAATATGGTGCTGGTGCTTCCAGCACTCGTAGCAATTGATATTTATAATTATGCTTCTCCTGTCTCTCTCCCCCGTTCTCCACTCCCGAACACACAACCCCGAGTGAGTGAAGACATGCTGCTTTTATTCAGCTGTACAGAGACTCGATTGCTAATCAGTCATTCAATTGGAGTCTTGGTACAACTGCACGTGAATTAATAAGTGCAATTCCCTGTGCTCACATATTATTACATTTTACCTGCACGTGAAGTGCTGTGCAATCCTTGTGCCTAAATACAAATATACATTTTGCTCGTAACCCATATTACATCCCGTGTATCAATGACTATACACCAACATTAACACACTACATGCAACATGCAACACAGGAAATACACACAGGGGCGGGGCAACATTGCCACAATCCCTCATTGCCTTCAATGGGCACAAGGTTCCTTGACGTTGCTCCTAGGGAGTTATCTAACAATCATGGATTATATTGCCCCGAAATGCATTCTTCTTAGATGTGGTCTCAGGATCGGTTGAGTTCTGCTCCTTCAATCACGTTCTGCAGCATCTTGCCTTCTAATCACTCCTATATGGTTTGATGATCTAGTAGTTTGGTCTCTGTGGTGCAATAGGTTAGTGCATTTGGCTGTTAACCAAAAGGTTGGTGGTTCAAGCCCACCCAGGGATGATGCTTTTTGCATTTCTTAATGACATTAGAAAATGGCACTGTAATATGTTGTTAGTTCCTCCAATTACACTGAAGAAAAGAATGTGCTCTGTTTTTAGTTCAAAATAATAATAATAATAATAATAATAATAAACTAGTTCTCCTGTTTACCAAAACCCAGGATGGAACCAGGGACCTTCAGATCTTCAATACAACGCACTCCCAATTGAAATACTTCAGTTTGACAGGAGTCTCGTTTTGAGATACAGAACAGCTTGGAAACATCATAACAGAATCATTGTACACTGAAACGTGTACATTGAAAGTCTATTAACATCTTTAACACAATAATCTGCGTTCCAATAGCAGTTAATCCACTGGTTTTGTTCACATATTAACAAGATGTTTTCAGGAATCATGCATAATAAAAACGAAATTATGTAAGTTTACCAATGCACAAATACACAGCATATTTAAGTCTTCCCACGTGAATTTCAAATACTTACTGACAGGTACAGCCCTTTCGCAATGTAAACTCTGCTTTGTTTGAACACCAGCAATGGGCTGGATAATATGTAGTAAACCACGATACTGTTGTTCCCACTTTCTTTGTTTACATTCATATATCATTTATAAATCTAGTTAAAAGATTTAACATTAAGCTAAATATTTGATTGGCTCTTGTAATGCTAATCGGGGGAATATGTAGACATTACAAGGCCAATCAAATTGCGTGAAAGCACAAAGCGGGAGGAAAGCATTTGCATATAAATTCCCGATTTAGCTGGCCAGTTAAATATTTAGTTAAATGGTAAATCTTGTAACTAGATTTATAAATTATATCTGAATGTACACATTTAAAAAAATATATTTATTTTCACAACATTTATAAATCTGGGGAAAAAAATACATTATTTAAGTTAAATCTGGAAAGAAATGTTAAAATATTAACGTTTTCTTTCTTTTTTTTTTTTTTTTTTTACACATGGTACCCCATAGATATGTGCATTTGCTATTTTAGGAGCAATAATCAACAAAAGCATAATTACAATAACCATTAACCCTGACACAGAAGAGGGTTCCTCTCTATGCTCTCGACAATATAAGGACACTTTCTGAAGTCCTTTTATATAGATTAGAAGGAGGTAAAGTCGAAAGCCTAATTCTAAATAATACCGGTATATTATTTACTATTTGTTAATTTAAAAAATATATAATCTTAATAACGTTTTGGAATCTTACTTACAAATGTTAAACTACCTTTTTACAAAAGTATCAGGACCCCGCTGGGCTTACTAACATGTGCCCGCTTCAAGTCTCATATATATATATATATATATATATATATATATATATATATATATATATATATATATATATATATATATAAAATCTAGCGAGTATATTTCTTGCTAATAACCTGAAAACGTAGCGAAACGCGCAAATTCAGCTACGACATTCAGAAACGTCGCGGGAAATTCCCTTTAACTACATAGAATTTGCAGTGGATGGAAAACCATTTTTTCGCCCTTATGTCGCTACTATTTTTGTAGCAGTTTTTCCGAGTAACTTATAAACTCGCTGGATACACGGGTGGAAAGCGCCCTATAGAGTACATGCCGCAGTTATACGAGGTCGGCTTTCCCCATCAGGCCACAGACTGCACAGACGTCCTGCCTGTAGATCCCAAGAACTACAAATCCCACAGGCGGAAGGAAACTGAGGAGGGGAATGTTTCTTATGTGACTCCACAGGAACGAACTTGTGCTTTCGTTTTGCTCAGTGTCTGAAGTTGTGTTGGTTTTTGAATTATTGCTTTTATGGCGTGTGTTTAATAAGAGAGTTCGGTTCTGAAAGGTCTGTGTGTTCCTTGAATGTGCATCATGGGGGCTGAGGTGCTGGTGGAGTTAGATGTGTGACGCTGAATGGAGTCCTGTGAAGGTACGCTATATTTATTAAAAAAAATTAAAAAACGGATTACTGTATTTTAAATAGCGTTCATTTGACATGTTTAGAGCTGTCTAACGTTTTATTTAATGTAATAGGTGTATTAATGTATATGATGTGTCTTTCGTTTCGTTGACTTTCGACGGATGTACTCAGTACATTTGAAACTTGGTACTAAGCTGAGCTCAGTGGCGGCTGGTGGTCAAAAAAAAAAGAAAAGAAAGCAGAGGTCTTGGGATGCCGTTAGCCACGAGCAGAAGAATCGTATTCTATTCTGACTGACAATGTTCTGCCCCAATTCAAAGCTGCTGAATGTATGTTCTCCACCAGGCAGCAGAAAAAAAGAAAACGGTAGGTACACACTGCCAACGTATGTTTAAAATACAACCCTAACAGCATTTAGACTTCAAGGCCACGTCACTTAAACATATTTTGCATACAATATGTTCAAAACAAAATTATTAAAGCAGGTGAAAGTCAGAGAAATATCAAGCACACCCTATCGACTTCATTTGTTAAACTTAATGCATGGCAAACACTAATTAGATACCGTTCTGTACATCTATGTAATATAAAAGCAACCAGGCAAACTTTAGTTCTACAAGGTACATTACTCAGCTGTATGTTGAATCAAAGGGTGTCTAATGGAAAATGTCCTCCCAAAAGTAAACAAAAACAATAATTTTAATTATAATTAATAACATTTATTATCATTTTGCATCGTTGATCTAGATTTATATAATACAAAAAAAATAATGTTCCCACTGCCCCCAGTGCTGTCTGTGTGACTGACAGAAGGAGGACACAGACAGAGAATTCTCTTCTTCCTTTCTTTGGTGGATAAACAGTATTTTTTCAGTAAAAGAAAAAAAAAAAACTTTTATACACTAACCTGCCCCAGAAGTTGAAGTTTAACTTAACAAATGACACGGGGTGCGTTCACGATGTTCATTCTGCGCAAAACCTGCCCTACTTCGCCACCTGCGTGAACTCACCTGGAAAACGCAGGTCAAGCAGCAATGGGCTTCAGAGGCTGCACAGCCGCTCAGTTTTCCCAAGAGTATCGCTGCACAATGAAGGCTCGCACAGCGTAGCTCTCGCAGGGAGCTAACATTGGGTAGTGCTGTGTGCGCAACTCGTAATTAACGTTGTGCTTCATTTACCCTCAACACCCCTACCAAGTGACCATCAGTGCTTGAAATGGGAAAAAAAAGTGGTGGTACTCTCAGGCACTCTGTCCAACTAGGGCCTTATTAAGGGGCGGGCCTACAGGTCCCAGGCCCCCCAGAAAACTAGGGGCCCCATAATTATGATCTTACATATTCCATCTTCCATTTGTTTTATTTACCGAGCCTTAGAATGCAGGTGTATCATGTACATCAGTGTAAAACCAGTAAATACTGTCACAATTTTGATTTAATAACACTTGACACCCCTGCTCTTGAAAATGGCTCAAGTGTTTTTGATAAGTGACCTGCCTGTTTTTAGTGGAGCTGTGTAATTTAATGTACTACCACTGTGTGCTTGCGTATTTTAACTGCTGCTGGTATGCTGATTAGTAAATCATGGATTTGGCTGCCAACCCTCGCTACTCAACTGGGGGTGATAAATGGAAAAAAAAGAAAGTTTAAAAGAATCAGCTTTAGTAGAACAAAATCCAAAGTTTGGCTTGTTTTTACAAAAAAAAAAAAAAAAAAAAAAAAAAGACAAGCCCCCTCTAAGACAGGTGTGAAGTGGCTGAAAAAAACAATAAGGAGCAAGACAGCCCTCGGAACTGGTAATACTGAGAAACTGCAGGCAAAAGAAAGTGCGGTAGAAATGCAACAGCCTCTAACTGCATTCGAAGCTGCTCAACAAAAGGCCAATTTATGTAGTCCATGCCCAGGGCCTTAATCTGACCCTGTGTCCAGCTCTCTCTCTGTCTCCCTTTCCACCTCTATCTCTTTCTCAAGCATCCTGTCCAGCTGTCTCTCTTTCCTGCTCTCCATGTCCAGCTCATCTCGTCTAATCGCGACTTGACCAGGAACATTCAAAATAAATTCCCCCGCTCTGTTTTGCAGTGCACTCTGGGAGTTGCAGTTGTTTTGTAATGCACTCTGGGAGTTGCAGTTGTTTTGTAATGCACTCTGGGAGTTGCAGTTGTTTTGTAATGCACTCTGGGAGTTGCAGTTGTTTTGTAATGCACTCTGGGAGTTGCAGTTGTTTTGCAGTGCTCTCTGGGAGCTGCAGTTACTTTGTAATGTGCTCTGGGAGTTGCAGTTGTTTTGTAACGCACTCTGGGAGTTGCAGTTGTTTTGCAGTGTACTCTGGGAGTTGTCATTGTTTTGCTGTGCACTCTGCTGCGAGTGCACAGCAAAACAGACAACTCCCAGAGTACACTACAAAACAACTGCAACTGTTGCTTTGCAATGCAGTCTGGGAGCTGCAGTTGCTTTGAGTGAATACCGCCCCATTTCAAGCACAAGTGACCATAAATAGAGTGGGAGTGGGAGAACGCTGAACATAATGATTACCCTGTGAGGATTAATTGGTGATCCACGGCGAATACCCTGCGAATCTTAGGGTTAGGACTTTAGGATTAGGATATTGTTGTGTGTATTTAAAGTTACAGCTAATACCCCACAAACCTTAGGTTTAGGGTTTAGTTATTGTTATGAAATAAACTTTGTTTTAGTACCTAAATTCATGACCCTTATGTGATCGGGCTGTAGGGTACAGTCAGCACTCGCATATTCGACCCTTTAAAATTTTGACATCGGTGACAGTTAAGAGTGTGACGCATATCTGATTATTTCATTTTGGCCCGTTCCAACCCTTATATCTTTTTTTGTGTTCCCTGAAAAACTGAATATCAAAAATACATTTTTGTGTTTTAAAATAAGTAGGCTTCCATTTAGATGTACTGCAACGGTTTTGTTGGTACAGTATTATGTTTTTAATAGAAGTAGTATTTTAGTTCAGAATGATATGATTCTAAATATATCACTTAGCAAAACTGAAGAGACGACACGTTAAGTATAATACAGTACATACTTTTAAATCCAGTATGTATTGTAGCGGTGTGTAAAATCTCTCATTAACGACCTAACAGCAAAATTAAATCTAAATGTTTTCCATGCACAGAACTGCGTAAAACGTAAAAGGCAATGCAATTTACGTGAAATATAACAGGGGCTTTATTGACACTCTTACAATCTTAACTGTCTTAATAAAGACGAAACAAAAGATTTGAACACAAACAATTAACGTATTATTTCTTTCTCTGTTTTGTACGTGTGTGGCGAGTTTGCGCGTATGGAGGAGTGAGACTTTTTGGCAGAGAGAGCGCTAATAAAAAGAGTGGTTTAATGCTATTAAAATCAGCCCTAGTGTCCTGCCTTTTCTGCACTGCCGCTAGAAATCCAGCACACAGTCGCTACATTGTTGTCAGAAGTGGAGGCGAGGCAGGTACCCAGGTACCCTACAGGAGAGAGTGTAGATTTGCAAAACTAGACTTGCCAAAATAATTGGCATAGGCAAAACTAGATTGGCCCAGCATCAATGTTAACGCTTTGGACGAGAGTTGGATGAAACTAGACTTGCCTGGACTAGCGCCAAATTCAGTGAAAACTGTTGAAAAAAAGGGTTTCGCCCAGTCGTCTTTCAAGTTCTGGTAACTTTGGGATTCACCCAGAAGCCTTTGTCGAAACTAGATTTGCCCGGGCAAAACTAGACTCGCCAGACCACAGAGTTTCGTCCTTAACATAGACATATATAAATAGATATTAAAAAAAAAAAAAAAAAAAAAAGAAGACTTCTCATTGTGCATAAGCCAAAGGGTAAACATATACTCACTCTCTCTCTCTCTCTCTCTCTCTCTCTCTCGCTATATATATATATATATATATATATATAAATATACACACAGTACCAGTCAAAAGTTTGAGTATACTTGCTGGAAACTAGGTTTTTTTCATAATTGACAATGTTTTATGTCGCATGCGTTTCTGTAAATACTTGAAAATGAAAACACATTTTACAATATACAAAACATAAGGAGTATGAAAGCAATGTTCAAGAAAATTGTCTCTAAAACTTGGATTCCTCAAAATAGCCACCCTTTGCCTTAATAACAGCCTCACAAACACGAGGCATTTGGTTAACAAGTTTCAGCAGGAAATCACCTGACATGTCTTTCCAGCTGTTCTGCAGCAATTCCCAGAGATGTAGGGCACTTGTGTGTAGCTTTGCTTTGACTCTTCTGTCCAGTTCATCCCATACAAGTTCTATGGGATTGAGGTCTAGAGACTGGGCAGGCCAGGTCATTAGATTGAGTTGTCCTTCACTTTCCTTCTTCGCCAGATAGTTCTTGCACAACTTTGAGGTGTGTTTCGGGTCATTATATTGCTGAAGAATGAAGGACTGCCCAACTAGCCGTAATCCTGATGGAATGGCATGCCTCTGAAGTATGCTATGATAGCCATGCTGGTTGAGCTTGCCATGGACTTAGTAAAGATCACCATCTCTGTCACCAGCAAAGCAACCCCAGACCATGACACTGCCTCCTCCATGCTTGACAGTGGGAACCACACGTGCAGAACTCATAAGAACATAAGAAAGTTTACAAACAAGAGGAGGGCATTCAGCCCATCTTGCTCGTTTGGATGTTGGTAGCTTATTGATCCCAAAATCTCATCAAGCAGCTTCTTGAAGGATCCCAGGGTGTCAGCTTCAACAATATTACTGGGAGTTGATTCCAGACCCTCACAATTCTCTGTGTAAAAAAGTGCCTCCTATTTTCTGTTCTGAATGCCCCTTTGTCTAATCTCCATTTGTGACCCCTGGTCCTTGTTTCTTTTTTCAGGCTGAAAAAGTTCCTTGGGTCGACACTGTCAATACCTTTTAGAATTTTGAATGCTTGAATTAGGTCGCCACGTAGTCTTCTTTGTTCAAGCCTGAACAGATTCACTTCTTTTAGCCTGTCTGCATATGACATGCCTTTTAAGCCCAGAATAATTCTGGTTGCTCTTCTTTGCACTCTTTCTAGAGCAGCAATATCTTTTTTATAGCGAGGTGACCAGAACTGCACACAATATTCAAGATGAGGTCTTACTAGTGCATTGTACAGTTTTAACATTACTTCCCTTGATTTAAATTCAACACTTTTCACAATGTATCCGAGCATCTTGTTAGCCTTTTTTATAGCTTCCCCAAATTGTCTAGATGAAGACTAGAAAAAAAAAAAAAACTCCTAGGTCTTTTTCATAGATTTCTTCTCCAATTTCAGTATCTCCCATATGATATTTATAATGTACATTTTTATTTCCTGCGTGCAGTACCTTACACTTTTCTCTATTAAATGTCATTTGCCATGTGTCTGCCCAGTTCTGAATCTTGTCTAGATCATTTTGAATGACCTTTGCTGCTGCAACAGTGTTTGCCACTCCTCCTACTTTTGTGTCGTCTGCAAATTTAACAAGTTTGCTTACTATACCAGAATCTAAATCATTAATGTAGATTAGGAATAGCAGAGGACCTAATACTGATCCCTGTGGTACACCACTGGTTACCACACTCCATTCTGAGGTTTTTCCTCTAATCAGTACTTTCTGTTTTCTACATGTTAACCACTCCCTAATCCATGTACATGTGTTTCCTTGAATCCCACCTGCGTTCAGTTTGAGAATTAATCTTTTGTGTGGGACTTTGTCAGAAGCTTTCTGGAAATCTAAATAAACCATGTCATATGCTTTGCAGTTATCCATTATCGATGTTGCATCCTCAAAAAAATCAAGCAAGTTAGTTAGACACGATCTCCCTTTCCTAAAACCATGTTGACTGTCTCCCAGGACCCTGTTACCATATAGGTAATTTTCCATTTTGGATCTTATTATAGTTTCCATAAGTTTGCATATAATAGAAGTCAGGCTTACTGGTCTGTAGTTACCTGGTTCAGTTTTGTTTCCCTTTTTCTGGATCGGTATTACGTTTGCAATTTTCCAGTCTGTCGGTACCACCCCTGTGTCAAGAGACTGCTGCATGATCTTGGTTAGCGGCTTGTAAATTACTTCTTTCATTTCTTTGAGTACTACTGGGAGGATCTCATCCGGCCCAGGGGATTTGTTTATTTTAAGAGCTCCTAGTCCCTTTAACACTTCTGCCTCAGTTATACTAAAGTTATTTAAAACTGGATAGGAACTGGATGGCATGTGGGGCATGTTGTCAGTATCTTCCTTTGTAAAAACTTGTGAAAAGTAATCATTTAATATATTTGCTATTTTTTTTTCTTCATCTACGATTTTGCCATTTGTATCTCTTAAACATTTAATCTCCTCTTTGAATGTTCTCTTGTTGTTGTAATATTGGAAAAACATTTTGGAATTGGTTTTAGCTCCCTTAGCAATGTTCATTTCTATTTCTCTCTTGGCCTTTCTAACTTCCTTTTTGACTTGCGTTTGCAGTTCTATGTACTCTTTCTGCATACTTTCTTTTTGGTCCTTTTTTAATGCTCTATAAAGTGCCTTTTTTCGCTGAATATTTTTTTTAATTGATCTATTAAATCATTTTGGCAATTCAGTTTTACATTTAGATTTGTCTACTTCAGGGCTGTAATTGTTTTGCGCCTCTAGTACTTCTGTGGGTGTTTTCTCTATTTTACTCCAGTCTACTTCTGTTAGTCTCTGTTTCATACCTTCATAGTTTGCTTTTCTAAAATTGTAAACCTTAGCTTTAGTCATTACTTTTGGGGTTTTAAAAAACACTTCAAATGAGACCATGTTGTGGTCTGAGTTTGCCAGTGGTTCTCTGACCTCTGTTTTAGTTATTCTATCTTCGTTATTTGAAAAGACTAAATCAAGGCATGCCTCCCCTCTAGTCGGTGCCTTGACAAATTGTGTTAGGAAGCAGTCATTTGTCATTTCCACCATTTCT
The DNA here is from genome assembly GCF_017654505.1 of Polyodon spathula. NCBI lineage: Eukaryota > Metazoa > Chordata > Actinopteri > Acipenseriformes > Polyodontidae > Polyodon > Polyodon spathula. Next base: position 16,840,394 of record NC_054556.1, read on the forward strand.
ATTTCATCCTTCGCGCTACCCACCAGGTTTTCCCATTTTATTTGGGGGAAGTTGAAATCCCCCATTAGTATGTCTTCTCCTTTGCTACACGCATTTCTAATGTCATTGTATAACAGATTATTGTGCTCACCGTCTGAATCTGGCGGTCTATAGCATGCTCCTATTATTATGCCCTTTGAATTTTTGTCCGTTATTCTGACCCATATTGATTCGGTTTTATTTTCTTTATCCAGGTTTAACACCTGGGCTTCAAGACTGTTTCTTATGTATAGCGCTACCCCTCCTCCTCTTCTGTCCTGCCTGTCTTTCCTATACAGTGTATACCCACAGATATTATATTCGTCCCCATCACTCTCAGACAACCACGTTTCTGTAACACCTATCACATCATAGTTACCTGTTAGTGCAGTAGCTTCAAGTTCTAGAATTTTGTTTCTGATACGTCTAGCATTTAGATAAATACATTTAATGGTTGTCTTCCCTGAGTTGTTGTTCTTGTTTTTATGCAGTCTCCCTTCTGTTTTTTTGTTGATTTCTCCCCCCTTCCTTTCTAGTTTAAATGCTTCTGAACCTGCTCGAGGATCTTTTCTCCGAGTAGACTGGTTCCCTTGTTATTTAAGTGCAGTCCATCCCGTCTATACAGATAGTCCTCGTTGTAGAATGTGGTCCAATGATCAAGATAGGTGAAGCCTTCCCGTGTGCACCACATCTTCAGCCATGCGTTTTGATTAATTATTTCCAGCTGTCCATATGGTCCTTTGCAAGGTGCGGGTAGTATACCAGAAAATACCACAGTTTTGGTTTTCTCTTTTAATTTCCTTCCTAGCTCTCTGAATTTGTTTTGCAGGGATTTTGGTCTGTCTCTTCCAATGTTGTTTGTACTGATGTGGACGACTACTACCGGGTCGTCTCCTGTTCGTTCTATGAGCCTGTCCATGCCTTCCCCTCGCCCATGTCTGAGAACGGCGCTGAATTTGAATCAGCTGCTCCGAGTTTCAGGTTCTTTGTTATCAGAAAAACACATGCGGCTGTTTGACTTTGAGCTGCTGCTGTGTTTCTCCAATGTCCTCTGTTTTCTGATTAAAATTCAAGATGCAACTTCTCCTTACTGCTTCTAAACTGCTCTGTACTTTTCCACGCCTGTACTTCTCCCACTCGCTGTCCCTTCCGCTCACTGTAGCTGGGAAGACTGCCTCGTTTAACTCTCACCCTCTCTGCATCTTACAAATACTCGGCGGTTGGACCCAGATATTTCAAATTTTGACTCGTCAGTCCATAAGACCTACTTCCACTCCTCAGACATCCAGTTTCTGTGTTTTTTGGCCCAGGCAAGTCTCTTCCTCTTATTCTGCACTCTTAACAATGGTTTCTTTGCAGCAGTTCTTCCAGTTAAGCCAGCTTCACGCAATCTCCTCTGAACATCTGTACTTCTAGTAGCATTTAGGTGAGCTTGTATTTCAGGGGCAGTTAATCGCCGGTTTCTCAGACTTGTGACTCGAATGAACTTCTTCTCTGATTCTGAGGTCACCCTTGGCCTGCCTGAGCTTGTTCAGTCCTCATGAGTGCCAGTTTCTTGAAATCGTTTGATGGTCTCGGCCACAGCAGTTACAGACACTTGCAGAGTTTTTGCGATTTGCCCTAAAGATTGACCTTCATTTCTTATAGTAATATTTCTTTTTTGCTTAACTGAGCGTATTTTGCCATTTTCTGCTCCCTTACATTCAGGAATGACAAACTTATGCCTATGCTACCTATATTTATATATATATATATATATACTGCACTGTCTGTGGACCCATCTGACATCACTGACAAGAACTTTGCTGTTTCAATCTTTTCCTGCAGCTGCCTCTGCAATCTAGTGCATAAAGGCTTCATGCCTGCATGGCATTCCTACATTCACCCATATTCACAATTCAAACTGTTGGAAAACATGGATCGACAATTGATTAGGAGTTTGCTACTCATGTGGACTGGCAGAGCTATACTGGTGTTCTTTTCTGAAAAGAGACTAATATTCAATACTCATCTTGTGTGTGCTTTTCCAGTTCCGTTTGCAGAGAGGTTGTGGCGTCTGTGTAATACTCATCTCCGAATAAAGTAGCCACAGCAGAATCCTTGTCAGAGCATTGTTTATTTGCGGGTGGTCCACTTGCTTCTGATGTACCTGGTTCCTTTTCTGCGATATCAGTGTTCTCTAGGAGACTTGAAAGTAATTCCCCAACTTTATCTTTGACTGCATTCCTGACCGCATCCTGTGTAAACTTCAGGTGTTTGTATTTGGGTTCTAGACGATGAGAGCCACAGGTAGAGCAAAGGTAATTTAATTTATTGTATGTGTGTGTGTTTGTGTCTGTGTGTGTAGGCTAGTGTGACAACCTCTGAACTCAGTGCATTCTTCACACTCCTGGAGATAAAAGATCCATACCTCTGCCTTTTGTTATCTTCCTGCGACCCCCTTTGATCCTAGTGGCATTATCTCTTTCGATCTCTCTGAAGTCTTTAGAGCCTGTGCTAATTGTAGTCCACAGCATTGTTATCTCGTTAGCTTGCAGTCAATGTTGGGCAAGAGCTTGTAGACGCAACGTCTATCAATGGTTAGCAGTACATGCAATTTGAACCAAACAGTCTGCTATCTGCAATATTAGTCTCTTTTCAGAAAGAACACCAGTATAGCTCTGCCAGTCCACATGAGTAGCAAACTCCTAATCAATTGTCGATCCATGTTTTCCAACAGTTTGAATTGTGAATATGGGTGAATGTAGGAATGCCATGCAGGCATGAAGCCTTTATGCACTAGATTGCAGAGGCAGCTGCAGGAAAAGATTGAAACAGCAAAGTTCTTGTCAGTGATGTCAGATGGGTCCACAGACAGTGCAGTCATGGAAGAGGAGCTGCTGTATGCGCGACTCAGTCAAGCAGGGAAGGTGTAAGTGAAAAAGGCAGATGCCAAACATAGATTGGAATTGATATGTTCCCTCATGAGAAAGGTTGATGGCAGTAGTGGTTTTGAAGAGCTATAGAAAGAAAAGCTGCTTGCTTGTGATACTGATGGTGCCGCTATCATGCCAGGGGCAAAGAGTGGTGTTGTCAGCAGGCTTCATGGCGACACATGTTTTAGGAATTCACTGCATGGCTCACCGTTTTGAATTAGCTTTTGCTGATGCCATTAAAACCAACACCCTGTACCAGAAAGTGGAAGGGCTCTTGATGGGCTTATATTACTTCTATCATAACAGCCCACTGAACAGGGCAAACCTGATCAACAGCTACAGAGTCCTTGGACAGAAACCACTCTTACCCACTCGAGTGGGAGGCACAAGGTAGGTTTCCCACTTCCTGAGAGGCAATGTTTTGCTCAGCATTTAATAAACAGAACAGAAAATAAAAAGGTTGTACAAACAAACACAAACACAGGACACGGCACACGTCACCAAAACAAAAAAGACAAACAAAACGGACTAGATAAACAAACACGGTGAGCAGATACTTTAACTACTATTATTATTCTTATGATTACTTTTACCTCCATCTCCTATCCCGTTCTCCACTCACCGAACACCCAACCGCGAGTGGGTGAAAACATGCTGTTTTTATGCAGCTGTACCAAGACTCGACTGCTAATCAATCATTCAATTGGAGTCTCGGTACAACTGCACGTGAATTAATAAAGTGCAATTTCCCGTGCTCACATATTATTACTTTTTACTTGCACGCGAAGTGCTGTGCAGTCCTCGTGCCTAAATACAAATATACATTTTAAACACTCGTGTTAAAGACCCGTTTATATCCCGTGTACCAATGACTATACACCAACATTTAACAAACCACACGCAACATAACAGATAGTATATACAGGGGCGGGCACTTTGTCACACCATCATATTTAAACTTTCTCTTTTAAATGACAGTTTGAGTCATTTTATATGGATTTCTTGCTTTGCATTTTAGATTCAATCACCAGATGCTGAAGGCATCCAGGGTGTGCAGCAGAGCAAAGCTCGAAAGTTTTACAGCACTGCTACAGCAAGCGGTGTTGTGAAATTTAGCTGTTCCTGCATGATGCTCTAACTCACCTGAGCAATTTGTCTCAGACGCTGTAAAAGACAATTATTACCGTGGCAGAGGTTCACAGTGCACTGTCATCCACCCAGGCCATGATTGAAAAATGCAAATCCAGGCCTGGCCCCATTGAAAGTTGTTATGGCCAACACTTGCTTTGAGGGTGTCACTTTGTCAAACTGTGACACTGAAAGCTCCTTGCATTATCAAAGGACAGATTGTTAGACAGGCTGACAAGCAGCATGGATAACCGGTTCCAATGTAGACACTGGAATCTTGTGTGCCACAAAAGTGGTAGACTCTAGAACTTGGCCAAATCCTGCAAACATTGCAGATTTTGGCGATTTAGAGATCGAAATCCTTGTGGAGCACTTCAGGACAATATTGACTTCCTCTGGGGTCAGTGTAGATGAGATGCCTGATCAATGGACTGTTCTAAAGTCCAAGATCCACCAGCAAGCAACATTCACACCAGAGGCTCTGGAGAAGCTCTCCTGGCCTGAGGTGCATAGGATGCACAGGGATCAGTGCTCCTCCCTGCTGGACCTGGTGGATCCTGTCCTGTGCCTGCCAGCTTCTACAGCTGAATGTGAAGAGGCTTTAATATAATGAAGCAAGTGAAAAGTAATTGGCGGTCGAGTCTGAAGTGTGATACTCTCTCAGACTTGCTCATGGTTCAACTTGTAGCTCCACAGATAAGAGTTTGACCCAAACCCAGCAATTGAGCTGTGGCATGTTGCTAGCCTTAGGTGCAGGAGACCAGAATTTATGGATGGCAGAAAGTGTAGTGATGAAATCAGGATGGAAACACAAGATGAACAAGAGGAGCCTTGGAGATGAGTCTGAAGAGGAGATTGCGTGATTTAATGTAGCAAATGGCAATATTACAGTTTAGGGGGCATTATATAAGAACATAAGAAAGTTTACAAACGAGAGGAGGCCATTCGGCCCATCTTGCTCGTTTGGTTGTTAGTAGCTTATTGATCCCAGAATCTCATCAAGCAGCTTCTTGAAGGATCCCAGGGTGTCAGCTTCAACAACATCACTGGGGAGTTGATTCCAGACCCTCACAATTCTCTGTGTATTAGTCCTACAGTGGAAACATGGTGTTTTTTGTTTATTATGAATGATTGTTTCTACTTTTATTTAATATTTATTTTGTTAGTTTTTAGTTATTATACTTCCTCTGAATTGCCTAGTCAATTACTATAATGTAAATGTTATTAACTAATTAAACTTTTAAGCTACAAATTACAAAAATAATAAAGAAGAAACACAGCCCTGTACATGGTGTACTGTAAGATTTTTTTTCTTGAATTAGATTTGCTGAAGTTGTTGGTGCACCCAATAGTTCATCCTTTTTGATTTTGTGAACTGTAACATTTTACAAGTGTGTTATTTGCACAGATCACTGATATTGTTCTAATAAATGTTGCTTTTTTTAAACCATTTTTTGTTCCATTATTGAAGAAACGCGCCGCAACGCATGTAAAGGTGTTTTCAGTGAATGGTCAAAAATTATTTTGGTGAATTTTTCTATCCACAAGCCAAAATGGCTGGTTCACCAAAAAGTTAATTTTAGGCCCTGCTTCTATTGTGGGGCTGTCATAATAACTGCACATATAGCAGTCTACCCATAGAAAACCATACGAATTGTATTTCAGGCTTGGGGAGGTATATAACAGTGCACATAGTGTTCCGCGTTAATTTGTGCAAGTCAAAGCCACATTTTCCCTTGTAGCTGGTACTTTGAGAACGTTTGGGCAATTGCTGTGCTGACAGAAATAGTATCTATAGAAGGTATGAACATGAGATTGGCACAAAACAAGCCAAGGTTATTTGGCTTGAAATCCTAAAAAGAAAATTAAATTGACAGAACTGGACTGTGCAAGCCAATCACACTGGACATTTCCATCAGTGCCTTCCTGTGGCAAAGTGGTTACCAGTGTGCAGGTGATCAATAAACAGGCAGATAATTATAATCCCGGTGCAGTGTTGTTTAATGATTTATAATCCGATTGCCTGATGGCGTAACAACAGCAAATAATAAACAATGTTAAAGGCAATACAGCGGCGTGTATTGCTCTGTTTAAATCCACGGTTGGTTCCAGATAAGAGTCCTGTTCTTATTCACCCACGCGTAACACAACACAGTCCACAGTGCGTGCTGGAGGGCTCGTGGTGAAGATACAGTCCTTAATGAAACAGTGCAGTGGTGTTGTCCGGGTTGGTGCTGGCCTTTGGCGACTGCTCTGGATCGTGTTAGCCGTTGAAACAGTAACAAACAGTATTTTCAGACAAGGCAAAACAAACAAAACACGATATTTCAAAACACTGGTCCTTCCGGGTCATTCCGTAACTACAACTGAAGGAAGAGGTTACGTCGCTTTGTCCCCTATTTATACAGTCACACATGACTCCTTGGTAAACTATTGCAGCTGCTAATTGGAGGAGCGGCTGTAATTGTTTCCCTTCCGTGTTGATCAGTTAGTGCACTGAAGCTCCACCCCCTTTTTTTTTCTAGATGACCGACTTCCCTTTAACCCTAGGAATGAAGTGTCAGGCCAAACAGTCTAGTGTACTCTGTTCCCACTACTTGGCGCCATCACAAGTCAGGCAGGAGATTTATCACCATAGATCATTCTATTTCCGTCACAGCTCCGTATAAGTTTACCAACTAAAGTATCGCTATTTTCTGTCAAATATTTGATTAAGTTTGTCGGCGTTAGGCAGTGTTTTACCAGTTGTACAGTACTTTCGCACAGTCACCAATACACACCGATAACCAAAGCACAGCGCTGTTACAAACTCATGAACACAGCCATTGTGTGCTTTCTTTTTATTAAAGCATGTGTAAAAGCTGCAGAAATGGATTGCTTGTCTCTCAGTTCACTTGTTTTAGTTTAATGTGTTGCTTAGTTGTCTGTATGTTGCTTAGTTGTCTGTATGTTCTTTTATTGTCAGTGTGAACATACACCTCAGTGCAGCAGTATTTGCAGCGCTATGTATCCTCTGCCTCATCTGATCCACGTCTGCTATTTTTTTATTTTTGTATACTTTTGTATATTTATTTTTTATTTTTAATTTTCATAAACTGATTTACATTTTCTCCCCATCCTCATACACTAAAAATATTATGTTTCTGTGCAAGTATTTTAGTTTTTGATCAAGGTAGTAGTTAATATGACCAGCAATTGCCACAATACAGATTTGAATGTTATTTGATCCTCTGACGTCTAAACATATGCTGTATCCTAGGATGCAGTTGTAGGGCTGCTTATTGCAATATCGGAGTCAAAATAAAACGACATTTTAATCAAAGTAATGTGTATTTCCTAGAAAACAGTACCAGGAAAATATTGAATAATAGACAAAAATTGGGTATAAATGAGTAAAAACTGACATCCAGTTAAAAAACAAAAAATCTGTAATTTTTCTGCAAAATTTTGAATAAACTGCAAACACGAAACAGTAAGTATACACTAAGCTTGGGGTTTCTCAGTCTTTAGCCTAAACACCAAGAAAAGCAGATACATTCACTCGGATTCATTCAAAACCAAAACAGCATTTGCTCCAGTGCAAAGTTTGCACTATTTGAAATAAAGCAAATAATTTGCATGCTAATACAAAATACAAGCGAACAAGCCATATTTTCCCCAAAAGGAATAAACAGCTAATGCTTAGACGGTATCTTTCGACTCCCATTCCAGATGACAGTTGCAAAATCTATCTATCTATCTATCTATCTATCTATAGATATATAATATTTTTTTTACGGTTGTTAGGCACTTTAGAAACAAATGTCTCTCTTCTATCATCACAATTTTTAATTCCCAAACAAATCGCTTCAAATTATTCATCTGTGCACGTGCTAGTCAGAGCTTCTGTATTTTTGGCATAAACCTCCCAGTTAAAAAATGCCATTGTTGTAGTGCTCCATGCAGTTGTGTCTGTAATTCCCGCTGTAATTGTGTTCATCTCCCACTCTATTTCCCACCACTCGTTTTCTGCCTCCTGCTGAAACGCTACCCTATGTTTGCTTTATAATTATTTTTCATTTTATTATTTTTCGTTTTATAGGTTGAATTCAGTTTTATTTCGTGCTATTTTATATTTGCGAAAAACACAGGGCTCTACAAATGTGCCTTTGTAATGTGTAACAGTTACTCACTGAGTATTTGTTTCACATTAGAAACATGATTCAGTTAATGGTGGCTTTGAAGGCGATGCTTGGTATTGCATCAAAGGGAGCTGTAATATTTATATATATATATATATATATATATATATATATATATATATATATATATATTATATGATATATATATATATATATTGTGTGGGCATTGACTTTCTTACTTTCTTTTGTCAATTTCCCCCTACGTCTGACATATGTATGTCTTATAATGATATAGAATACACCAATTCGGAAATCCCAGTAAGCCGACATCAACTGAAAAGGATATTTTTTTTAATTTTTTTGATTTGCAGTAAAAAAAATGTGTCGACACTCTGGGATCGTAGAATCTTAACCACAGGAAAAACTCTGGGTGATAATCATTACATGATATATAACCAATATGTTGAATGACCCCTCAACGGTTGCGCTATCATGTGTCTTTAGGTACAATCAACGAAAAACAATTGGTGCTACCAAACAACAACAAAAACATTTGTATTTACATAAAAAAATGTATACCACATAAGGCGATAGAGAGATATATATATATATATATATACACACTTTAATGGAAAGATTCCACGCATTCTAAATAAGGTTGCGCTAGGGGGATATAGTCCCTGATATATGCCCTTAGAATCTTTGCAACCACATCACAAAAACAAATCAAACAAGAACTCCATCAGCTATTAACAAAATGTCATTTAAAGTAAATTTCAAGTTTTTTAATAAGATGTCAATTGAGGAATGGCTAAATCAAAATAAGGAAAAATAAGGCGGGAGAGCTCTCCACATGTCATAGAGCTAAGTTCATCGTGTCTACTCTCTTTCAGACAAACAGTCCTGTTTGACTTTTTGGAAAAGTTATTACGAATATTAGACCTTTCAAAGTTTAGTCAATGGTTCTCCTTTTCTGATTAAATAATATAATAATAATATACATCATATAATGATGATAATGTGTTAGAAACAAAAGGCTAGAAATAGGAGATCTTTAGTACCTCTTGTTTATTACACATGGAATTATGTTTAACCATTGTGTGCTAATAATAATAATTTTTAATAATAATAATAATAATAATGTACAGTTTTTAAAATACTTTTTCACAATCTGTTGTTCTCTGTTTATTCAAATAAGTGTACAGTTTTTAAAACGCTGTTTTGTACACATTTCATAGAGAAGATTCTTGTTATGGAGGACTATATTTCTAGAACGTTCATTTTAGAGTGTTATGTGACAGGATACATAAATAAAAAAGGAAAACCGAAATAAATTCAGTTAAAATCAATAAAAATTATAGTTAATTGTGCTGTAATATTGAAGTATATAAGCAATAAGACCCTCACAATCGGGTATTACCAGGCATTATACCACCGTTTGGTTGTAGCAGCGCCTCGACTTCGTCTCGTGCCTGAAGTAACTTACAAAAAATAGATGGTGAGTAAGTAGATTCAAGAAAATGCACAGAGTCCTTTTCTTCAATCAGTTGCCAGGTTTATTGAAATATGCAGGGAGTCTGGTCCCAGGTACAGGACAAACAGAATACTCAACATTATTTTTTCTACCATACCCTACTTTTAGAATATAAGATGGAGGGGGGTGACCTGCTACAACCAAGTTGCTCACGTGATCCCGAGCCCTCAGATGTCCTCTTCGCTGGTTCTGAGTAGTCACATCAAGTAATGTGTTTGTATAATATATTATAGTTAATCATGTTCCTCTCATTCTAAGTCTCTCCATTATGTGTAGGTATCTACCTTGTTTTCGCTGTTTCTATAGGTAAGTTTGCTATAAGCAAAAACAAAACAAAGATACGTACAAATAATACAAAAAAATGAAAAATAAACATAGAAAAATACAGTAAATACAGTTAATATCACTGTACACAGGTGTTATTTCTTATTCATGGTGGCTCCCAGTAAGTTTACAGTTTCCCATCTGTCAATGGTCCTTTGTAACTGTCGCTGTTGTTTTTTCCACCAGAAACACTGAATGCTATTCCACAGGATCAATACTATTACTAATAACAGTATTGTTAAAACAATATAATCCCAAAAAGTGTTCCCTAAGGCCTGCCATACCCATCCATATTGTTTCAATACAGTGGCTTTTGATTGTGCCAAATCAACTTTGACCTTAGCTTTGAGCAGCTTCTCTTCCGCTCTTTGTTGGGCTATTTTAACCAATTTGTGCATTTGAGAAAAAATGACCGAATATGAATCTAGAAACGTGTCATCCCACCAAGCTGTAATTTGGAACTCGTCTGCTTCAGTTTCAGGTATATATAGATCTCCAATCTGAACTGCATGTGTCGGAGTAAAACAAAATCCTGGAGAAGCCTGACAAATTAAATCTCCATACTTAAAATTGGTATGGTTACTCAACACACACCATTGATATTTCCCAACCTGCACTGCTTTTTTCCACCCCTCTAGTGGATGTACCTCTAATTCAGTGCTTATATTTCTGTTGATTCCGGTGATTGCAGGACACCGGCAAACTACTTGACTGTTTGTTTCATAACAGCATGCTTTACGCACCACACCACTCCAGTTCCCTCGTTGAACTTTGTTATTAGGATCCATGTATGGTATTGAGAGATAGAACCCTATATGACCAGGTGGTTCCTTGCCGTTCTCCTTTGGCCACACTAAACTAGCTCCCAGGAGGTCAGTCTGATCAGGATGGAACATTGCCAACCTCAACCTGAGTTCCTCCTGTGCATGTCTAGGTACCACTCCTAGCCTAATGTTCATTATTTCTTCCTTCACTGTTTTTAAAAGGTCACCCGCAAATATTCTACAATCTATCGCTTTGGTCAAATTGCGCAAGGCTCCCTCTGTTTCATCTATTAGCTCATATATAGCTGTACCCTGGAGTGTAATCCCTTGATTTACATACATTTGTCCATTCCCCAGTCTTTCCATTCCTTCTCCAACAGTACTTGCTATCCATGATCACTATACATTGAACAAGTACTAAAATAGCGTGTGAATGCTTAACTATCTATATGTAACTGTGGCAGTGCGATTGCCCTGCACAGTGGTAAACTAGTGTTTGTGTGGTTTATATGTGGGAATGGGTTTATTTTGTGACGTTTTGGGACTTGCTTAGTTTGATTGTATTATTGTTTACAGACGGGCGCTCGATTGAGACTTGCTGCCTCCTATGCTTGGTTGAGGGAAGGGCAGCAAGTGATTGGCTGTGCTGGTCCTCAATCAGCACGTGGGCGGGTCTCGACCGAGTGTCCGTCAGTTTAAAAACATCCGCGGGAGATTGCTCGGGGCTGCTGCAAGGCCTGCCGTTTTCACGGCACCTTTTTGAGTTATAGTTTGGGGTATTGTGTTTTATTTTGCACTTTTTGTACGGTTTACTGTATTTGTCCTCTGTGCGTTACCATCGCTGGTAACGTCACATGACCGCCTTTATTTTACTTTTGTTTTCTGTTTTTGTTAATAAATCCTGCGCGCCTGTGCCGGCGTTTCAACACCACCTCAGTCTCTCTGTATGCTTGAACAGCGGCTACCCACACGCGTGACTCGAGGAAGACCCTGTCACAGTAACACATTAGTATGTAAGTGTTTCTTATACAGTCATAAAAAACCTTAATTATATCTCGTGATATTCTCTATACAATACCCCCACAAATTTAATAATTTTGCACAGCACTTCTACTGCTTATAATGTTAACATGAATTTCCCTTCATTCATTTTAGACATATACAACACTGAATCATTCAAATGTCACGTTCTTTTGAAAATGAATGTCCAGTATAGCTGACAATATTCTTCAGTAGCACAGCAGTTTTCAATGGTCTCGTCCCATTCACAGCCCCTGCTGTACGATCAGTTGTTTCACCGTTGTCTCCACCTGTGTCCCAATGCTTGAATCTCCATCAGAATTATTTATTTTCCAAAGCTAGAAAAATCAAGTGCAATATTAATTCTTTTGATAACATCTGATTTCATTTAAACCTTCAATGGGGTTATTCTCTCCTTGAATTTTCTTTATTTCATCTGGGAATGTATAGGCTATTAAAGCAGTTTGTAACAGAGAAATATAATACTCGCTTTTTAAAGCATTTAAACTAGAAAGGAAGGGGGGAGAAATCAACAAAAAAACAGAAGGGAGACCGCATCAAAACAAGAACAACAACTCAGGTAAGACAACCATTAAATGTATTTATCTAAATGCTAGAAGTATCAGAAACAAAATTCTAGAACTTGAAGCTACTGCACTAACAGGTAACTATGATGTGATAGGTGTTACAGAAACGTGGTTATCTGAGAGTGATGGGGACGAATATAATATTTGTGGGTATACACTGTATAGGAAAGACAGGCAGGACAGAAGAGGAGGAGGGGTAGCGCTATACATAAGAAACAGTCTTGAAGCCCAGGTGTTAAACCTGGACAAAGAAAATAAAACCGAATCAATATGGGTCAGAATAACAGACAAAAATTCAAAAGGCATAATAATAGGAGCATGCTATAGACCGCCAGATTCAGACGGTGAGCACAATAATCTGTTATACAATGACATTAGAAATGTGTGTAGCAAAGGAGAAGCCATACTAATGGGGGATTTCAACTTCCCCCAAATAAAATGGGAAAACCCGGTGGGTAGCGCGAAGGATGAAATAGAAATGGTGGAAATGACAAATGACTGCTTCCTAACACAATTTGTGAAGGCACCCACTAGAGGGGAGGCATGCCTTGATTTAGTCTTTTCAAATAACGAAGATAGAATAACTAAAACAGAGGTCAGAGAACCACTGGCAAACTCAGACCACAACATGGTCTCATTTGAAGTGTTTTTTAAATCCTCAAAAGTAAAGACTAAAGCTAAGGTTTACAATTTTAGAAAAGCAAACTATGAAGGCATGAAACAGAGACTAACAGAAGTAGATTGGAGTAAAATAGAGAAAACACCCACAGAAGAAGGATGGTTGTTCTTCAAAAATGTAGTACTAGAGGCGCAAAACAATTATATCCCTAAAGTAGACAAATCTAAATGTAAAACTAAATTGCCAAAATGGTTTAATAGATCAATTAAAAAAAATATTCAGCGAAAAAAGGCACTTTACAGAGCATTAAAAAAGGACCAAAAAGAAAGTACGCAGAAAGAGTACACAGAACTGCAAATGCAAGTCAAAAAGGAAGTTAGAAAGGCCAAGAGAGAAATAGAAATGAACATTGCTAAGGGAGCTAAAACCAATTCCAAAATGTTTTTCCAATATTACAACAGCAAGAGAACATTCAAAGAGGAGATTAAATGTTTAAGAGATACAAATGGCAAAATCGTAGAGGAAGAAAAAAAAATAGCAAATATGTTAAATGATTACTTTTCACAAGTTTTTACAAAGGAAGATACTGACAACATGCCCCACATGTCATCCAGTTCCTGTCCAGTTTTAAATAACTTTAGCATAACTGAGGCAGAAGTGTTAAAGGGACTAGGAGCTCTTAAAATAAACAAATCCCCTGGGCCGGATGAGATCCTCCCAGTAGTACTCAAAGAAATGAAAGAAGTAATTTACAAACCGCTAACCAAGATCATGCAGCAGTCTCTTGACACAGGGGTGGTACCGACAGACTGGAAAATTGCAAACGTAATACCGATCCACAAAAAGGGAAACAAAACTGAACCAGGTAACTACAGACCAGTAAGCCTGACTTCTATTATATGCAAACTTATGGAAACTATAATAAGAGCCAAAATGGAAAATTACCTATATGGTAACAGGGTACTGGGAGACAGTCAACATGGTTTTAGGAAAGGGAGATCGTGCCTAACTAACTTGCTTGATTTTTTTGAGGATGCAACATCGATAATGGATAATTGCAAAGCATATGACATGGTTTATTTAGATTTCCAGAAAGCTTTTGACAAAGTCCCGCACAAAAGATTAATTCTCAAACTGAACGCAGTTGGGATTCAAGGAAACACATGTACATGGATTAGGGAGTGGTTAACTTGTAGAAAACAGAAAGTACTGATTAGAGGAAAAACCTCAGAATGGAGTGTGGTAACCAGCGGTGTACCACAGGGATCAGTATTAGGTCCTCTGCTATTCCTAATCTACATTAATGATTTAGATTCTGGTATAGTAAGCAAACTTGTTAAATTTGCAGACGACACAAAAGTAGGAGGAGTGGCAAACACTGTTGCAGCAGCAAAGGTCATTCAAAATGATCTAGACAAGATTCAGAACTGGGCAGACACATGGCAAATGACATTTAATAGAGAAAAGTGTAAGGTACTGCACGCAGGAAATAAAAATGTACATTATAAATATCATATGGGAGATATTGAAATTGGAGAAGGAATCTATGAAAAAGACCTAGGAGTTTTTGTTGACTCAGAAATGTCTTCATCTAGGCAATGTGGGGAAGCTATAAAAAAGGCTAACAAGATACTCGGATACATTGTGAAAAGTGTTGAATTTAAATCAAGGGAAGTAATGTTAAAACTGTACAATGCACTTGTAAGACCTCATCTTGAATATTGTGTGCAGTTCTGGTCACCTCGCTATAAAAAAGATATTGCTGCTCTAGAAAGAGTGCAAAGAAGAGCGACCAGAATTATTCCGGGCTTAAAAGGCATGTCATATGCAGACAGGCTAAAAGAATTGAATCTGTTCAGTCTTGAACAAAGAAGACTACGTGGCGACCTAATTCAAGCATTCAAAATTCTAAAAGGTATTGACAGTGTCGACGCAAGGGACTTTTTCAGCCTGAAAAAAGAAACAAGGACCAGGGGTCACAAATGGAGTTTAGAAAAAGGGGCATTCAGAACAGAAAATAGGAGTCACTTTTTTACACAGAGAATTGTGAGGGTCTGGAATCAACTCCCCAGTAATGTTGTTGAAGCTGACACCCTGGGATCCTTCAAGAAGCTGCTTGATGAGATTTTGGGATCAATAAGCTACTAACAACCAAACGAGCAAGATGGGCCGAATGGCCTCCTCTCGTTTGTAAACTTTCTTATGTTCTTATGTTCTTAAATCCAGTGATCTGTTTAAGCCTTTGTAAGCTTATTTATTTACAAGATCTCTACTGGTGTTTAAGTGCAAAGTCTTTTTATTTTTGTCTTATCACAAAACAGCTATTTCTGAGCACATCACCCAGAATCGAAAAAAACTTCAAGTTAATATCTTTTATACAATCTTTATTGATTTGCACAAGTTTGTCCATAGTTTCATATGGAACTTTCCCAATTGGCACCCTAGCCATCCCCCATTTTTTTGTTTTTTTGTTTTTCATAACCAACATTTGTTCCCCAATTTGAAATTGTAACCCTTTAGGTAGGGGCTTAGTCCTATGCTAATTGTGCACTACTTCGATTTGTGCTTATAATTGACAAAGAAACCCCTGTAGGGTGATAGTATACTAACACAGACAGCCTAATGTCAACCAAAGATTTTACACTTAGTTGCTGGTCCATTTAGTATACATTATCCCTCAGTGATATCTTGTATATGTAATATTCCTTATTCAATTTTCAATTCAATAACCCACCCTCTTGCAGCTGATAAAACAGTAGCCTATTAGGTAAGTTATTTAGTCTCTCTGTGTTAGTTTATGTGCCTGTAGCAAACAGATTGCTTTCTCTGTTTTTATTGTTTTTTAAATCAAGTTATAAAACCCTTTTCAAAAACGTGTCAGTTTGATTAATATCACGCCATGCATTTTCAAGAATTTACAAATAAATCTGTTAATTCTTGAAAAATACGTTTTCAAATAAATCTGTTAATTCTTGAAAAATAAGTTTCTAAAAACTTTCCATAATCAGTACTGCTGATTATCCAGTACCACTATCCACCAAGCCTACAGTCCTATACTGCACTGTAAAATCCCTTGCGCCAACATTCCTATTTCATTCTCATGTGATCTGTGGTTTCAAATATGTATTCATAGGTGATTCATAAAATTCACAAACAAACAGACAAACACTTAACTTTGCTTCATGAAAATATTTGTAATAAAATATTTCAAGGTTGATTTACTTAATTAGTTTCAGATTTATTGATCTCCAGAAACATTTGTTTTCTTCCTAAGTGTTTTTTCAAGCAGTCAATGTAGCAGCAATCTCTACATTATCTCTCTCTCTCCCTCTCTGCACTTTCTTTTCTAGTTAACCCTTAGAAAAACAAAAAGCTCTGTGTATATCAATATAATCCAACACAAACTTTTTCATTGTTCCTTTGTATATTTGTGTTACTGTTTCAGTCCAAAGGTTGGCCATTCTTTTGCAGTCAAACAATTCATCCATTAACCTGGGTCTCTTTCCCTTATCAAACCCTCTTATGATCGGGGCAAGACAATAAGTATTCGTGCTGGTTCTTAGTACGTAGTTTTACTAAGAAGTTACTTTATCTCCACGCTTGAGCAAAATCAGAATTGCTCAAACAATCATTAATAAACAACTTCTTAATTACATTTTAATGTGACCTTTTAATTTAATTTTTACAACATGCATTCCTCAAAGTTGATATAGAATCTTTAGCATTACAGTTTTTTTTTTTGTTCTGTTTTTTGTGGGCTACCAGTCTTGAATTGCCTTTGTCTTTTTCTTCTTACGAGACACACACTCCTGATCTGTTACATGAACATGTACATTACTGTTCTGTACATAGCTTCCCTGGCACGTCAAAGCACTACACGATTTACTCGATTGACTTTTTTTAGGATTCCAGAGGTCCTCTTTCATACATAAAGTCCTAATAGTCAATACACTTTTAGTTAAGCAGTCTTAACTAATTGTGTCCTCAATGTACATGAATTATCAAGTAGTCAAAAGTCCTCTTTCATACTTTACCCTTGATTCTCACTACATTCTAAAAACTGCATATAAAACAAAAAACCAGTAACTACTCACCAATGTACGTGGTTATATGTTCGATCTGAAGTCCTGATTCAAAGATTCTCCACACCGTCTGAGCTGAAAGTAGAAACAGTCTCCTTCTGCCTGCTTTGTCCTGGTCCTCTGCATGGCAAAAAGGTTTCTCCGTAGTCAAGTATCAACCCCCCGGTATTTGGAAAAAAAAAGTATCAGGAAACAGTCCACAGGTGGCTCGCCAATGAAGTAACTTAACAAAATAGATGATGGTGATTAAGTAGATTCAAGAAAATGCACAGAGTCCTTTTCTTCAATCAGTTGTTAGGTTTATTGAAATATGCAGGGAGCCTGGTCCCAGGTACAGGACAAACAGAATACTCTTCATTACAATGTTTGCATGACATTAAATACCCTTCTGTATAGACGGTCCACCTCCTCTTTCTCTGACTTTAACCAATTGCAAAGGTCATTTAATTTATTGTGTGTGTGTGTGTGTGTGTGTCTGTGTGTGTAGTCTAGTGTGACAACCTCTGAGCTCAGTGCATTCTTCACACTCCTGGAGACAAAATGTCCATAAATCTGCCTGTTTAAGCTGGCTGTACAAAGTTCATCTCAACGGAGTTGACTGTGCAGTGCCACATTTATTTTCCACAATTCCTTACTGTGGCTTGGTATGATTTCAGGGTAGTAAATGCATTTTACTAGTGTCACAAGCTGTGACCGTAGCGTTTTGTTTTATTGATGTTAGTACTGTTAATATTACATTACTGTTCAAGTTGTTTATGTATACCGGGTTTTACTAGTTTATATGGTGCAACACGGGTAGGAGCGTCGGTTTGACCGATGTTTACCCATTTCACGGTCCTGAATTTTTTTTTTTTAAATGCCGAAAACACGGCGTAAAAAAGTGTGTTCATAAGGAGTCATAAAGGTTATATATGTTTGCATGAAAGACAGAAAAATCCATTCTCAGTTCTTGTGCATTATTTTTTGCTATTAACTTTTTTATAGATTAAAGTTACATTTACTTAAATAAAAATGCTTTTAAAATGACCAAATTCTCATTGGGCATGTTTTCCTTTTATATTCTATAGATTTTTTTTAATGTATTACTATGCAGGGGGGGGGGGGGGGGGGGGGGGGGGGGGGGGGCAGACAGCTATTTTTATATTTGAATAACTCCCAAGTATTGCTTATTATAGTTGTACTCGTAGTATGTTACTTACATTTACTAGCAAATGTTCCAAACAGTCAAGCTACAAGGCTAGATTCTCCCGTTAATCACGAATTGATTGATTGATTGATTGCGTTCACTGTTAAATAAAACCAAAGTCCCACAAGTTCTATTCTACTTTTTCTGCTATTACACTAGTAACGCAAACAGCTGTGGTTTTTCATTAAGTCCTTCAGTGGCTTTGTGCCCAGTGCGAAGCCGGCAGCTTTGCTGCCCCTTCCCTGGTATCAAACACCTAAGTTGGCTACTTGTGTTCTCGCTTAAGCTGCTAGCTTCGGTTGAAGAGGGGGAAAAAAAAAAAAAAGTTTTTTGTTATAAAAACTATATTAAAATAATGGTGATTGTTTGATTACTGTATTGTGTGAGAATTTTTTTTTTTCTCAGTGTATTTTCTTTTTTTCCACATAAACACTGACATGGCTGCTGGGCTCAGCTGTCCTGCGTTTTTACCGAGACGCGCTGGGTCAGGCTGCTGGGCTCAGCTGTCCTGCGTTAGACCGAGACGCGCTGGGTCAGGCTGCTGGGCTCAGCTGTCCTGCGTTAGACCGAGACGCGCTGGGTCAGGCTGCTGGGCTCAGCTGTCCTGCGTTAGACCGAGACGCGCTGGGTCAGGCTGCTGGCAGTTTTCTTGGTTATTTTCGTTTTAAGACCGTTGCAGGCAGGCATCCCCGTGTCGCCCCTGGGGTAACTGTAGGTCTCAGGCCTGCTCCCGTTCCCGCCGAACAAGATTACCTTCTTGTTCACTGGTAGTCGCTGGTCTCAGCTCTGCTTTGGATCTGATTGCTCGGGTACTGTGTGTACCTGTCAGGATGTGGAGGGTAATGTGGTGCAGGTGCAGTTCAAACAAAACAAGTCTCAAACGGTGTCTTTAACCCTCAGGGCATTTTAATATTTGAGGCACCCTCACAAGTTGGGAGGGAGATTTGCAGCTCAGATTCATTCTCTCTGTCACAGTACCGCACAAAGTGAGTGTACAGTACTGTACTAGTGCTTAGGCGCCGTGGGGGTACTGAAGAGCAGCAAACCCATCTTGAGTTTGGCTTGTGCTGTTTTTATCTTTTTTACAGTACTTTTTCTATACGAAGCAGACCTTGTTGAAAATCCATTTACTGTCTTAACAAGCTGAGGCAGCAACTGCAGATTCTTACTATACATTGCTTGCTATTTCAATCAGTCTATTTTATATAGCGCCTTTCATAGTGGACCACCAGGACATGGAGGCATCTCAGAAAAAGAGAAAGCCTTGCACAATCTGTAGAATTTCAGTATGTTTCAATTGCTGTTATCCCCTTATTTTAATTTATTTTTACCACAGCAAAACCAAAATAGTAGAAAATACTGTTCTACATTGTCTTAGTGTTTATTATCACTATTTGCCCATCTTATGGTAAAGATGCATTTGAATTTTTTTTAGTTGATATATAAGTGTAACACAGTGACTTGGCATTTTGTGTGTTACACGCGGGGACGAGATTTCAGAGTTTAGTTTAGTTTTGTTAAACTGAGCAGAATAAATTGAACAAAAACCTATGGATTAGTGATAAAAGCCAATGTGTGGCTTCAGCTGTTTGACAAAAAAAACAGCATTTTCTGAATGAGTATGTAGTGATTATTAAGTTAAACTGTGTTTCTTTCTGTGGCCAATAATTAGCTTTATATTTGAATCCTAAGCAAAATTACAGTACATCTCACACTTTGGCCTTGACCTTAGTTTAGTGGCCTTGGTGCTCTCTACAAATGTATTGAACTGGAAGGCCATTTTGGCCTTGCCCTTATTTTTGCCAATTTAGAGCCATGTTACTTCGTAGTTGGATTTTCAAAACTATTATTTGTAATGTAACAATGGCAGTCCTAGCTGTTAGTTATAAAACTAAAAGTATGTATTGGCATTTTCAAAATGAAAGTGTGTATATAGAAGAAATTGTAAAAACATGTCATCTTTTTTTCAGGATAGAAATTCTGAAGAGACGCTGGCTTATTAAACTGTAAGACAAGGGTTAAAGATGGAGTTTGTGGATGTTAAAGAAGAGCTTCCTGAACTGCAGCCTGTCTGCATTAAAGAAGAGCTTCCTGAACTGCAGCCTGTCTGCATTAAAGAAGAGCTTCCTGAACTGCAGCCTGTCTGCATTAAAGAAGAGCTTCCTGAACTGCAGCCTGTCTGCATTAAAGAAGAGCTTCCTGAACTGCAGCCTGTCTGCATTAAAGAGGAGCTTCCTGAACTGCAGCCTGTCTTCATTAAAGAAGAGCGTCCTGAACTGCAGCCTGTCTGCATTAAAGAGGAGCTTCCTGAACTGCAGCCTGTCTGCATTAAAGAAGAGCTTCCTGAACTGCAGCCTGTCTGCATTAAAGAGGAGCTTCCTGAACTGCAGCCTGTCTGCATTAAAGAGGAGCTTCCTGAACTGCAGCCTGTCTGCATTAAAGAGGAGCTTCCTGAACTGCAGCCTGTCTACATTAAAGAAGAGCTTCCTGAACTGCAGCCTGTCTGCATTAAAGAGGAGCTTCCTGAACTGCAGCCTGTCTTCATTAAAGAGGAGCTTCCTGAACTGCAGCCTATCTGCATTAAAGAGGCCCCTGAACTGGAAGCTTTCCATAAAAACCCAGAAACTTCCAAGCTTGAGTCTATATTAAGTAAAAAAGAGGTATCTAAAGACCTACATACTAATGTTGATAAGGAGGCGATTAAGCTGGTTCCCGTTCAACAGGAACAGCGTATCTCTGAGCTGGTTCCCGTTCACCAGGAACAGTGCATCTCTGAGCTGGAAGTTGTACGAATACATTCTTCTTCACAATATGGAAGGCGAGAGCCTTTGCCGTTTGAGACAACAGAGTCTAATAACCGTTCTACAATTAGAACTGCCTTGCATCACTGTTCTGAATGTGGAAAGAGCTTCAGCCAGTTAGGAAACTTCAAATATCACCAGCGAACTCACACAGGAGAGAAACCACATCTCTGTACTGAATGTGGAAAGAGTTTCAGTCGCTTTGGACACCTTAAAGGTCACCAGCGAATTCACACTGGGGTTAAACCATATAACTGTACTGAGTGTGGGAAGAGTTTCAGTTATTTAGGAAACTTAAAAATACATCAGCGAGTTCACACAGGAGAGAAACCATATCCCTGTTCTGACTGTGGGAAAAGTTTCAGGCAGTTAGGACACCTTAAAGATCATCAGCGAATTCACACAGGAGAGAAACCACATCATTGTATTCACTGTGGGAAGAGTTTCAAAGAATTAGGGCATCTTAAAATACACCAGCGAATTCACACAGGAGTGAGACCATATCACTGTACTGAATGTGAGAAGAGTTTCAATGAATTAGGAACCCTTAAAAAACACCTGCGAATTCACACAGGAGAGAAACCATATCACTGTACTGATTGTGGCAAGAATTTTGGTGAATTAGGAAGCCTTAAGAAACACCTGCGAATTCACACAGGAGAGAAACCATATCACTGTCTTGAATGTGAAAGAATGTTTAATCAGTTAGCACACCTTAAACGACACCAGCGCATTCACGCAGGAAAGAAATGAAGGCATGCTTCTGCTACTAAAGCATTTGTAGATTGTAAAGAATAACTTTGATATCTTTAGTTTCAGATAAGACTTTAAAGTAAAAGACAACTTTTATGTGAACTTGTTAAAAAACAAAACAAAAAAAAGACGCATTCACTGCCATCAAATGTTGGAGTACCATTCTTGAAATCTGCTGTCCCATACTTGCCTAGTCTTTCTTTTTGTAGATTGTAGTTTCATTAATGACATAAATAAACTTTCATTAATAAACTCACTTCTAGAACTGTTCGCTTTATTATCTCACTTATTATCTCACTTCTATAGTAAAGTTGTGTAAAAGCTTCCATTTTAAAAATGAGCATGCTGTAGTTTTAGCGTTCTGAGCGTAACACTGTGTATGCAGAGGCATTCCTCTATAGCACTTCTTTCTGCAATCCAAAGTGAAACCATCAAAGTCAACAGCCCCCATTTTATAACAGTATGTATGAAAACTCCAAAATCCAATGCCCATAGTCAATCAGTAGTCTCAGAGCATGTGTGTGTGTATAAAAACATAAGAAGGTTTACAAACAAGAGGTCATTCGGCCCATCTTGCTTGTTTGGTTGTTAGTAGCTTATTGCAGCAGAACTTCTACCTCCTGATCCCAGAATCTCATCAAGCAGCATCTTGAAGTATCCCACGGTGTCGGCTTCAACAACATTACTATATATGCATGCAATAAGACCTGACACGATATCCGTATCCGTTCAATATATGGATGCCCCTGGGCATTGTGAGGCACGAGACAAAGTCAAACCCCTAAAAAAAATTTGATACTCAATGTATACGAACACCCTGAAGGGGCTTATTGCATTTCTAATCCAGGCCAAACTTGAAGAAAAAAGCATAAATCATGTTTAGCGCAAAGTTTTTTTTTTTTTTTTTTTAAATTAAATATCCTTACGCCAGTAAAGTACTCCCATTTAAAAGAAAGTACATCTGTATTTTTGATATTGTCGACATTGCAATTGAAAAGACTCAGCAGGGGATGGAGTTATTTTTTTTCCCCTGTCACTGACAGTGCAGACACACTGTTTCAGCAGAACAGACAGGAGGAATAAAAATAAGCATAACCACTTCTTGGATTTCAGTCATTTTTCAAGGTCTGTGTCTGAGAGGGGTGGATAATGTGTTTGTGTTTTTCTGTATCGTATACAAACTGATAAAAATACATTACTTTATGACAAAGTCAATGTGACTGAGAATAAAGACAGCTTTTTTTTGTTTGTATTTTATTTTTGTTATCGTCCAGTTTATTTAATTGTTAACCTTGTTAACTTACTTACTAAGTGTACTTACTACTTTGTTTTGGTTTTTTTTTTTTGCAGGTATTTGGTCACTCAGTTTCAAAGTTACAGCTGTGTTATATTCAAAATAAAAACGTATTGTAAAAGGCAGTCTAAGTGACGGCTTTGGCGGTTTGGGTGGGATTATAACTTCCTTGTGTTCGTGGTCCTGCCTTTCAAACACCATCAGGGTATTTAATACATGTATTTAGTAAAAGTCATAAATGGACAGCTGCATAACTTTCAGACACGCAGATTAATTTAAATTTGAAAACCTCAAACTGTCAAAATGTCTGCAGTGTTAAGTACTGCTGTACAGCTATTATGGCTTCCGTTAGACTTTTGAAATATCATTCTGTAGTTTCTTTGGTTACGTGATGTTAATAAAACATAAAAATTATATAATCAAAAAAAGTTTTCAAGCGAGGGAGTTTGTCAGGACAATCTTGTGTTAAATAACCACCTTTATTATAATATGAAATCTTACAGATTTCTAAAAACATTGAATCCAAACAATATGAATAAAAATAACAGCTGCTAAAAAACAAGCAATAAAATAATAGATCTATGCAGTCGCTATTCACTCATAATTGATGTCATGTGTTCATGCCATTGAACAAAAAACAAACCAAAAAAATGAAAATATAAATATATGCTACATATATAATTATGACCACCTACACCACCTCACACATTTTGCTGAATGTGAAAATATAAAAAAAAAAGTTATCGCCCTGTAATGGAAAACCTGTACTGACTGTCGGGCGCATGCGTGGTACTGCAGGATGATGGTGGCATCCTCGTAAGATCTGCCTGTCAGTCATGGCGATGACACAGAGAGGTGGGGATGAGGGTGTGTGGGCTTTCCTTCTCTCTGAGTGGCTGAGAGGTGGGCCTTGGGGGTTTGCTCGGCCCATAAGTACTGTGCTTGGTTGTGCATTGGGGTGGCCGTGATTGAGAATACACAGAGACGCCAGCGGAGAAGGAAAATGTAAACATTGACCAGGCAGGAATGCCAATGGTTGGAATGAGCAACCAAAACCAGGCACGCATGGCTGAGGAAGACAGCCAGCCTTAAGTAAACAGAGTATTGAAGTATATGTATTTGTAATATATGTGTCGTGGCGTGATAGGGGATCCTTGGCCACCCCAGTGTATAGCGCACACGAAGCATAGGACGGAAAACCGAACTGACCGGCATAGCGGCAGTGGGGGTGCTGCATAAGCAGCACTTTTGTTTTGTGGTTTTATTGTCCTTTTTTTTTGCCTTTTTTTAATTATTCTTTTTGAGCACCTGTGAGTGCACCAGCACTGAACTTTCTACCTGTGTTGGTATTCCAGTGGACCTGTCTACCATTGGTGGTATTCAGGCTACAGACAACAGCGCCCTCTGCGGGCTGAAATAAATCATTGCAAAAAGAATCTCCTGGTCAGTGAATACCCACACCCTTCCACACTCCCTAAAAAATCCATTGTATCGCATAAAATGATATGAAGGCAATGGAGGGAAGAAAAAAAAAAACTAAAAAGGGAAAATCACCTTCAGCCACTTCCCCTCCAGGCATAAAAATATAGCATAATTATACATAACAGATGGCATAACATAGAATAATGCAGTTCCCTTTCATGTACAAAATGTAACCATTACCTCAGGGGTATTAATCCTTTGATACTATCTAACTTGAATCAATATTCCAAAGCTGCACGTAGTGCCCATGACGCAGTCGTGCCCACCCCCGAGGGTATAAAAGAGACTACAGTCATTCAATACATCATTTTAACTTTCACCAAACTAAGAGATCTATGAACAGATAAGTGACACAGTGTTATATCTGATTGTATTGTTATTATTGTTCGCTTGTGTTTATCACTTATTGCAAATTGTTTTGTGTTTTAGTAAAAATTGCTTCACTTATTGTGCACTCAGCCGTGGCTGTTTGTTAGTCCCTCAGCGGCCCTGTGCTCCGCTCGAAGACTGCAGCCTGACAGCACCAAAAGGAGGGGGAGTAGAGGGAGTTCGGTGCTGTGTTCGGAGAGGGTGTTGGTGTGTTCTATTGATTTCTGGATTGCATTATTGTGTATGACCCTGGACTGTTTGGATAACCCTGTTGGCTGTTTTGACCCTAATTTGGATGACTACCTGATTGTTTGCAAACTCTGTTTTAACTTTACAACTCTGATTATTGGACTTCCCTGGAAAATAAACACGCAGGTAACATCCTGTTTAAAATGAACTTACACTCGTCGTCTATTGCGTTGTCACTGCTCATACTTGTGAACAAAGTTCGCAAAGAAGGACCAACTTTGTCACATTTGGTGGAGAATGCGGGAATCTTCTACTACATTTGACAACATAAATACAAAATTGAAAAGAGCAACTGAGACTCTGTAAGGAGGCAGTTGTACAGGCACTGATGCAAGCGGTTACAGCCCAGCAGGAGGCGCATCAAGATGCCCGCATTCTCCACCAAATGTGACAAAGTTGGTCCTTCCGTATTTTCTGCCTTTTCCACAGAAATACTAACGCGGCTGCTGGACTTAGCTGTCCTATGTTTGAATAGTTGCGTGCGCTGGTCTATCTGCTTTCTGCTTTTCCCACAGTGTTTCTGTTCCACGTTAAGATCTGCTTACAGCATTAGTGTGAAGACTGTTCGGGCTCTAGCAGTAGGCTTTCCTTGGGTTTCGATCTGTTGGTTAGCCAAAGTAAGCATTATAGGTGGGCATCCCTATAACCCTGCTGGGGTAACTGGGTCCCAGACCTGCTACCGTTCCCGCCAGCACTTTGCACAACGAATAAGGTTACCCTTCTGATTCACTAGCAGTTGCTGGGCTCAGCTCTGCTTCGGGTCTGATTGCTGGCAGTCATAAGAACATAAGAAAGTTTACAAACAAGAGGAGGCCATTCGGCCCATCTTGCTCGTTTGCTTGTTAGTAGCTTACTGATCCCAAAATCTCATCAAGCAGCTCCTTGAAGGATCCCAGGGTGTCAGCTTCAACAACATTACTGGGGAGTTGATTCCAGACCCTCACAATTCTCTGTGTAAAAAAGTGCCTTCTATTTTCTGCTCTGAATGCCCCTTTGTCTAACCTCCATTTGTGACCCCTGGTCCTTGTTTCTTTTTTCAGGCTGAAAAAGTCCCTTGGGTCGACACTGTCAATAACTTTTAGAATTCTGAATGCTTGAATTAGGTCGCCACGTAGTCTTCTTTGTTCAAGACTGAACAGATTCAATTCTTTTAGCCTGTCTGCATATGACGTGCCTTTTAAGCCCGGAATAATTCTGGTCGCTCTTCTTTGCACTCTTTCTAGAGCAGCAATATCTTTTTTATAGCGAGGACACAGAACTGCACACAATATTCAAGATGAGGTCTTACTAGTGCATTGTACAGTTTTAACATTACTTCCCTTGATTTAAATTCAACACTTTTCACAATGTATCCGAGCATCTTGTTAGCCTTTTTTATAGCTTCCCCACATTGCCTAGATGAAGACATTTCTGAGTCAACAAAAACTCCTAGGTCTTTTTCATAGATTCCTTCTCCAATTTCAGTATCTCCCATATGATATTTGTAATGTACATTTTTATTTCCTAACTTCGCCGATGTGAAAAGATAATAACTATTTACAGTAAACGGTCAGAAAGGCTGTCACAAAGCAACGGCGAACTAAAGACGAACGTCTACAAAAATGACTACAAAAGATTTAGAAGTGAGTAGTTTTTCGAGATTTACGATTATACTGTAAATGCAGTATAATCGTAAATCTCAAAAAACTACTGACTTCTAACTCTTTTGTATTCATTTTTGTATTAATTTAGTATAAATACATGTAAATTTGGATTCATGTTGTTTTTTTCTGACTTTATGTGAACGAAGACACACATTTGCCCATTTTCCCATTGGAAATAGTGATATTTTGAAATATCACTGTCCTGGTCACAAAAGCAAAGTTTGTGGGGAATAATAGCCATTTTCTATACTTTTGAGGTATAAGCAATTAGGAAATAACACTTACTACCTAGGAACAAAAAAAAATAAAAAATTGTTACACGGTGTAATCAATCATTCAATTGGAGTTGCCGTACAACTGCACGTGAATTAATAAAGTGCATTTCCCCGTGATCACATATTACATTTTACTTGCACGTGAAGTGTTGTGCCATCCTCATTCCTAAATACAAATATACAAATATACCAATGACTATACACCAACATTTAACACACCACACACAACATATAACAGAAAATACACACAGGGGTGGCACTTCTTCACAACCATACATTGGGCATTATAATATATCATTAACACTATACCGTCTCGTTTATATCATACTGTGCATTGCCCATCATACTGTACTGCATAGTCTGTGTACTGTACCATACTGTTATACTGTACTGTGCTTGTGCACTATAGACACTTTCTGTGTGTACTGTACATTGTATTATAGTAAGCAGTGCAGGTGTTAAGCATTTGATACAATACAGTACTATCTTTGATCTAATCAGCACTGGTTAGAGTCATTTACCACTGTTGTCGCACTGCTAGCAGCATATGTGTTCTCCTTGAGTGGTAAATCTCCCTCCCGATCTGTGAGGGCATTAGGTAACGGGAACAGAGTACCCTGGACTGTTTGGCCTGATGCTTCGTTCCTAGGGTTAAAAGGAATCCGGTTATTTAGAAAAGGGGCGGAGCTTCAGTACTTTAATTCATCGATCCGGAAGGCAAATGATGTGGCATCTGCAGATTAGAGGAGCAGCTGCAATCATTTCCAAGGAGTCATGAGTGATGGTATAAGTAGGGGACGAAGTGACATAATCTGTTCCATCGTTTTGGTTACGGAACGACCCAGAAGGACCTGTGTTTTGTTTATCCGTATTGCGAGTGTTTGTTTGTTCTGCCTATTTGTTGCTTTCTATCAGCTAACACGTTCTAGAGCTGTCGCCAGAGGCCAGCACAAACCTGGAACAGCACAGCACTGTATTTGCACCACGAGCACAATTCATGCACTAACAGAATTCATGCACTGTTTTGTGTTCGTGTTTGTGTAGAATAAGCAGGACTATTATTTCGGGACAAACCTGGGGATTACAAACTAAGTAATACATGCTGCTATATTACTAACCATCATTATTATTTACTGTTTGTTTTGCTGTCAGGCACTGGACATGCAAACCCATTAAACAACTTTGCACCTGGATTATAAATGTCTGTCTGTTCACGGATCACTTGCACCTGCACACTGTTAACCACTTTGCCACTTTGCTATACTGTTATAGCGATTACAGTTAAGGATTGTTTGCATTACATACTACTGCAGATACATTATGTCTGGTTTTCATTCTTGTGACATATGCAAGAGGGGTCTCCCCACAGAGGACAGGCATATCAGATGCGCTTCCTGTCTGGGTCCAGAGCATGCTAAAAAACACTCACCACAATTATTGTGAGTTTTGTGTGTCCTTCTCTATGCATACATTAGAAAAACGAGTGTCACACAGTCCTAGAGAGCACTCTCTGTATGTTTCATCTGCACAAGGATCCCCTTCCTCATCTCAGAAGGAGAGAGCTGTATCCTCTCATCAGAGCTCAGTGCCTAGGGAAGATAGGAGACCATCATCTTCTCCTTCCCTTTTCCCTCCTCCAGAGAAAGAGCCACCGGTCTTGTAGATCAGAAAGCTGTGGGCAACTGGATAAGCTCTGGGGGGCGGTCTCCCAACAGAGAAACATGTTAGCGGAGCTGTTCTGCGACCGCACTCCTACACCTGCTCACTCTGCACCATTACAGTCACAGGGAGGAGTACATGCAGAATGGCAGCAAGAAGATCTGCTGTCTATCTCTGCTTCAGAGTTCCCGTCTCAGGAGGGTGACTCAGATGGCGCAACACCAGTAGCGCATGTGTCATTATCAGCGGAGCTTTTGCCACTGATAAAAAGAGCCACGGATGGTTTGAATGTTCCATGGCCTGTAGTTGACAAGCAGAAACACTCACTTTGCTAGGATGATCCTGCTCTCTCTCAGATGTCTCCTCCAGTACAGCCGTATTTCCTCTTTGAGGTGCATTCATCCCGGGGTCACCCGGCTACAGCACCTGCTGCATCACATTCTTTGG
The DNA here is from genome assembly GCF_017654505.1 of Polyodon spathula. NCBI lineage: Eukaryota > Metazoa > Chordata > Actinopteri > Acipenseriformes > Polyodontidae > Polyodon > Polyodon spathula. Next base: position 16,869,664 of record NC_054556.1, read on the forward strand.
GAATGAGCTACAGCCTGCATGAAGCTGAAAAACGGCTGATTTTCCACCAGTAGATGCCGCTATCGCATCATTGGTGCAAACCCCAAAACTAACGCTTTTAAATAAAGATGCTACCTACCCAAATAAGCAGTGCAGGGTTTGTGAAATTGTGCTTAAAAAGGCTTACTTAGCTGGTGCTTTTGCGTGCAGCTGGGCAATTATAACAACATCTTGATGGCTTACCAGAGCTGTTTGTCACAGACCCACAAATAGCAGCTCGAGGAACTGCGGCTGGTGAATGAGAACCTGATCAGTATTCAGAATTCAATAGGCAGGCAGTAGATAGGAACCTGGCTGCTTTAGTAGCTGCTAGACATCAGCTTTGGCTGACTCAGGTGTGCAGAGCGGATGGTGACAAGGCACTAATGCTGGATGCTCCCATTATTCCAGGGCACACTTTTGGTCCTGCAATAGCTGGCATGTTGCAGTTCTGTCATTGGGATCAGGAGTCTACTAAGGAACTGGTGCACCTGATTCCAAAGAGGCCACCCCCAGTATGTAGACCGTCGCCAACCTGGAGACCAAGGTTCCAGCAGCCTCAGAGACCGGCACAGCCGGCTCCTGCTAAAGCCAGAGGGGGTTTCTACGACTGACCTGCGGCTGTGCAAAGGGGGGATAAATTCCGCCATCAAGTAAATTCAATAATTCAATAAATTCCGCCATCAAGTGCAAAGGCAAAAGCCTCAGGCAAAGCACCAGCCCTAGCAATTTGCTGCCACAGACTCAGGGCCCCTTTTCAGTGAGACAACTGGAGTACAGGCATCAATGCACGTTGGACACCTGGGTGCTCAATACTGTACAGACCTGCTATTCTCTGCAATATAAACACGGTTCTCCTCCATTTTAGGGTGTGACTACAATATTAGTCATGGATCCGTGAGACGCATTGGTATTGTCTCAGGAGGTGACAGACCTGCTGCAGAAGCCAACCCTTTTCTGAGTCGACAGAGGTTCAAAATGTTAACCATGCAGCAGTTGTTGCACAAGAAGTACCTCAGGTTCCCTTTCCAAGGGACAGTGTACGAGTTTCGGATTCTCTTTAGCTCCCCATGCCTTTTCAAAGTGCATGCAAGCTATTCTGTCCCCATTGAGACTCTGGTGGATCAGAGTGCTCAATTACCTGGATGATTGTCTCATTTGTGCTCAATCTCCAGCGCAGACAGGGGTTCACATGAAACTCATCACAGATCACCTGTTCAGGTTAGGTCTGTCATTGAACTATGCAAAGAGCCAGCTCACATCTTCACAAACAGCCTCCTATTTAGGAGTGTGTCTGGATTCCAAGAAGATGTTGTCCATTCTGTCGGAAGACAGAGTGCAGAGAATAACCACTTGTCTGAAGCTTTCTCAGCTCAGCAAGAAACTCACAGCGGCTTCTGGGCTTGATGGCAGCAGCTTCCCAGACCCTTCCTCTCGGTCTTCTGCACATGCGCCCTCTGAAAGGTGGTTCAACAGCAGGGTTTTTCAACCCACATTGAACCATGGCTGTTTGCTCACCAACACTTAGGCACACTGCTGGGCAGTGTTACCAGGAGAGAGGTTGTCACCAAAGATGCGTCCAGCCTCGGCTGGGGCGGCATGTGGAACCATTGGCAAACTCAGACCACAACATGGTCTCATTTGAAGTGTTTTTTAAATCCCCAAAAGTAATGACTAAAGCTAAGGTTTACAATTTTAGAAAAGCAAACTATGAAGGTATGAAACAGAGACTTACAGAAGTAGATTGGAGTAAAATAGAGAAAACACCCACAGAAGAAGGATGGTTGTTCTTCAAAAATGTAGTACTAGAGGCGCAAAACAATTATATCCCTAAAGTAGACAAATCTAAATGTAAAACTAAATTGCCAATTCAATTAAAAAAAATATTCAGCGAAAAAAGGCACTTTATAGAGCATTAAAAAAGGACCAAAAAGAAAGTACGCAGAAAGAGTACAGAGAATTGCAAACGCAAGTCAAAAAGGAAGTTAGAAAGGCCAAGAGAGAAATAGAAATGAACATTGCTAAGGGAGCTAAAACCAATTCCAAAATGTTTTTTCCAATATTACAACAGCAAGCGAACATTCAAAGAGGCGATTAAATGTTTAAGAGATACAAATGGCAAAATCATAGATGAAGAAAAAAAAATAGCAAATATATTAAATGATTACTTTTCACAAGTTTTTACAAAGGAAGATACTGACAACATGCCCCACATGTCATCCAGTTCCTATCCAGTTTTAAATAACTTTAGCATAACTGAGGCAGAAGTGTTAAAGGGACTAGGAGCTCTTAAAATAAACAAATCCCCTGGGCCGGATGAGATCCTCCCATTAGTACTCAAAGAAATGAAAGAAGTAATTTTCAAGCCGCTAACCAAGATCATGCAGCAGTCTCTTGACACAGGGGTGGTACCGACAGACTGGAAAATTGCTAACGTAATACCGATCCACAAAAAGGGAAACAAAACTGAACCAGATAACTACAGACCAGTAAGCTTGACTTCTATTATATGCAAACTTATGGAAACTATAATAAGATCCAAAATGGAAAATTACCTATATGGTAACAGGGTCCTGGGAGACATTCAATATGGTTTTAGGAAAGGGAGCTCGTGTCTAACTAACTTGCTTGATTTTTTTGAGGATGCAACATCGATAATGGATAATTGCAAAGCATATGACATTCCAGAAAGCTTTTGACAAAGTCCCGCACAAAAGATTAATTCTGAAACTGAACGCAGTTGGGATTCAAGGAAACACATGTACATGGATTAGGGAGTGGTTAACATGTAGAAAACAGAAAGTACTGATTAGAGGAAAAACCTCAGAATGGAGTGTGGTAACCAGCGGTGTACCACAGGGATCAGTATTAGGTCCTCTGCTATTCCTAATCTACATTAATGATTTAGATTCTGGTATAGTAAGTAAACTTGTTAAATTTGCAGACGACACAAAAAGTAGGAGGAGTGGCAAACACTGTTGCAGCAGCAAAGGTCATTCAAAATGATCTAGACATGATTCAGAACTGGGCAGACACATGGCAAATGACATTTAATAGAGAAAAGTGTAAGGTACTGCACGCAGGAAATAAAAATGTACATTATAAATATCATATGGGAGATATTGAAATTGGAGAAGGAATCTATGAAAAAGACCTAGGAGTTTTTGTTGACTCAGAAATGTCTTCATCTAGACAATGTGGGGAAGTTATAAAAAAGGCTAACAAGATGCTCGGATACATTGTGAAAAGTGTTGAATTTAAATCAAGGGAAGTAATGTTAAAACTGTACAATGCACTAGTAAGACCTCATCTTGAATATTGTGTTCAGTTCTGGTCACCTCGCTATAAAAAAGATATTGCTGCTCTGGAAAGAGTGCAAAGAAGAGCGACCAGAATTATTCCGGGCTTAAAAGGCATGTCATATGCAGACAGGCTAAAAGAATTGAATCTGTTCAGTCTTGAACAAAGAAGACTACGTGGCGAACCTAATTCAAGCATTCAAAATTCTAAAAGGTATTGACAGTGTCGACCCAAGGGACTTTTTCAGCCTGAAAAAAGAAACAAGGACCAGGGGTCACAAATGGAGTTTAGACAAAGGGACATTCAGAACAGAAAATAGGAGGCACTTTTTTACACAGAGAATTGTGAGGGTCTGGAATCAACTCCCCAGTAATGTTGTTGAAGCTGACACCCTGGGATCCTTCAAGAAGCTGCTTGATGAGATTTTGGGATCAATAAGCTACTAACAACCAAACAAGCAAGATGGGTCGAATGGCCTCCTCTCGTTTGTAAACTTTCTTATGTTCTTATTTTCTTATGTGGAATGGCAAGGGACCGCAAGGAATATGGAGATCCCCGTATAAATACTCTGGAACTGCAGGCTCTGCTCCTGCTGTGCTTAGTAAAGATCAGACAAGACTGGGCCAGGGTATTATTACTAGCTTTATTAGCCCAGGAGACTGTGGTTTTCAACCCTGATACAGCTCCTGGAGGCCAGCCGTAGCGTCTACCACAACGCCACGACCTGCTCGGTCGGGCATGGGGGATGTTGTGGCATCCCGACCCTAAACAACACTATTTGAGCCACCTGGAGATTCCTAATAGAGTTATTGACACTCTAAAGAATGCCAGAGTGCAATCTAACACGTTCCCAGTATTGATACAAGTGGGGTATTTCTGAAATGTGGTGCCTGTCAAAGGGGTTAGACCCTACAACCTGTCCCATAGCAGTTATACTGCAATTTTTACAGGACCTATTAGGGGGAAATCCCACTCTACATTAAAGGTCTATACAGCAGATATTTCAGCTTGTCATATTAAATTTGATTCAGTCTCCCCAGGAGCTCATTTCCTGGTGGAGCAATTTAAATGCAATTGTAGCTTTAAATTGCATTTAAACCTCAAGTACACACTGGTAAAAATGGTTCCTGTTTGGTGATTTAATTAATTTGGTAATTTAATTTTGACATAAACTTGATTGTTTTATGTCAGAACAAACTGTTCAAGTTGTGGGTTATGCTTTTCTCAAGCACTCTTCGAACACGCTGGTTTTTACTCAGTACTGATGCTAGAGTAGTGTAGCTACCGAATCGTATTGCTGCCACCTAAAAAGATGTTTCTGTTATTACAAAAAGTGCTGTCATGAAAACTAAAATCGGAAGGAATTCAGATTTTGTAGTAACCCAAGACACAGTTAGATTCCTGCTTAAAATACTTGCCATTCTCTGATTGCTGCACAGATTACACTTGCGGTTTGTTATTGGGCAAATTGAGGTCTGATTACCAGTTGGAATCGCAGAGACTCACATTTTTGTTTTGAGGAATTGTGACAGGACGAGGAGCCCTGTAAACGTATTTATTTATTTTTAGAACAGGGTTTCCCCCCGCCCCTGTGCAGTTTAATTTGTGTTTGTTCACAAAATCACAACTCAATCTAATTACCTGGCCTGCCCAGTGTCCAGACCTCAATGCCATAGAACTTGTATGGGATGAACTGGACAGAAGAGTCAAAGCAAAGCTACCCACAAGTGCCCTACATCTCTGAGAATTGCTGCAGAAGAGCTGGGAAGACATGTCGGGTGATTTCCTGCTGAAACTTGTTAACCAAGTGCCTCGTGTTTGTGAGGCTGTTATTAAAGAAAAGGGAGGCTATTTTGAGGAATCCGAGATTGAGAGACAATTTTCAATTTTCTTGAACATTGCTTTGATACTCCTTATGTTTTGTTTTGTATATTGTAACATGTGTTTCCATTTTCAAGTACTTACAGAAACGTATACGACGTAAAACATGGTCAATTATGAAAAAAAACCTAGTTTCCAGAAAGTGTACTCAAACTTTTGACTGGTACTGTGTGTATATATATATATATATATATATTATATATATATATATATATATATATATATATATATATATATATATATATTGTAGCGGTTTCAGGGGCTGTGTTGTGGATGGACGGTATGTGCCTGCGAGATTTCTTTGTTTTTTGGTTGCCAGGACCATGGACAGCTCAGTGGAAACTTCTAGACTGCAGCAGAACAGCCACACCTGTCTCCAGTTGTAATCAGAGCCAAACTGCAGACAGGTGATACTAATCAGTTGCTCTATTTAACCGCGCCCTGGATTTCTTTCTTTGTCTTTTGATCCTGGCAGGTGAAGAAGTAGGAGGTATTTGGTGAGAGAATGTGTACTGTGGAGAAGGAGTTTTACAGAGAGACAAATATAATTACAACAAGGATTGAACACTCAACGACAAACTAGGACTGGACTGGAGAACCTGAATGGCACTCTGGACCCACCTTCTATATGAAAACGACCCTCAGCAACAAACCACGGCTTGACAAGACAACACTTGAAGGACCTCCTACTGGTGGCGGATTATTTACTTTGTTTGTTTTGATTTTTATTTATCAAGAACGCTGCCAAAGCCTGAAAATAATAAACACATTTTACCCTTTACTTGCACTTGTGCTGTGTGGCTTTATATGTAAACCCGCCTTACAAAGAACCCGCCCCAGAAAACGCTACTATATATATATATATATATATATAATATATATATATAAATATATATAAATATATATATATATATATATATATATTATATATATATAATATATATATATATATATATATATTGTGATGGATTGCACTCTGGTCACGCATTTTTCTTCTCCAAATAAACACTTTAGACACAGGATGCCAGGAAACGCCGTAGCGTGTGTTTATTATTTACAACCAAAAGAAAATAAACAAAACAAAAACTAACCTGTTCTCGGGCCCTATCTAAACAGATGTTGTTCCTAACTGATAACAAGGCAGGCTAAATCTGTTACCTCGTCACCAAAACCAAATCGCAATGCAAATCGTAATCCAAATACCTTTTTCAACAGTTTGTTTTCCAGTTTCACAATAGTCACAATAATCCGCTTGCTCTCTAACTCTCCCAACCAAACTACTTCTATCACCCTGTGACAGAAATACAATGAGTTCTGTTATAAATCTCCCTCTCGACCTGTGAGGGTGCTAAATAGCAAAAAGGAAAAGTACCTGGACGGGCTGGCCCGACAGTTCATTTCCAAGGTTGGGAAGTCAGTCAGCCTGGATGGAAGCGAGACTCTGTTGCAGGAACGTATTGACCCGGAAAATAAACGAGGTAGCAGCTGAAAGCTATAGATGCAGCTGGAATTGTTTACCAAAGGATCATGCCGGGTAGCATAAAGGAGGCCAATGAAACGCTAATCTTTTCCTTCGCTTGGGGTTTGCGCTTTAATCCTGGAAGGACTGAGAACTGCCGTAGAAACTGCTGAGGAATATTCGTGAGTGTTTGTTTGTTTTGAGTGTTAGTAATTGTCTTGTTTATTGTATGACTAGACGGCTAAACACGATCCAGAGCTGTCACTTTTGGGCCAGCAGAAGCCAGAACTGCACTGCAAGAACTGTCACCAAATAACCTGTTACCACCCACCATAGTACTACTACACGCATCCGGGACTGGTGACCGTGTTTTAGTATTGTGGGCTGGATAACGTTTATTGTTTGGGACTGTAAACCTGTTTGTTTGGCTCCGCGCATTACACTTTGTTTTGTATTGCCGGAGCATTTTTCTTTTGTTGGTCACCAAACCCGGATTACAATTAAAACCACTTTCCTACCGGATTAAAATCATCTCCACACCTGTTCACAATCACCGGTCAAATTGCCACACACCCACACAAAACACAGACACCCTTTAAAACATTCTTAATTAATCTGCTAATTAGTCTATTAAATAAACGTGGAATTGGTCCCGACTCCTGTAGCCACTATCGAGTTCTAATGCCCCCAATGTATTGTCTCTAAGAACTATTTATTTTAAACCTGATTTAATTACTTTTAATCTCCCTTATTTAACAAACCATTATCAATTAAAAGTGTATTAATTAACCCATCTTTAGTTTTGATCCCAAATACGTTATTGTCACAGAGACGGCCGAAGTGGGCGGCGTCAGAACCAGGAAAGGTAATGCAATACACAAAACACAGGACGGATGAAATGAAATGATGAAGACGCCTGTTGGCGCCGGTTTAATACAAAATAAAAGGTTTAACAAACACGAAAAACACAGGACACGGCACTCTACGCCAAAATAAATAGACAAACAAAAACAGACTAAACTTAACAAAACGGTGCACGGACAGACACTGACAAACACGGTGAGCGGATACTTTCTCCTCTTATTATTACTACTACTACTGCTTATTTCCTCCGTCTCCAATCCCGTTCTCCGCTCACCGAACACCCAACCCCAGTATGTGACAACGTGCATCTATATATACTATTGTGCTGGGATTCAATTACCAATTAATTATTCACTTGAATCCCAGCACGTGAATTAATAAAGTGCAATTCCCCGTGCTCACATATTACTACATTTTACTTGCACGTGAAGTGCTGTGCAATCCTCGTGCCTAAATACACATATACATTTTTAAACACTCGTGTTACACAGACCCGTTTATATCCCGTGTACCAATGTCTATACACCAACATTTAAACACACCACACGCAACACATAACAGATAATATACACAGGGGCGGGCACTTTGTTACATATACCCCCTCCTGTGCAAAGCACACATGGCCTCAATGGCCACCTCCCCCCTTAAAAGCCCAAAAGTCCCGCCCAAAGTCCTTGGCCAGGACCAGAGGCTTCCAGGGGCCCACAGGTCGTAATGCTGTCAGCAGGGTAGCATTCTCCTGCCAGGGTAGTCCTAGCAGCGGAAAGGCTGCTTGGGGTGTGGTCTCCTGACCTTCCCCCTCCTTCGGCGCCGGCAGCTCCCCTTGGTGGGGTTTCAACCACCGTTCTTCCTGCAGGGAAGAAACTGCAGAGGGAGCAGGTCTCCGGACCTCCCCCACGATCTCCGGCGGAGAAACTGCTGCTGGGGTTGGCGGTCTCCAGACCTCCTCCCCCTCCTCCGGCAGCGAAACTGCTGCTGGGGTTGGCGGTCTCCAGACCTCCTCCCCCTCCTCCGGCAGCGAAACTGCTGCTGGGGTTGGCGGTCTCCAGACCTCCTCCCCCTTCTTCGTGGCCGGCAGCTCCCCTTCATGGGGTTCCGGCCACAGTACTTCCGGCTGTGATGCGGAGCGGCGGGCAACCCCAGGCGATGCAGAGCGGCGGGCAACCCCAGGCGATGCAGAGCGGCGGGCAACCCCAGGCGATGCAGAGCGGCGGGCAACCCCAGGCGATGCAGAGCGGCGGGCAACCCCAGGCGATGCAGAGGCATCCTTGGGCGAAGCGAGGCTGGCATCCTTGGGCGAAGCGAGGCTGGCATCCTTGGGCGAAGCGAGGCTGGCATCCTTGGGCGAAGCGAGGCTGGCATCCCTGGGCGAAGCGAGGCTGGCATCCCTGGGCGAAGCGAGGCTGGCATCCCGGGGCGAAGCGAGGCTGGCATCCCTGGGCGAAGCGAGGCTGGCATCCCTGGGCGAAGCGAGGCTGGCAGTCAGGACAAGCTGGGGTGCGGGTGTTGGCCCTCTTTGTTACAGTTATATTCATTACTTAGTTTACCAACCAGTTTGTTTACATTGTCTTTTACATTTTTTTAAACCGCCCAATTCCTTACAATGTATATACTATATTGACAGCGTAGCTGTATGTTTTGTATTTGTTTTACACCCTGGATGGGAAGCCTATCCACGTTAATAATTAAAAACCTTGTGCAGAAGGTGGATCTCCGAAGTGATTAATCTGTTCCTAATCAGGAGATGGTCACCTGCATAAAAGCTCTCTGTAGTCGGGGGGGGAGGGTTTGTTCAGAAGTGGAGAACGGGAGAGCGTGAGTAGAAACAAAACAAAACTAAAAATAATATATAGGAACAGTGCAGGCAATCACCCAGCATGACCTATATTTGTATTATTTGTGTTCATGACTTTGTTTCGTTTAAATATTTATTTTGTGCTCTGTGAGCAGTGTTTTGTGTTTAAATATTTTATTTATTTTTATTGTTCAATAAATGGCACACCATGCGTCCTTTTGCCTGCAGTACCTTACCTTGCTGTGTTTTTCTTCCTGCTGAACTTATATATATATATACGACTATATATATATATATAATATATATATAGATAATATATTATTATATATATATATAAAAAAAACTCTCTGCAATTTTTTAATAACAAAATAATAGCGGTCTCCTCTCACTTTCAGGATTTTCAAACCCTGGCACTTCTGCTTCAATGCACTGATGATCCTCATACAGCCAATTTAACAAAAGTATCTGAAGCATATGAACTGCTGGGCTTCACTAAAGCTGTTGTGCAAATGGAACTAATTGACCTACTACACGACTTGTCACTAAAGACAATGAGAAAGGACAAAACAAGCCTTGCATTTTGGCCTCTGATTTCTGACCAGAAACACCCAACAACAAAAGACTTTGCTTTGATGGTCTTTTCATTATTTGGATCCATATATTGCTGTGAAAGTGCTTTTTCCTCAATGAACCAAGCGGAATCCGTGCATCAGTGTGACAGAGAAAGAATCTTGGTTATAAATGAATCTTGGTTATAAATCTCCCTCCCGACCTGTGAGGAAGGGCACAGTGTAAAGGGAACAGAGTGCCCTGGACTGGATGGTCTGAATATTAATTCCAAGGAAAGGTGGAAGTCAGCCATCTAGAAAGGGGGCAGTGCCATGGTACACCAAGTCATCGCCCCAGAAGGGAAGCGATGTGGCAACCGTGGATTGGAGGAGAAACGGTTGCACTCGCTAACCAAGGGGGCGTGACTGACGGTAAAAGGGTGTGACAACAAAAGGGGACGTGGCTAAGTGATCTGTTCCTTGTTTTGGTTGCGAGCAAACAGCTAAAAGGACAACCGTGAGCGTTTACTGTTTGTTTTGTCGCATCTAATTATACTAGTTTGTTTATTATACAGGTAACACATACCGGAAGCTGTTACCTAAAGCCACCACCATCTCAGACAACACTTAATAGCTGTATACCAATAAATTGTATTTTACCATTTGCACATCAGCACTCACTTTGGACTTGTGTTCGTGTTTGTGTCTTTGTGTGTGTTATACTGTGTTTATTATTTTGGGACTGTAACCCGTTGTTTGAAACAATGCAAAACACATTGCTGTGTATTGCCTGGGACTATTCTTTGCGGTTCAGACCGGGATTACAAAAATAAACCACTGTTTGGATCGTGACTTTGTTGTCTGTCTTCTGTTTCGCAATCACATCACCACTACACCTGCGCACTGCAAACCATTATGCCACACGTGGTGTCAAAACACGGTATGGATCACGCTACACTGTTGGAGGCGCAGACTGGAGGCCAAATAGAGAAAGAGAGCAGAGAGGTACATGGCTCTGATCGAGGGCCGAGGAGAGAAGGAGAGTGGAGAGGTACATGGCTCTGATCGAGGGCCGAGGAGAGAAGGAGAGTGGAGAGGTACATGGCTCTGATCGAAGGCCGAGGAGAGAAGGAGAGTGGAGAGGTACACAGCTCTGATCGAGAGGGTCGGTATTGCGATGCTACCCAACGCAACCCCAGGACCCATAATGAAAGCTCCAAAGGCTCAGGCACAAAAAATGGCAGCAGAGGATGATCCAGAGGCATACCTGGACGCATTTGAGTGGTTGGCTACTACCGTGTCTTGGTCAAAGGAGTTGTGGGCCAGCCAGCTAGTGCCCTGCTTGATCAGGGAGGCCAAGGCAACCTACCAGGCCATGTCAGATGCTGAAGCCGCCCAATACGACCTGGGAAACAAACCATTTCCACCGTCCGAACATGGGAGACAGTCAACATGGTTTTAGGAAAGGGAGATTGTGTCTAACTAACCTGGTTGATTTTTTTGCAACATCGACAATGGATATGGCAGTTAAACGAGGCAGTCTTCCCAGCGACAGCGATTGGAAGTGACAGCGAGTGGGAGAAGTACAGGCGTGGAAAAGTACAGAGCAGTTTCGAAGCAGAAAGGAGAAATTGCATCTTGAATTGCTTTAATCAGAAAACAGAGGACATTGGGGAAACACAGCAGCAGCTCAAAGTCAAACAGCCGCGTGTGTTTTTCTGATAACAAACAAGCTGAAACTCGGAGCAGCTGATTCAAATTCAGCGCCGTTTTGAGACACGGGCGAGGGGAGGAGCCAACAGCACAGCAGAACAACGCAGTTAAACGAGGCAGTCTTCCCAGCGACAGCGAGTGGAAGCAACAGCGAGTGGGAGAAGTACAGGCGTGGAAAAGTACAGAGCAGTTTCGAAGCAGTTTGAAAGCAGGTTGACGGCTGCAGAAGAAACTAAACTTCAAAAAAAAAAACTCAACATGGTCTTCAAGCCAGTAATCTGTGACACCTGCTTGATGTGGGAAATCCGAGAAAACCCAGCGGAGCTAAACCAAGTGTGCGTAAAGTGCCGCGAGATCCAGGATTTGCATAAACTAGTAAGTATGCTAGAAATGGAGCTGGAAGAAGTGAGACAGCAACAGGATCTTGAGGAACTGGCACACCCACAATTCATGGAAGTCTGCATCACCCCTAACAGACTGAAAGCCACCAGGGAGACAGAAGGTCAGAACAGCTGGGTTCAGATAGGCAGAAGCAGGGAAAAAAAGAAACTTCGTCAAACACAACCACCAGAAATCAAAACAACCAACAGATTTGAGTCACTTCAGAATTTTGATGAGCAGAACCAACAACAAGAGAATGAAAGGAACAACATCCAGGACCCTATTGACAGTGGTGACCAGACAGCAAAAAGAAGGGAGGTCATGATTGTTGAGGACTCCATATTGAGAAACACAGCAAGTTCAATTCGCAGTTTGGACCCCCTTACTACAACAGTGTGCTGCCTTCCGGGAGCCTCGGTCAAGCACATCACTGAAAACGTGGACAGGCTCCTAGAACGAACAGGAGACGACCCGGTAGTAGTCGTCCACATCGGTACAAACAACATTGGAAGAGACAGACCAAAATCCCTGCAAAACAAATTCAGAGAGCTAGGAAGGAAATTAAAAGAGAAAACCAAAACTGTGGTATTTTCTGGTATACTACGGGCACCTTGCAAAGGACCATATGGACAGCTGGAAATAATTAATCAAAAGGAATGGCTGAAGACGTGGTGCACACGGGAAGGCTTCACCTATCTTGATCATTGGACCACATTCTACAATGAGGACTATCTGTATAGACGGGATGGACTGCACTTAAATAACAAGGGAACAAGTCTACTTGGAGAAAAGATCCTCGAGTAGGTTCAGAAGCATTTAAACTAGAAAGGAAGGGGGGAGAAATCAACAAAAAAACAGAAGGGAGACCGCATCAAAACAAGAACAACAACTCAGGTAAGACAACCATTAAATGTATTTATCTAAATGCTAGAAGTATCAGAAACAAAATTCTAGAACTTGAAGCTACTGCACTAACAGGTAACTATGATGTGATAGGTGTTACAGAAACGTGGTTATCTGAGAGTGATGGGGATGAATATAATATTTGTGGGTATACACTGTATAGGAAAGACAGGCAGGACAGAAGAGGAGGAGGGGTAGCGCTATACATAAGAAACAGTCTTGAAGCCCAGGTGTTAAACCTGGACAAAGAAAATAAAACCAAATCAATATGGGTCAGAATAACGGACAAAAATTCAAAGGGCATAATAATAGGAGCATGCTATAGACCGCCAGATTCAGACGGTGAGCAAATGAATCTGTTATACAATGACATTAGAAATGTGTGTAGCAAAGGAGAAGCCATACTAATGGGGGATTTCAACTTCCCCCAAATAAAATGGGAAAACCCGGTGGGTAGCGCGAAGGATGAAATAGAAATGGTGGAAATGACAAATGACTGCTTCCTAACACAATTTGTCAAGGCACCCACTAGAGGGGAGGCATGCCTTGATTTAGTCTTTTCAAATAACGAAGATAGAATAACTAAAACAGAGGTCAGAGAACCACTGGCAAACTCAGACCACAACATGGTCTCATTTGAAGTGTTTTTTAAATCCCCAAAAGTAAAGACTAAAGCTAAGGTTTACAATTTTAGAAAAGCAAACTATGAAGGTATGAAACAGAGACTAACAGAAGTAGATTGGAGTAAAATAGAGAAAACACCCACAGAAGAAGGATGGTTGTTCTTCAAAAATGTAGTACTAGAGGCGCAAAACAATTATATCCCTAAAGTAGACAAATCTAAATGTAAAACTAAATTGCCAAAATGGTTTAATAGATCAATTAAAAAAAAATATTCAGCGAAAAAAGGCACTTTACAGAGCATTAAAAAAGGACCAAAAAGAAAGTACGCAGAAAGAGTACACAGAACTGCAAACGCAAGTCAAAAAGGAAGTTAGAAAGGCCAAGAGAGAAATAGAAATGAACATTGCTAAGGGGGCTAAAACCAATTCCAAAATGTTTTTCCAATATTACAACAGCAAGAGAACATTCAAAGAGGAGATTAAATGTTTAAGAGATACAAATGGCAAAATCGTAGAGGAAGAAAAAAAAATAGCAAATATGTTAAATGATTACTTTTCACAAGTTTTTACAAAGGAAGATACTGACAACATGCCCCACATGTCATCCAGTTCCTATCCAGTTTTAAATAACTTTAGCATAACTGAGGCAGAAGTGTTAAAGGGACTAGGAGCTCTTAAAATAAACAAATCCCCTGGGCCGGATGAGATCCTCCCAGTAGTACTCAAAGAAATGAAAGAAGTAATTTACAAACCGCTAACCAAGATCATGCAGCAGTCTCTTGACACAGGGGTGGTACCGACAGACTGGAAAATTGCAAACGTAATACCGATCCACAAAAAGGGAAACAAAACTGAACCAGGTAACTACAGACCAGTAAGCCTGACTTCTATTATATGCAAACTTATGGAAACTATAATAAGATCCAAAATGGAAAATTACCTATATGGTAACAGGGTACTGGGAGACAGTCAACATGGTTTTAGGAAAGGGAGATCGTGCCTAACTAACTTGCTTGATTTTTTTGAGGATGCAACATCCATAATGGATAATTGCAAAGCATATGACATGGTTTATTTAGATTTCCAGAAAGCTTTTGACAAAGTCCTGCACAAAAGATTAATTCTCAAACTGAACGCAGTTGGGATTCAAGGAAACACATGTACATGGATTAGGGAGTGGTTAACATGTAGAAAACAGAAAGTACTGATTAGAGGAAAAACCTCAGAATGGAGTGTGGTAACCAGCGGTGTACCACAGGGATCAGTATTAGGTCCTCTGCTATTCCTAATCTACATTAATGATTTAGATTCTGGTATAGTAAGCAAACTTGTTAAATTTGCAGACGACACAAAAGTAGGAGGAGTGGCAAACACTGTTGCAGCAGCAAAGGTCATTCAAAATGATCTAGACAAGATTCAGAACTGGGCAGACACATGGCAAATGACATTTAATAGAGAAAAGTGTAAGGTACTGCACGCAGGAAATAAAAATGTACATTATAAATATCATATGGGAGATATTGAAATTGGAGAAGGAATCTATGAAAAAGACCTAGGAGTTTTTGTTGACTCAGAAATGTCTTCATCTAGACAATGTGGGGAAGCTATAAAAAAGGCTAACAAGATGCTCGGATACATTGTGAAAAGTGTTGAATTTAAATCAAGGGAAGTAATGTTAAAACTGTACAATGCACTAGTAAGACCTCATCTTGAATATTGTGTTCAGTTCTGGTCACCTCGCTATAAAAAAGATATTGCTGCTCTAGAAAGAGTGCAAAGAAGAGCGACCAGAATTATTCCAGGCTTAAAAGGCATGTCATATGCAGACAGGCTAAAAGAATTGAATCTGTTCAGTCTTGAACAAAGAAGACTACGTGGCGACCTAATTCAAGCATTCAAAATTCTAAAAGGTATTGACAGTGTCGACCCAAGGGACTTTTTCAGCCTGAAAAAAGAAACAAGGACCAGGGGTCACAAATGGAGTTTAGAAAAAGGGGCATTCAGAACAGAAAATAGGAGACACTTTTTTACACAGAGAATTGTGAGGGTCTGGAATCAACTCCCCAGTAATGTTGTTGAAGCTGACACCCTGGGATCCTTCAAGAAGCTGCTTGAAGAGATTTTGGGATCAATAAGCTACTAACAACCAAACGAGCAAGATGGCCCAAATGGCCTCCTCTCGTTTGTAAACTTTCTTATGTTCTTATGTTCTTATAAATGCAAAGCACGTGACATGATTTATTTAGATTTCCAGAAAGCTCCACATAAAAGATTAATTCTCAAACTGAACTGGCAAAACGGTGAATGATTAGTGCAGAGCGGATAGGAAAACAGACAGACAATGATTTCCAGGTGCAAGGGTGTTTATTGATATAATTAGTAATGTCCAGAGTCTTATGGTGAACACCTGTAAATAATAATGATGAAGTGCTACAGCAGCATGTATCACTCGGGATTTGTAAATCCCCGGATTTGACACTTAACCCAAAAGTCCAGTTTTACACACCAACACTAAACACAAAGCACAAACACAGTTTACTGACAGTGAATAAGTGCTAGTGGTGTATTACAGTTCTCCGTGAAATGCAGGGGTAAAAGTGATGTCTGGGTTTATGCTGGCTTTTCCTCCAGCTCCGTACTACTGGCAGTCTATTTAACAAACAAACAACAGCTAACAAAACATTAACATAAAATCAAAACTCACGGTTCACAATACAGCAACCCAGACTCCTTGTAGGTTAAAACACTAACCATTTACCAAAGGAACAGGTCACTTACACTACGCCCCCTATTATACCCTCGCTCATGACCCCTAGAATAACGAGCGCATCTGCTCCTCCAATCCTCGGATTCTCACGTCCAAGTCATTGAACTTGGATGCCGTAGCTCAGCCCCCATCCCAAATGACCAACTTTCACCTACCCTAAGGAATAAATTGTCGTGCCATTTAGTTAAAGGTACTCCGATTCTTTTACACAGTGCCCTCACAGGTTGGGAGGGAGATATAACACCAAGATTCATTCGATTTCTGTCACATATCCCACCGCTCAGAGTGGAGCCAAAGAAACCCTCAGCTAAATCTAGCTTTCCCATTACTCCCCCCTCCCGGGAAAAATGATCCACATTTTGGTGGTCTTTCCCTGCACAGTGTGCCATGTGGTACAAGAAGGGCTGCAATGCCAGATACCACCGAATTATTCGGGCATTGCTGTCCTTCATTGTGCTTAACTATTTAAGTGGGGCGTGGTCAGTGATGAGATCAAACGAGTGCCCCAGCAGGTAGTATGTCAAAGAGTGAGTAGCCACTCTTTTTCGACAACGGAGTAGTTGCACTCCCGAGGGAGCTTTTTTTTTCCTTAGGTACAGAATGGGATGGTCTACTTCATTTATCATTTGAGACAGGACTGCACCCAAACTGACATCTGAGGCATCGGTGTGGAGGTTGAATCTCTTGGTGAAGTCTGGGGTGGTGAGAGCGGGGGCCTGGCAAAGTTTCTGCTTAACAGTATGAAACACCCCTTCATATTCTACTGACCACTTAATTGAATTTGGTGCACTCTTTCTGGTGAGGTCAACTAAGGGATTAACCACTGTGACATACTCAGGGATAAACCAGTGGTAATAACCTGCTAACCCCAGTAGAGACCTCACCTGAGCCTTTGTTCTGGGGATTGCCACGTCAACCAAGGCCTGGACCTTGGTGACAATGGGTTTCACCCTTCCATTCCCCATTATAAATCCCAAATATTGTGTCTCTTTTTTGGCAAACGCACATTTTCGCAAGTTAGCTGACAGCCAGGCTGCCCTTAGAGACTGAAAGACGGCTGTGATCCTAGCCAAATGCTGTCTCCAGGTGGAGCTGTAAATAACCACATTGTCGATATACACTGCCGCATATTCACAATGTGTATGTAAAACCTGGTCCATCAGTCTTTGAAAGGTAGTGGGCACACCATGTAGCCCAAACGGCATGGTTGTGAAATGAAACAGCCCCTCTGGTGTTAAAAATGTGGTTTTCTCTCTAGAAGCATGAGTTAATGGGATCTGCCAGTATCCCTTCATCAGATCCAGAGTGGAAGTAAACCTCGTCGTCCCCAGTCTATCTAGAAGCTCGTCAACCAGAGGCATGGGATAGGCATCGAACTTGGCAATAGCGTTTACCTTACGGAAATCAATGCAGATGCGGTTGGTGCCACTATCACAATCAGACTGACCAATCGCTCCTGGAAGGCTCAATCATTCTAAGTTCGGCATGTCCCATACCTCGAATGCCACCTTGTCGACTTTCCGGCATCTGATAAGGTCTCTCTCGTACTGTGACACCTGGGGGAGAGATAATGGCATATTCAACAAGATTAGTTCTACCAGGCACTTCAGAAAAAACATTGTTGAATTCCTCAATTAACACGTGCAGCTCATGTTGCTGATCAGGAAGTAATTGTTCCCCCAGCAAAATGGTCTTTGTGTTAGAGGTCTCTAGCTAGGTAAATCATCCTCTAAATTGCCTGGGGCTATAAATAAGGCCTCTCTTGCCTGCCAGGGCTTTAATAAATTTGCATGATAAATTTATTTTTCATTACGGTGATCAGGCTAATTTCATAATTCACCTTTCCTGAAGCCTGAATCACTTCATATGGCCCCTGCCATTTAGCACATAGTTTTGATTCTGATGAGGGAAGCAGCGACATTACCTTATCTCCTGGTCGAAAGGTTTGAATCAATGCATTTTTATTGTAATGCTGCTGTTGTCTGTGCTGAGCCGATTTGAGATTGTCCTGGGCCAAATGACCGAACAAATCTAGGCGATCACTAAGTAGGAGCACATGCTGCACTACATTTTTGGATGAGCCTTTGTGCTCCTCCCACCCCTCTCTCAACAAATCGAGAATGCCGTGAGGCTGTCGGCCGTACAAGAGCTTGAAGGGAGAGAACTCTGTCAAACTCTGCGACACCTCGCTCACTGCAAAAGGGAGGAAGGGAAGAAGCAATGCCCAATATTTTTGCTCTTGATTTAGAAATTATCTCATCATCGTCTGCAGAGTCCGATTAAAGCATTCCACCAAACCATCCGTTTGTGGATGATAAACAGACATTTTAGTATTTTGTATACTTGTTGTAATGTGTTAGACAAGAAATTAGTTCCATGATCAGTCAAGATCTCCTTGGAGATCCCTACTCTAGCCATAATCTGCACTAGTTATTTGGCTGTCGCAGCGACATTGTGGACCTCAATGGAACTGCCTCTGAGTATCATGTTGTGTAATCTACCACCACTAATATATGCGTATACCCAGAGTCATAAAGTAGCAAAGGGTCGACTATGTCCATTGTGATGCATTCAAAGGTGGTGGAAATAATTGGCAGTTGGACCAAAGGGGCGGGGCGCACTTGACCTGGCGCTACTTCCTGGCAGTATGGGCATGTGGCTACATATTTTGACACATCTTTATGAAGTCCTATCCAATAAAATCAAGCCAATATTTGCTCCCTTGTCTTGTCAGCTCCAAGGTGCCCCACAAAAGGGATATAATGCACCAGGTTGTTATTTTGGCCACACATTATGTCCGCTCTTGAATGCCACATGTCTGGTATATTGAGATGGGCAGGAGTAACATCTGCCCTTGATGGCCCAGTAAACTTGCCTTCTTGGTCACATTGCGTTCCGACCCCCTTTGACGAGCATTTGTTACAATTATAACAGGCTCCCACCAACCCCCAGCCTTGTCTCATTAATGCTCCCTCCCATTTCTGCATCCTTCTCTCTTTATTTGTTTTTCTCGGGCAGAACAGAGGAGAAAACATTTCAGTTTGAAAGGGAAAAATATTACCAATCATTTCCCTTTTGGCTTTTACTGCCACGTTTAGGTGTGCGATCGGGACTGCCATTAATTTCACCAATTCTTTATAGTTTGGCCAGTCTCGGCAACAGGATGTGGTAGCCTTTCCGCCACCCCAACTACCAGCTGAAGTTTTATCTGACCGACCAATAAATATGCTTTGCCTGTGGGGTATGTTGCCATGTCTCCATGGATATAGGAGATCGCCACCTGACCTTGTGGCTGCCACAACACACCGCCCAAGAGAGATGCTCTAATTAAGGTCTGACCACACCCCGTGTCCACTAATGCATGGGTTTTCACATTTCCCAAAATCACATTAACAATACAATGCCCCTCCCGACCATTTTCCCCTCATTTACCCACTTCAGATGCCAGATTGCATATGGCCATGTCACACTTCATCACAGATGGGCATGACCTGAAGAGAAGATAGCGCTAAGCTTTATACCTCTTGACTGCAAGAAGATTCTGTACCCTGCAATAAACGAACGTCAACAAAAGCTCCTCGTTCAGACTCCTGCTAATAGGAAAAAGAGACGTCTGCGAATTAGTTTATCTATGCGTCAAAAAGAACCAGCTTCTGTTCCTAGTTTGTAATCACAGCATGACAAGACTGTGTCTGCCTTTGAGGCGAAGCATTCAAGAAGAAAACACACAGGGTGTGTGTGAAACCCCTACTTGGGTTTTGAAGATAAAGGAGCCCAACTTGGGTTTGAAGATTTGCGGAAACGAGAGAAAGACTTGCTCTGCAGACTTTTGGAGTCTTCTCCAAAAGTTGAGTATAATTCCCTTACCTTTCCCTTGTGGAACTAATGTAATTAATGGTAATTACAACACATAGAAATTGATAAAATAGTTCTTATATAGTGCTTTTAATGTGCCTATGAAAAACCTCAGAGTCTGAACCTTGTTGAAAAATAACTAAGCTGCTAAACTCATATTGTCATATGAAGTGCTTATTAGAAAGTATACTTGTGTAA
Organism: Polyodon spathula; assembly: GCF_017654505.1. Taxonomy (NCBI): domain Eukaryota; kingdom Metazoa; phylum Chordata; class Actinopteri; order Acipenseriformes; family Polyodontidae; genus Polyodon; species Polyodon spathula. The sequence continues at coordinate 16,889,969 of NC_054556.1, forward strand.
TTGTTCGGAAATAATTGTAGTCCAGCCTCAGCTGTGATATGTTATTAAAAGAATTTAAATTGAACAAGTTTTGTTTTGCATTTGAATAATAGATGCTTGTGTTTAACTAGAGTTATTTAGCATGTGAGCGCTAGACGCAGGGCCACTGTCTGTGTAGTGAGCTGAGGGAACTGTCAGCCTCTACTGAGATTGAGACAGAGGAGTGACTGTACTGTGTTAGAATGAAATGCTGAACCTATACTGAATGTCAGGAAAGCAATAGGATTCTACTTGTACTGTAGTTTAATTGTGTTATTGAGAAACAACATATATAGAAGCATCTACATCCCATGAATAAGTGTTTACTGGTGCTGCATTGATATGTATGTGAATCGTTACCTTGTGATGATTTTCTAAGTTTTTTCTTTCTCTACCATTAGTATTATTATCTAATAAACTGCTACGATATTTTAACCTACCTTCTTGTGGTTGAGGGTGTTTTGTATGTTCATTGTAATTCCTCAATCTTATACACGTCATTAAATAAAATTATTATGATGAGGTGTTAATTAATGTGAATGAATTCACATTAATTCACATTCACATCGATTATTTATCATATAACTTATAGATTGTCTGTTTAGTCAGTGATCTAATAAGGTAATGGTCATATATTGTTCATTCAAGTTGATTAACACACATTAATTTGAACTATATTAATTGTTCAAATTAATTAATTGTTTAAAGTAACTATTAAACAAACTAACGTGATTAGCTCCAAAAAGGTCATATGCAGACAGGCTTAAAGAATTAAATCCATTCAGTCTTGAACAAAGAAGACTACGCGGTGATCTGATTCAAGCATTCAAAATTCTAAAAAGTATTGACAATGTCGACCCAAGGGACTTTTTTCGACCTAAAAAAAGAAACAAAGACCAGCGGGTCACAAATGGAGATTAGACAAAGAAGCTGCTTGATCAGATTCTGGGATTAATAAGCTACTAAACACCAAACGAGCAAGACGTGCCAAATGGCCTCCTCTCATTAGTAAACTTTCGTATGCTTATAGTAATAACAATAAAAATGGACACTGTAGTACAGTGATCTTGTTATTTTTTAAGCAAGAGCCACTTTACCAAGAAAAAATCAGTGAGATGAGGGCCGCACCAATTTTACAATACAACTTTATTCTTATACAAAAAATGGATGAACATGAGAGATTTAAAGCATAATGGGATAATACTAACTAAACAAACATTAAATGAAATATTATGCAAGGTGAACCAGTATGAAATCATTTAAAAAGTGAACAATGCAAAACTTGTTGCTCCTTGACTTTCTCAATGCAGTCCTTGTAATCAGTCATTGCAAATCCAAGTGAGGCAGTCCAAATGTTCACTGGTCAGTTTTTTTTTTCTCTGTTTCCGTTTCACAACATTCATTGTTGAACAGGTGGACTCGCAGGTGTATGTGCTGACAAAAATGACAGCACTTTTTGCACACATTGTTTCAGAGTTGGGTATCGTAAATCAGGGACCATGTTCCAGAAATGATATTCACCTGCTTTGAGCTCAGACTTCATGATGTCATCCAACTGATGTCCACTGTTTCACTCTCCACTTTTGCTTGATCTGCTCCAAGGTCTGTTAGGACCAGTGACAGAGATGACACTTATTCACTGAAGGGGTTCTCAATGAAATTGAAAAGCTCCCTGTACACAGCAACATCTTTAAATCTCGACTCTTCTAAATTCCTGTCGTAATTCTTCCAGGACATGTACAAATGACATGTGCTGGTAATGATTCAAAACACCTCGATTGTCAGAGGTGACTGACTTAAGTTTTGGAAAGTGAACAAAGCAATTACTGCACAAATCAGGAATGAACAACGTTGTGATCTTGCACTGAAATGTAACTCAGAGCATGTCACTCGGAAGTTTTTGTTTTCCCTGTAATTGGAGGTTTAGTGCATTCAAGTGGCTTGTGATGTCAATCAGAAATTATAGCTTTATTGTCCAGCCTGGATCTTCCAATTCTTTCTCCCCCTTCCCCTTCCCCCTTCAAGAAATCCACGAATCAGAGGAAGAAGACCCAAAAATTTTTCAAGAACCCTGTCACGAGACAACCATCTCACTTCATTGTGCATCACTAAGTCACCAGACTCTGTTTCATGCTCTGAAACCAAAACCCAAAATTGCCTGTGATTCAGTGTTCTTGAAACAATGAAACTGACCACCTTTACAACCAGCTGTATATGTATGACTGCTTGCATTTCACTATTTCCATTTGCTCACGAGTGCTTTCTGGTGAATTATACAGTGAAATGTAATGAATTTTGGAATGCCATCACACCAAGCAATCCGTTTTCTTTCCCCATCATGTCTGTACACAAAGATATTAACTTCTTGCACCACATTATTTCAGTAAAAAAAATCAAAAACTGGAGAAAAACATCTGAACATTGGCCTGGATTTTCATGAGTATTGAAACAACAATTTCTCACAGAATAATTCTTCTTTGGGGAAATGAGCCCACACAGACAATTGCGTGAAGTCACTTTGTGACGGGGTGCCCACCCCTTGTGTGTTATTATTTATGTATGTATTCATTTGTTGTTATTGTGTTTATGTGCGGGTGGTCGAGCACCATCCGTCTTTTATTATTTGCTGTTTGAGGCCGGTGAAAGCCAGTCTTATAATGTGTAGTCGGTGGGGATGGGTTTAAAACCCCTTCCCTAGTACCCTCGTGGGAACTTGGCTGGAGCCATAAGGTAATAATTGTATCAAATTTGGTAATTCGGTAATTAAATCCACCGAATATAAAAAGACACACTCCAGGCTTATTAGGCGGAGAGTGTCAGAGAAGAGATGTAAGTCTGTGGGGGAAAAAGGAACTAATCAACTGCTAAGTATGCTGGTTTCACAACCAGCATACTATTTGTTTACTGTTTGTTTGTTTGTTTGGCCATTGTGCCCCTTTCTTTAGTGTTTTGTATAAATATTTATTTTATTTATTATTTCCTAAATCTGCTGAGTGCTCTTGCGTTTCAGTTTTGCCCCACCGTAATCATGTTTTGACTTGCTTCCTGAACCTGAATTCACCACCCACACACCACACAATGCCATCTGTGACACATTTATATCTGAACTGTTGTCCAAAGCTAGACTCAAACAAAGTGCTGTTGAAAGATCTGCCAGTAACTGTTCCCGGACGTCTTTTCCGATTTCCTCCACCCTTCTCATTACTGTTGTGTCTGACAATTGCAATCCTTTCATTTGCTTTAAAATCACATTCTTGTTGTTGAAATCAGCATACAAGATTTCCGCAGAAGCAATAAAATACTCTTTAACAATTTCTGTGTCAGTGAAGGCTTTTTTACAGCATGCCAAAATCCATGCAATTTCAAATGATGCCTCCTTCAAGCACTCTGTAACTGAACTAGATTTTTAAATTATTTTCTGTTGACTTTTGAAGGCAGCAACAAGTTGTTCAATTTTATTTTTTATAGACGTACTGCCAGTGGGTATTTTCAACTGAATCCCGCATGCTCTGTTGTAAGATGTCTTTCTAAATTGCTGTGTTTAAAAGCTGAACAGTCTTGCTGACAAACTAAACAAACTGGCTTCACAGAACTTTCATTACAAAGAAAAACTGATCAGCCTACTTGTCTTGAAATTTTCGATTCTCTCTTCATTCTCCAGCTCCAGACTCGCTTGCGGACTCATGGCTCCTGCTATTTCCAGCCCCCTCTTGTTCGACGTTTAACAAATCGCTTTCATTTGTTTCATTTGCTTCTGTTTCTTTGTTATGTTTTGATTGTCTTTTTAACGGACCTAGAAAATTACGTATTCTTCCTTGAGTAACTTGCTCCACAAAATATACATACAAAAATCTCCACAAACCGCTATGCGCCGGTCATTGATGATGCACAGTAATAAAAACGCCTTTTTTAATCTCATTTTAAAATATGTGCATGTACCGGTGTACTAACCTTTGACCAGACAATGTCTTGTGGTCTGGATCAGCACACCTTGTTAATCTGGTAAAGTTAACAGTGCCATGGAAGGATGCTGTGGATGAGGCGTATGAGAGGAAGAAACTTCAGTATGCTCAACTAGCTGCTGAAGGGGAACAGCGAGGATGAAGAGTCTGAGTTTACCCAGTGGAGGTGGGTTGTTGAGGATTTGTGGCACACTCTACAACTTGGTTTCTCAGAGACGTTGGGTTCAGTGGCCAAGAGTTGCCTCGCAAAGTGAAGAACTTATGTGAAGCAGCAGAAAGGAGCAGGAACTGGCTGTGGATGAGACGAAAAGATTCTGGATGGGGATCTCAAGCAAAATAGAAATAAAGCAACACTGATGTACAGGTAAGTAAGCTGGGCTGAGCTGAGTGGTTGATGGAGGTGGGTGATGCTGGGACGCCAGAATCACTGTTGAGCCCTCTTGAGGTGTGAGGCTAGTCGACGAAACACAGAGGACGGGAGGTGCCCACTTGAAGACCCCAAAGATGTACCCTACTTAGCTCAATCCAGACGGTTGTCATGCTGATGCACCGGGGAGACCGCACTGGGTTGATCCCCGGAGCCAGCATTGCAGCCATTGTGTGTGCTGATGCGATGGGGAGGCAAAATAAGCTGATCCCTGGAGCCAGCATTACACTTCAGCAATCAACACCAGACAGAAGGATATCTACATCACCAGATGGAAAGGAACGCAAATGGATGGAGATGCTGATGGATCACATTAGTTTACTGTAAAGCTACGTCTTAGTTGGTGCTTATCTTGGCGAGAGCCGAGTTCAAATCAGCATGAAGTTCAACATCTACTCTCATGTAATGGAAGTCTTACATTTGATGTGATTACTGTCTTACACTATCATCACTGCGGTGACTTCAATGTGAACAGTCATCAAAAGAGTATGAAGAGAAACCATAACTTAAAAAAAAACTTAAGTGAACGTAATAAAATAATTTGTAAGATGAGTCCGGGTGCCGCCCTAAGGTTTACGAGGGCTGCCATTGGCTCATGGGCCGTGCAATGAAGAACAGTGGTGTAGGCTCTAAACGAGGGTCACAGGGGGTCACAGATTGCTGTACTGTGCAAGTTCTTTGCTATGCAGATGAGCACTCTCCAATAATAATATTATGCGTGTCTGTAGTAGGCCCGATTAAAAAAAATTGAATCCCAGTGAGTAGCTTTCACACATAAGTCATGTTTACACAGAATTGTGCATTTTGAGACAATAAAAACAACAACAACAACAAAATAACGCATTTCTAAAACTCAAATGTACAAGACTAGTGACCCCCTTTTTATCACCAGCTACCCAATTTCATTGAAGAACTCGATATCCCATATGGCAGTGGTTCTCAACCCTGGTCCTGGGGGAACACTGCCCTGCTGGTTTTTGTTCCAATCAAGCACTCAATTACATAACTTAACCCTTAATTGAACTAATAATTGGCTTAATTTTACTTTTTAAATAGAGTAGCTTATAAAAAGTTTAAGAATTTAAGATCATTATACAATGTTATACCTAAAATGAAATCTCCATCTGTTTAAAATAATTAAAAAGCTCAGATTAGGCAAATTATTAGTTTAATTATGTAAATGAGCGCTTGGTTGGAACAAAAACCAGCAAGGCAGTGTTCCCCCAGGACCAGGATTGAGAACCACTGCCATATGGCATAGCACTGATCACGTTAAGGCTGGGGCAGGCAATTCCGGTCCTGGAGGGCTGGTCACTCCTGGTGTTTGTTCCAACTGACCAATTAAGCTTCAAATAAGCACTTCATTGGTCCAATTAAGTAATTTAGTGTACAGTTGGAACAAAAAGCAGGAGGGACACCAGCTTTCCAGGACCGGAATTGCCCATCCCTGCTTTAACATCAAAACGCATTAGCTGCTGTTTACAGTTAAACAGTGGTCATGAGCAAAAAAAAAAAAAAAAAGTTTACTTAAACTTCAGGTAGTCAAATGCTGGCCACGCAAATAATGTAGAGCCACATAGTAGTACATCGTTGAAACTGAAACTGACAGCACAAAGGCACATACGAATGCAACTTATTTCAATTATACAGGGGTATGCAAAAAAAAAAAAAAGAAAAACCAATTCAGAACACGTGGCTGTAAAAGAAGTGCATTATTAAATTTGAAAAGCAAACATTTATGGTAATCTTGTCTTCTACCATTATTTACACTGTATACTGTTTTGCATGTTAACTGTATTTCCTGGTATGTGTGGTTTAGTTCATCTTACATACAGTGCTTATCATAACCAGTGGAATAGTCCAATCAATTATATATTTTATACTAATATTGCAAATCAATTTTTGCAGCAGTTATTTCATGTAATTGTAAATTATTGTTTTCTTTCAACTTTTTGTTTTATTATTATTATTCCACATCATTGCACAGACTCCACATAAGTAAACAGAAAATTCAGATACACTGTCTGTTAATGAGAAGTCTATGTATAAGTCTATAATATATTTAAAATGTGATCATGCTTGGAAATATTTGCTTTAATAAGAGAGGATGTTGCAAATATCGGTTCTAAGATGGTTTACAAACCTAAAACTTATACAGAAACCTACAGTGAAAAAAAAATGATGTACTTTCCATTGCATCTGTATACAGATATTTTAACTCAGCATTCCAATAAAAAAGCAATGGACATTTAAGTAGTTCGAGACAAACACCAATCACCAAATGTTTTAGTACAAATATTTATTGTGGAGAATGTGGAGTGTGCAATTGTACAGTTTTTAAGAAAGGTGGAGATGGGGAGGTGGTGGTTTATGATGAAATCAAAACGCAACTAAGAGGGAAGTGAAGAGGGTACTTATAGTGCTAACAATCTTAATTAGCTAATGATTCATTTTGGTGATGTGGAGATTGGTGTCTGACCCTCTTCCCGAACTTTAGTTATGAACGTCATTAAAAACAAAAAACTATGTTTTAAATGACTGTAAGAGCTGACAAAGCTGAAAAAGAGGGGAAATTGTCAAGTAAGTCCACTACTGCATTCTTACTTCACAAACTGATACAGTAGCTGGGTTCACTTCAGACAACACAGGTAGTCCCCACCACTGGGCAGGTCAGTGGGTTGCTGAGGATTCAAAAGTTATCTGAAACAGCCTTATACAGTATATATCATTTAGAAGTTTTGAAGAGTCACTGTCCTTTGTGATTAAAACCAAAACAACTGTGGTTATGACTGTTGACTATGTGACATTTGTTAAATCTCTTAATTTTTGTAAGTATTCCTGTGAAATAGTATACTGTCCATTATGAACAACATTACACAACTGTGTGTAATTTTCAATACAAACATGACCATAAATAAAAATAGCTGAAAGGGTTGAAAGCAAAGGTTACTGTTAGAAATGTTTGTATACTTGAAAAAGAAAAGTACACAAGAAATACATGGTCTCACTTCACATGTGTTCATATTCTAATTGTTCTGATTATCTTTTACAATTCACATGTCATTGGTTTTAGTCACAAAGAACAGTGCTCTTTCTTCACTTCTAAAGCAGTGGTTCACAACCCTGGTCATGGGGATCCCTTGATCTGCTGGGTTTTGTTTCAACTGAGCTCTGTTACTTAAATGAACACTCGATTGAACTAACAATTTAGTTAATCTTTTTAAAACTATTCTTAAGCTTATAAGAAGTTGGAGATTTCAAGTTCTATTAAATTTAATATGTAACTTGGAATCTCCATCTCTTTCAATTCATTCAACAGCTTTCATTAGGCCAATTGTTAGTTTAATTGAGTGTTCAATAAAGAAATTAAGTTAAAAAAGAGTAACACTGATCGAAGGCATATTAGGCTGTTTCAGAGAAGTTTTCAATCCTCAGCAACCCACTGACCTGCCCAGTGGTGAGGACTGCCTGTGTTGTCTGAAGTGAACCCACCCACTATATAAGTTTAGTAGTGTGTGCTGGAAAGCCTTGTCAGAACATGGGTGATGTAAGAGCATAGTGGCGCTCTTATTTGACAATTTCCCGTCTTTTTTGGCGTTGCCAGCTCTTACTATCACTTTTTTGTTTGTTCGTTTTTTTTTTAAAATAGAACGTCTGTACAGCACTGAAACACTACGTTTAAAAAGTCTGGAAAGTTTGGAATTACTCTATAAAGTTATTTGTTTCTTTAGCCATAAAACATCTGAAGAATATTGAAACGCAAGCATTGTGGCTGATTGCGCCAAACACTCAGATTTCTTTTTAGAGAGGAAGACCTCCAGGCTCCGTCCTTACAGCAGGTGGCAGCACGCGGAATGGACGGCACTGAACTTCTGTTGTCTTGGTGGTTGTAAGGATGTTTAGGGGATGATAAGTTCCGGTTGTATCAACGCGTCAAGCAACACGGAGAGTGAAAACAGGTAAGCATACAGATAACATTTAAAAGCTGTTGCATGCCTTGTTTTATTGTGTGCTGTTTTGCCGTCCTCTTTGCACTATGTAGTTTAGGACTGTGGATGGTTCACAGTCCGCGGATTGTGGTGGACCGTGAATCTCGCAATGCAGGGAATAATAGGAGAGGGTCGTTCCCGGTGCCCAAAATCTAAATCTAAATTCACTTTCAGTATTTAATCTCATTGGAAAACAGTCAGGTTTAGTGGAAACACACATACACATACACACATATATATATATATATATAATATATATATATATATAATATATGTGTATGTATGTGTGTATGTATGTATGTGTGTGTATATATATATATATATATATATATATATATATATATATATATATATATTATATGTATATATATATGTATATATATATATATATATATATATATATATATATATATATATATGTATATATATATATGGTATATATATATGTATATATATATATATATATATATATATATATATATATATATATATATATATATATATATATATATATATATATTATATATATATATATATATATATATATATATAGTGCCAACACATACATATATACATATATATACATGTACATATATATACATATGTATATCATATATATTATATATATATAATATATATAATATATGTTACACTTTTAAAAAACATGATAAACATATGTGTGAAATTTGTATCCGAATGATAAACATCAAAACAGAATAGCAGTCACTCATACATGGCAAGCCGAGTCCCTCGCAGTTCAGTACTTTGTGAATTGATGCCGTTTAAAAGCTTAACATTGACCCAGACTTATTAAAACGTGTTAATTTATGATACAGTGTTGACACTAGAACGACTAAAAACAGGATTAGTACTAGTCCTCGATTACCCAATATTAATTTAGGTAAAGTAAACTAAGATTAGTGCTAATGTGGGTCTGTGAAACTAGCCATTAAATTAGAGTTGATTGTCCTGATTAGTCCGGTATCAAATAGCAAATGAGGTAAAGCCATACCATTTGCCAGTCTACGTATGTGTTCAGAGAAATGTCAATTTATGTTTGTTTAATACGAACAGATCAAGAAACGATCGTTCTAATGCTGAGTAAATAATAGTGCAGTTGATTATAAATAAAATACAGGTTTATTATTTTCTTTTGTTTAAATCTTGAAAACATCACAGTACAGGGAAACCTGTATTAATAATAGTCAAAGAACAAGCAGAATGGGTCCTTCATAGGGTGTGTGTCTCATACCATAGGCATTTATTCTTTAATCAACACTATTGAATAGCCCATTTTCTTAATCCAGTTTAAGGTTTCCTTTGCAAACTGCTCTCATTTACCATTTTAGGCCATTTCATACTCCTTCATAAAACAACAAAGTATGAATACAGAGAGTCTATTATGTTGAAATTTGAAGTCGGACAAACCCAAATCAGTGTTTTCTTAGTGATTCATACACTAATTGTTCCAAAAATAAAATATAGGTCACTTTTCAGTTGTAAAAAGTTTAATTGGTATAAAAATATCCAATTTTAAAAACACCAAACTTTCATAATGAAAAAATGCAAAGGGTAATTTGGCACAAAAAAATAAATATTCAGGGTATCACGGTCAGCCTGTTAACAAGAGCTCAATATAGCGCTGATCTGTGTCCTGTAATGAAAACTTTAAAACCCTCGTGCCGTGCATTTCGTAATTTAGGGTAAGCAAGTTCAACTGGACTTAATATAACATGTCTGGTGAAGCGAACAAATCAGTGCATTTTTAAATGGTAAAAATAGTATTCTCTCAAATTGAGATTTTCACAGAGAATTTGATATTATTATTATTATTATGATTATTATTATTATGATTATTATTACACGGCATTGGTTCTGATTTATTTTCACCTAGAAAAAAATACAGCCTTGGTGATACAACAGAACAGATAAAACATATCAGTGAAAGGAAAGTTAGATAGATTTTCAGCAAAGCTGGCTGAAAATTTACCAATGGCTGGAGTTTAATAATGATATTAGTTGTTTGGTCTGCAGTGTGTCTGCACAACTGTAGTTTACTAACCGTTGTGACCTGTACAAACAACGCGGCTTAGAAAAAAACAAAAACGTGAAATAGAAATTTTGTCAGGCAATGGAGAGTGCTCTGCATCACAATGATGAACAGCTAGACAAACATAATGTTCCATGTTTACATTTACTTTTATTTATTTATTGTATTTATATAGCGCTTTTTATACAAAAGTATTGCAAGCATTGTACGGTACATAGCGGAAAAAAAAGAATAAACCACAGTGCATTTGTATTGCACGTCAGACATACAACTGCCACAGTCAGACCAGTTTAATATACACACGATCCAAAAGCATTTGTACATACAGAACAAACACTTTGTTGAAGAGTTAGTGAAAAGTGGTGACATTATTTTCCTTTGGATTCTAAATACATTTAAAAAATAATAAAATAAATGACCAAAGAAAGGGGCCCGTGGGTATTGTGCTTTGAAGGTGAGGTGCTCTTGATGTAAGGTTATACACTGTTCGTGTGGATGCACTGCCTGTGTAGACCTGCCTTGCAGCCGCATCTTGGATGCTTTTCAGGCCAGCATGCCACCAGTTTACCTTATCTTCCCCCTTCATTTATTTTTTACACATTCCTCTCGAGACGCTTTCTACGCACCCAGTTTCCCTTGGCCAGGCACTTTCTACATGCCCAGTTTACCTTCTCTCTTCATTTGTTTTTTTACACATAGCTCTTGAGTCACTTTCTACACTTGTGGTGTTTGTATTTTATGCAAAAATAAGACTTAAAATACCAGTCAAAAGTTTGAGTACACTTGCTGGAAACTAGGTTTTTTTCATAATTGACAATGTTTTACGTCGTATATGTTTCTGTAAGTACTTGAAAATGAAAACACATGTTACAATATACAAAACAAAACATAAGGAGTATCAAAGCAATGTTCAAGAAAATTAAAAATTGTCTCTAAATCTTGGATTCCTCACAATAGCCACCCTTTGCCTTAATAACAGCCTCACAAACACAAGGCATTTGGTTAACAAGTTTCAGCAGGAAATCACCCAACATGTCTTCCCAGCTCTTGTGCAGCAATTCCCAGAGATAGAACATAAGAACATAAGAAAGTTTACAAACGAGAGGAGGCCATTCGGCCCATCTTGCTCGTTTGGTTGTTAGTAGCTTATTGATCCCAAAATCTCATCAAGCAGCTTCTTGAAGGATCCCAGGGTGTCAGCTTCAACAACATTACTGGGGAGTTGATTCCAGACCCTCACACTTCTCTGTGTAAAAAAGTGTCTCCTATTTTCTCTTCTGAATGCCCCTTTTTCTAAACTCCATTTGTGACCCCTGGTCCTTGTTTCTTTTTTCAGGCTGAAAAAGTCCCTTGGGTCGACACTGTCAATACCTTTTAGAATTTTGAATGCTTGAATTAGGTCGCCACGTAGTCTTCTTTGTTCAAGACTGAACAGATTCAATTCTTTTAGCCTGTCTGCATATGACATGCCTTTTAAGCCTGGAATAATTCTGGTCGCTCTTCTTTGCACTCTTTCTAGAGCAGCAATATCTTTTTTATAGCGAGGTGACCAGAACTGAACACAATATTCAAGATGAGGTCTTACTAGTGCATTGTACAGTTTTAACATTACTTCCCTTGATTTAAATTCAACACTTTTCACAATGTATCCGAGCATCTTGTTAGCCTTTTTTATAGCTTCCCCACATTGTCTAGATGAAGACATTTCTGAGTCAACAAAAACTCCTAGGTCTTTTTCATAGATTCCTTCTCCAATTTCAATATCTCCCATATGATATTTATAATGTACATTTTTATTTCCTGCGTGCAGTACCTTACACTTTTCTCTATTAAATGTCATTTGCCATGTGTCTGCCCAGTTCTGAATCTTGTCTAGATCATTTTGAATGACCTTTGCTGCTGCAACAGTGTTTGCCACTCCTCCTACTTTTGTGTCGTCTGCAAATTTAACAAGTTTGCTTACTATACCAGAATCTAAATCATTAATGTAGATTAGGAATAGCAGAGGACCTAATACTGATCCCTGTGGTACACCGCTGGTTACCACACTCCATTCTGAGGTTTTTCCTCTAATCAGTACTTTCTGTTTTCTACATGTTAACCACTCCCTAATCCATGTACATGTGTTTCCTTGAATCCCAAGGGCACTTGTGGGTAGCTTTGCTTTGACTCTTCTGTCCAGTTTGTCCCATACAAGTTCTATGGCATTGAGGTCTGGAGACTGGGCAGGCCAGGTCATTAGATTGTTGTCCTTCACTTTCCTTCGCCAGATAGTTCTTGCACAACTTTGAGGTGTGTTTGGGGTCATTATCTTGCTGAAGAAAGAATGACTGCCCAACTAGCCGTAATTCTGATGGAATGGCATGCCTCTGAAGTATGCTAAGCCATTCTGGTTGAGCTTGCCATGGACTGGTAAAGATCACCATCTCTACCAGCAAAGCAACCCCAGACCATGACACTGCCTCCTCCATGCTTGACAGTGGGAACCACACATGCAGAACTCATGCGCTCACCACCTCTGCATCTTACAAATACTCAGCAGTTGGACCCAAATATTTCAAGTTTTGAATCATCAGTCCATAAGAGCGACTTCCACTCCTCAAACGTCCAGTTTCTGTGTTTTTTGGCCCAGGCAAGTCTCTTCCTCTTATTCTGCACTCTAACAGTGGTTTCTTTGCAGCAATTGTTCCAGTTAGGCCAGCTTCACGCAATCTCGTCTGACCAGTTGATGTTGAAACATCTGTACTTCTAGTAGCATTTAGGTGAGCTTGTATTTCAGGGGCAGTTAATCGCCGGTTTCGCAGACTTGTGACTCGAATGAACTTCTTCTCTGATTCTGAGGTCACCCTTGGCCTGCCTGACCTTGTTCGATCCTCGAGTGCCAGTTTCTTCAAATCGTTTGGTCTTGGCCACAGCAGTTACAGACACTGGCAAAGTTCTTGTGATTTGTCTTAGATTGACCTTCATTTCTTAAAGTAATTAGTCTTTTTAATTTGTGTATTTTGCCATTTTCTGCTCCCCTACATTCAGGAATGACAAACTTGTGCCTATGATACGTATATTTATAGTAATCATGGACCCTCACCTGTTAACTGGTGATAAAAGGTTAATTAGGTAACATGCTAGTTAACTCAGAGAACATCTAACAAAGACACTTTTATACTTAGACCAGTGTTCTAACGCTGTGTTATACACATTTCAGACTTTTAACTGACTTGGGCGTCAGACTGAAATCCCCATACTTTGGGTGACCATTTCTTTGAAATTGACAAGATTTACATTTTCATTTAAAAATTTAATTTTTGAATGCAATTCACTTATGATTATCAGCTTATATAAGTACACGTATCATATAATGAAATTAAGTGTACTATATAATATATACTGTAAATATGCATGAAATATTTGCACCACTTGTCATTTATTTGACTTTTTTTAAGTGGCTTAAACTAGTTTGTTCTTTTATTTTTCAATGAAACTTGCAAACACTCACTGGTATTTATATATTTAATTATCGTCAATCTAACATATTTATCATAAATATTAACATTCCTGTGTAAATGGCCATTTTTGAACACAAATTAACCAAAACTTGTAAAAAGGTATTTTCAAGTATTGCGTTGACACAGTAGGAGAAATATAGAGGTTGGAAAACAGTTGTAATAGTGTATTAAATGCAAAGACAACGTGTCTTTTTCATCTGTATAGTCAACAGAATGTTTCCATAGTTACCCTGCACTACCTAGGTGGCAGTAGCAGGTTTAAATATAACCACAGTTGTTTTTACATGCCTCTCTGGATTTTTCCGAACTTCTTTGTTTGCATCCTAGTCTGTTCTCTCGCACGCACTTTGTGTCGCTGCTCTGGACCGAAGACCGGCATCAAGGACGGACTGTTGCAGATCGGCTAGATTCTGCGTGCCCTGAACGCAGCCATTGTCTTGCCTCTTATACCCATTTCACACAGACAAGTTGTGATGGCTCAGAACCCGCACTGATGCAGCATTTTGGTCTGTGTGAATTGCCTATACCATCATATTTTATGCTCGCGAGGTGGTTCAGAGACAGCACTGAACTGTCTTAGCTGTTTGTGTAAAAGGCTGTGCCGGCACTGAAGTGCTGTAGTGGGCGTGGATTGAAAGTCAACATGTTTTTTCCACTCACTATCTTGGGAGTGTTTGGCTCCAAAATACGTCATTGTGTTGGCGTTCCATTACCAAGTGTAGCGTTCACACGAGCATCCTTTAATACAGCAAATACCAGCATCCACCGTATTTTCACTCTGCTTTTGCCTGAAGAGCTGGACTCTTTCTTTTAAATAGTGTATCGATGCCTTTGCAATACAATACACGACCTACATTGTGCCTGAAGCTCCTGCAATTTAACACTTAACAGGTTGTTACAATGTATAATATAACTGAAAATTAAAAGCAAACACGATCCAGCCAAATTTTCTACTTCGAACAACTATGTCGTTTTGCGATTGTTTGTTTCCATTGCCATGAACATGATCTGCTGACTGACAGGTTTGAAGGTTGTACTCGCATGATCCCTTTGCCTGTGTGAAAGGGTTGTGATGGTATTGTACCAGCATAGATTGTGCAGTTTGGTGCTGTGTGAATGAGTATTTTAAATGGAAACTGCAAGTTCTGTGCGATGGGTCAGTAGCACAGGGGTAATGAAGCTGAAACATCGCTCTTGATTGTGTGTGAATGGGATAGTGGAGCTGTAACATCACGTGTGTGTGTGTGTGTGTGTGTGTGAGAGGTAATGGAGCTGAAACATCACTCTTGCGTTTGTGTGTAAAAGGGGTAATGGAGCTGAAACGTCGCTCTTGTGTTTGTGTGTGTGAGGGGTAATGGAGCTGGTGTTGCATATGTCTATGGCAGGAAACTAGTACTGAAGTGCTGCTTTTGAACTCAAGTGAAAGCACCTTAACACAGACATAAAATACAATAACATCATAAAAAGAGGGACAGTAAAAAAAACATTGGAATTAGGGATGTAATAGGTTAAATGATAAATTCCTACTGTTTTTACTAATGGTTAACGTAGAATACAAATTGATCAAATGTGTCTGGCATCTGGGGTTTTGAAAGTAAATCCCCAACAAAACACATGCTCTTTACGCGCTGCCTCTGAACTCTGCATCTCCTCTGCCTGCTTTTTATTTGTCAACATGTTGTTGGGTTAGGCGTGGTTAGTCAACTGAGATCTCATCTAGCAAACTAGTCTCAAGCTGTCGATTTCCGATGTTCGCTGCTGCCATCAAAATAGAAAAGGGAGGAGACTGTAAAGGTGAAGTGTTCAAAACGAACACTTTCCTACACTGGAAAAAGTTACTGGTGCATTCCTCTGCCTGCAGGATGTCTCTTCCACTAACTGAATCGGTTGCATACAAGGCTAATGCCGGAACACGCCAACATGTTCATTTTTCAGAATAAAAACCACTTCATAGCTGCATTTTTTTTTTTTTTAAATAGTAATTTCAAAGTTCCACTTAGGTCAAATCTAAATTGGACCATATTTTGTTTTCTGAGGGAACGTTTTTGATTTTTAGCAAAAGACCGTAAGCTTTCTTGGATTTTCTTGTATAAGTAGTTGCTGCAGACCTTTATGTTGGATGACATTTTCATCACCTTTTGAGTACAGTGGTTTTAAATTATATAAACTATATTTACAAACCTAATTTGAATCTACATCTCCATAAAATCTGAACTTATGAATGACATTGCCACTGTGTTGAATATTACACCGCTACAGTCCAGCCAACACCACAGGCAGAAAGAAGCTGCCAAACAGTGGATTGCTGGTGGTTCTAGCACAGTGGGCCAGCCTGATCCCTGACTGCTGAATGGTTGTGTTTGTATGTGCAGGTGTTTGTGGGAAGGTTGGAGCAGCGTGTCTGGAGTACAGCAGCACTGTCAGCCTCAGGCAGCAGATAGACAAGTGTTTAGTACAGAGCACGGAGCAGGCAGCAGAATGGCTGGTGTGCTGGATCTATCTGCCCCTGAGATTCCTGAGCCCACTTTCCTGGAGAGTGTCCTGCGCTATGGCCTCTTCCTGGGTGCCCTCTTCCAGATTATTTGCATCCTGGCTGTGATCATCCCTTCATCCAAGCTGCAGGAGTCGGTAAGCACTTTTTATTTGGGTTATTCCATACCAACTCAACCAGAGCCATTGCCCAACCATCTCAGATTTTGCTAGAAAAATGATCTGGGGGTTTTCAAGCCCATGGAGTTCAGAAATACTAAATTTATTTTGTTTTAATTTCCCTTTTTGAACGGTGACCTGACAAAGGTCAACCTAAAGTGAAAAGTGACCTAACCAGACGAGTGTTATTCGAACTTCAGCCCAACCCTTTACCCTGTAGGGGATGTGGGTCCTGAAATGTTAATTTTGCTTTAAGACCCTTAGGGACCACTCTTCCAAGTTCTGTGAAACACTTCTGCTTTCAAGGCCCCCAACTGGTCACTAATCCCCTCTGAAATTTGAATTTTTGGTATTTCTACCAAGTTTAGGTTGAAACACATGTGTGGAGGGGCTCCAAAAAAATCACCCAAAGATATTTTTGGGTTGATGTTGATGAGCTCTACAAGAATCAGCAAACATTTTGGTATCTGCAGATTTTGTATTTTTGGCAGATTTCTGAAGTTGTGTTTGTCATGCATTTGAGCATTGCTTATGACCCCTTTGGCGAGGCTAAAGTACCACATAGTCCTGACTGAACTGGCGTTATTCTTCAGTTTGGCATTGTCTGGGGTTAGATCTAGAGTAAAAAGTGACAGGGTGTGCTTCCAGTGGTACTAGCTTGGAGCTGAGCGTTATGAACTTGGCTGTTGAACTTAGTTCCCTTTCAAGTACAAAAGTCTGAGCCTTTCATCCCTTTCTCTGGTTCAATGTTTTACATGAATATAGTTGTGTTTCAAGATAGAGGGAAGGGGCGGGAAGGGGGGGGGGGTGTGCCCTCCCCCCGTGGAACGTCCCCCCAGGAGAAAAGCACCTTGCAGGATGGCGCTTGGTACCATTTTCTATTCAGCCTTTTCAGGTACCCAGAGAGTGACCCAGCATTCGAGAGATTGAAAATTTGCAATCTTTGACCAGAAGCAATCAGATAAGCTTGTCGTTTTTTTTTTTTTTTTTTTTTTTTCTGCTTGTTTTTCCCCTTGGGATAAACCACTGAAGCAAAAAATTGTTTAAATTAGATTTTTACTGTTAGTCTTTTTTTTTTTTTTCACGGCGTTCTGGCCAGCGGCAGTAGCGGATTTGCTTGCTCCTGCACCCCGCAGATCGGTTACACAGTAGTATTAATATTATTTATTTTCTGTTTTCTACCTTCTCTCCAGATGGAGTTTTTTGTCTTGTTTTTGCAAGCGTATTGTGTTTTTAAGCTACATTTTTAAATGAGTTGTGGTTGAAGCTGCTCTATGTGTGTGCCTGCCTGTTTTATTCCAGGGGTTGTGCTTGCAGCTCACTGCTCAAGCAGTCACAGCGGTCTGGGCTCAGACTTTCTTGCAAGCCAGCACTCCTGGATGGGCACTGTGTTAGCTGTCAGGCTGCTCAGACTCGCTTGCAAGCCAGTTTTCCTGGTTGGCTCTGTGTTCGCTCTAGGGCTGCTCATGCCACAATAGGGGGCAGCTTCGGCACAGCTTTGTGAAGGCTTGTCAGCGGAAGAGAGCTGTAAACAGGTGCTCCTCAGGTTCTTGCATTGCATTCCTGTGTTGCTGCTTTGGTCATGCACAGTTTGCTTAGGCCCTGTCAGTACCACCTGTGCACAGTTTTGCACTGTACACTGTAGTACATTGTGCCATGTGCATTACTATACAGTCTTGCTGCAACAATACCTGTGTTATATTCTTGCACGACCTGCAAGAGCATAAGCATGATCAATGTGTATGGTTTTTGGACTGAGCATGCTCAACAGGCATTCCAGGATCACTCCTTTTATCAGGCCTGTGCAGTGCTCAGCATGAGTTTGGTCGAACGCAGACACAATCGCATTGCAGAACCGGCTCTCTTGACCCTCCTCTCGCAGGGACATGGTCCCCTCACCACAGTGTGTGGCACCGCCACCAGCGGATCGTGCTCCAGTTGCCAAATGACAGCAACGAGGCAGAAGCCTCTCGTGGTCTTCTATGTTGGCCTCGTCTCCTCCTCCTCCTCCTCTCCTCCCACCCCCACCTCATGAGGTATTGGAAGGCTAGAAGCCGCTGTTCCCTGGCTATTAAGACGCAGATGGATCGCATGTGGGAAGCCATCTCAGCACAGGAGCAGATTTTGGAGCCGCTGGATGAGATGTGCCCGGTGCAACCCACCCCTGCCCTTCCTGTGGTGCAAGCAGCTGTTGCAGGATGATCAATGTCTTTCGCTGCCTCTAACTCCTGAGGAGCTAGAAGAACTTGATCTGGAGGAGGACAAGCAGAGCTCACAGCCTTAGTGAAAAGAGCCACTGAAAGTGCCGTGGCCTGAGGAGTCCAAAGCGTTGCATTTTTGACAGCTTCTCAGTTCCTCCAGAAAGGCCTTGATTTCCCCCGGTCCACCCAGACTTTTTGCAGGAGGTCCAATCAACATGAGGACACCCCGGCTGTCCCCAGTGCTGATGACCTGCTGTGTTGGGTCTGTGACACAGAGGAGAAGGGGCTTGGCCACTTCCACCCTGTCACTGTATCCATCGCCTCCCTTGTACAGGGCCTCATTTGGCGGTCTTTTCCAAAGATGTGTTGTGCCCTAACAAACAGTGCAAGGTCACAAGGCATTGTTGAAATGCCTATCATGCAGTAGCTACAGCTACCCAGCTGGGTAACTACACGAGCATCCTGGTGACTTGCCAGTCGGCACTTGAACAGATCAGATTTGACTTTTATTATTGTTTGTTTGGTTTTTATTTTTAAAGGGGCAGTACTCTGTAGGCTACTTAGCAACAACGAATTTAAACGTCTCGTTCTTATTGAAGAATATTTCTGTACTGTTTCATTTAGAACACAGGAATAAAAACAATTATTTTACATGCTGATTTTGTGTGTGTGTGTGTGTGTGTGTGTATTTATATATATATATATATACACACACACACACACACACACACACACACACACACACACACACACAACACACACACACACACACATTAGGAACACCGTTTTTTTTTTTTTTTTTTCAGACCCCGTCTGTTTCACTGTGAAAGCCTGCATCGTACAGAATTAAAGAAAAAAAAAGTTGGTGTGAAAGGACCTTTTAACGAAGTTTTGTACTCCTAAAGTAACATTTAAACTTGTCAGCAATCAAAAGCAGAAGTCTTTATATTATTGGTTTTGGTGTACTGTTTAAAAGCTCTTGTGTATGTTGATGTAGTTAAACCTGCATTATTTGGTGGTCTTTCCGTGAATTCTTGTGTTTTTTCCGCAACTCTCCTGTGAAATGTACAAAAAATCACTGTGCCAAAATTGGATCCTTAGTTATTGGAACAGTAATCATGTTTTTTCCATGATACGTCGAGTCGCTTGCACAGTTTGCATTCAACTTGTGTGTGTGAATGCAGCTTGACGAGCCTTCGAAGGTTCAGAACTACCTCCGAATTCCTGGCTAGCAAGTGAACCTTCGAATACAGCACTACTCTCCACGCTCAGCAGTTAGTCCTTCAGTTTGCCCCCTTCTTTAACAAAGTTAGGCGTCTATGATTGAGACCTCTTGGACTGTTTGCTTCTGACGTTGATTAAAACACTGAATTGTGTTGCTTTTAGAATGAATTGAGAAATGTATTGCCCAGTTGATTTATGACCCATGATGTGTGATGCAGCAACATGTTTAAAAAATACAACGCCGGGTCCCCAAGTGTTTCACCTGGGTGAAGCGCAGCCCCATGGAGCGCAGGGTAAGTCGTACACCACAGGTTTCCTGGCTGGCTTGGTCATGGGATCGGAGGACACCCACTGAACCTTCAGGTCTCCTGAGCCATGGGGGGGTATGTGCTGCAGTGAGCGGAAAAGCAATTGGGTATTCCAAATTGGAAGAACATCAGGGGTAATGATCATTTAAAAAAAAGTTTTAAAAAAATACAATGCTGCCATAGGGACAACACGGGACAGCAAACTTAAGGCAATGCGTTTCTTGTCCACTTTGCAGGTGTTCTGTAGCATTTCAAACTTGCCGAACTAGAAGAAACGGAATTTGTTTCAGAATTGTATTTGGGTAAATACTGTAGCTTTTGAGAATCTAGCCCAGTATGCCCTGACACATCCCAGGGTCTATGTGATTAGTACACCTTGCATAGTGAACTGGAAGAGACTAGTCACTTTCAAGAAACAGGTTTGCCATGCTTGTTGTAGGGAGTTCCTGTCCGGACAAGCCCAGCCATGTTAAGAGGATTTTTTTTTTTTTAAACAGACTTCGAGCTGGCATGTGACAGAACAATACTGAGTAACTGGGTCAGGCAATGAAAGGTTTTTTTTTTTTTTGGTACTGTATTCATCTGTTTGGATGCAAAGGCTGATAGTGAAGAACATTCAGTGAAAGCTACTTTTTAAAATCTTTTATTGTGCAACTACAAGATATAGTTATAAAAGTTGTATTTCGTTTTCCATGCCAAAGACTATAGTGGATTTAAATCCAGACCTCGCAGAAATAATGACGTTGCTTTTGCAGCCTGCAAAGAGAAATCTGTTGAAACTTGCCTAGATCAGTTCAATGCTTGATAATAGAAATGTGTTAACTTGCCTAGTGATCAGTTCAATGCATGATAATAATGCGCAGGAAAGCTAGGATTTCATATATGAAGATGGATAAACATGCTATTTGAAAAGGACAGTGTTTGTAAATAACCCTATCATTTTACTGAATGTTGACTTAACTGAACTCGCCCCTCCTTTCAGGATGCGGAACCCTTTGAACGCAGTGTGGATCAGACGAAGAAACCGAAGGGGCCTGTCCCTCTGCCGAGACAGAAATCAAAGAAAGAGAGCAAGAAAAAGAGATGAGGGGACCGTGGACACCTGTCAGGAGTATTTAGCCCTGATAGAGATTCAAAATTGTCTTCAAAAAGGGTTACGTTGTAGTGTAACTTTCAAAAATATAAACCTGTGCGTCTAGTATTTCAGTTTGATTTTGTTTTGCAGTTTTAAGTAAATATGCACAAAATCTGATTTGCATTTAAGTTCAGAAGTTTTTTAGCAGTGATTTATTGAACATAAGTTACAAAGCTTTAGCTGGCATGGCAGCTGAATGTTGCATTGCTGTATATACACTACCTTCCAACAAGTATTGGGGCTGATGAATACATGAACCAGGGGGATGGGTGGCCACTTGTTGTATTTTACACCCTTGCTTAATAAATATCTAGACATCCCTGAACATTTCACTGTCTCCTCTTCAAGTGTATGCAAAAGATTTGAAGTAATCCATTCTACAGGGGATATTTCTTGCACAATAAAACTTGGCCTAATGTCTTACTTACTTCTATCAGAGCGACACACATGACGGTGCACAGCAGGTATTCTCTGTTAAACATGCACACACATGAAGGTGTGCAGCAGGTATAATTGGGGGTTGTTTGTTTTAGAGCAGTATTATAGGAGGTAGTGCATTGTTTAAATGTTAAAAAAAGAATTAACTGATAACAGCAAATGATATCAACTCCATGAACACTTTAGAACCTGTCTGCTGACTTGGAATTGACATCACTGTGAATTAAAGAAATCTCTGTCTGCAAGCCATGCTTTGTTAGTGTTGCACTTGCTTGGTCATTTTACCTGGAGGGTGAAATTGTCTCCTCCCCTTTCCGCTACAATGATTTAATTCCTGTCTTTGACCAATAAGGAGTTTCTCTTCAGTTCTAGCTGCCTGCCATAGACATGTTTAATTGGGGCTGATCAGCCGAAATGATTTATATCTATAACAAAAACATTGTAAATGTAAAACAACACGTTAGAAAAACGCAACAGCCATTTAGACCAAGTTAGGAGAAGCAATTGGGGCAATCTTGTCAAGCATAAAGGAAATAGGCACAATTGGAAAGCTGCTGAGGCCCAAAATTCATGATACTGTTGCTTCTGACTTGGCTTCTTTTTTTGATTGCTCCAGTTTACATTGAAATGCTCATTTCCTTATAAGCTGGCTTGTAATCAGAATAAAGATGCTGAGACACATATGTGCCAAGGAAAGTGCTCAACACAGACTGAAGTGTTCTTGGTTATCCTTACAAGCATTACTACAGAAAGAAAGACAGCCAGGGAATGGGAGAGGCAGCATACTTGTCTGCCCTTGTGATGATTTGGGAAGACACACAGACAACATGCAGGTAAGGCACAGGTAGATCAGGGCACACATGGAGAGACATTTAGCCCATACATACACGAATACCTGAAAGAGCATGAAGCAATACATATCCAACAATGAAGATGATGAAGAAGACCAATAATGGCAATGACCGCAAGAGATAATGAGTAAGTGTATGGGAAGTGACAGTTGATGGGGCAGGCATTGCAGATTCAGGTCTGGGGTGTTGGAGCCTTTTTTTTTGGTTTTGTATTGTCAGTGTTTTTTGTTGCAGATGTATCTTTTTTTAAATATAAGTTTAGTCGTCTCTAATTTTTTACCTCGGTTTTCTCCCCAATTTACTTGTCCGGCACTATAGGTCTGGTGGCCTAGCTGTGGATCGACAGTGCGAAAAATGACAGATTGGCAGGAGCACGTTTCAGAAGACTTGTGCTCCAGCCTCTGTTCCCTGAGTCGGTGGGGGGATGCAGATAATTGGGCACACTGCATCATTTGCATGCACCATGTAAGAAATAATGAAACTGAGGGAACAGAGGCTGGAGCACAAGTCTTCTGAAACGTGCTCCTGCCAATCCATCATTTTTCGCACTGGATCCACAGCGAGGCCACCAGACCTATAGTGCCGGACAAGTAAATTGGGGGTCAAAAATTAGAGACGACTAAATTTATATATAAAAAAAGTTAAATTTGCAGACGACACAAAAGTAGGAGGAGTGGCAAACACTGTTGCAGCAGCAAAGGTCATTCAAAATGATCTAGACAAGATTCAGAAGTGGGCAGACACATGGCAAATGACATTTAATAGAGAAAAGTGTAAGGTACTGCACGCAGGAAATAAAAATGTACATTATAAATATCATATGGGAGATACTGAAATTGGAGAAGGAATCTGTGAAAAAGACCTAGGAGTTTTTGTTAAGAACATAAGAAAGTTTACAAACGAGAGGAGGCCATTCGGCCCATCTTGCTCGTTTGGTTGTTAGTAGCTTATTGATCCCAAAATCTCATCAAGCAGCTTCTTGAAGGATCCCAGGGTGTCAGCTTCAACAACATTACTGGGGAGTTGATTCCAGACCCTCACAATTCTCTGTGTAAAAAAGTGCCTCCTATTTTCTGTTCTGAATGCCCCTTTGTCTAATCTCCATTTGTGACCCCTGGTCCTTGTTTCTTTTTTCAGGCTGAAAATACCCTTGGGTCGACACTGTCAATACCTTTTATAATTTTGAATGCTTGAATTAGGTCACCACGTAGTCTTCTTTGTTCAAGACTGAACAGATTCAATTCTTTTAGCCTGTCTGCATATGACATGCCTTTTAAGCCCGGAATAATTCTGGTTGCTCTTCTTTGCACTCTTTTTAGAGCAGCAATATCTTTTTTATAGCGAGGTGACCAGAACTGCACACAATATTCAAGATGAGGTCTTACTAGTGCATTGTACAGTTTTAACATTACTTCCCTTGATTTAAATTTAACACTTTTCACAATGTATCCGAGCATCTTGTTAGCCTTTTTTATAGCTTCCCCACATTGTCTAGATAAAGACATTTCTGGGTCAACAGAAATGGAAGCGACAGCGAGTGGGAGAAGTACAGGCGTGGAAAAGTACAGAGCAGTTTAGAAGCAGTTTGAAAGCAGGTTGACAGCTGCAGAAGAAACTAAACTTCAAAAAAAAATCCCTCAACATCGTCTTCAAGCCAGTAATCTGTGACACCTGCTTGATGTGGGAAATCCGAGAAAACCCAGCAGAGCTAAACCAAGTGTGCAGTAAAGTGCCGCACAATCCAGGATTTGCATAAACTAGTAAGTATGCTAGAAATGGAGCTGGAAGAAGTGAGACAGCAACAGGATCTTGAGGAACTGGCACACCCACAATTCATGGAAGTCTGCATCACCCCTAACAGACTGAAAGCCACCAGGGAGATAGAAGGTCAGAACAGCTGGGTTCAGGTAGGCAGAAGCAGGGAAAAAAAGAAACTTCCTCAAACACAACCACCAGAAATCAAAACAACCAACAGATTTGAGTCACTTCAGAATTTTGATGAGCAGAACCAACAACAAGAAAATGAAAGGAACAACATCCAGGACCCCATTGACAGTGGTGGCCAGACAGCAAAAATAAGGGAGGTCATGATTGTTGGGGACTCCATATTGAGAAACACAGCAAGTTCAATTCGCAGTTTGGACCCCCTTACTACAACAGTGTGCTGCCTTCCAGGAGCCTCGGTCAAGCACATCACTGAGAACGTGGACAGGCTCCTAGAACGAACAGGAGACGACCCGGTAGTAGTCGTCCACATCGGTACAAACAACATTGGAAGAGACAGACCAAAATCCCTGCAAAACAAATTCAGAGAGCTAGGAAGGAAATTAAAAGAGAAAAACAAAACTGTGGTATTTTCTGGTATACTACCGGCACCTTGCAAAGGACCATATGGACAGCTGGAAATAATCAATCAAAACTCACGGCTGAAGACGTGGTGCACACGGGAAGGCTTCACCTATCTTGATCATTGGACCACATTCTACAATGAGGACTATCTGTATAGACGGGATGGACTGCACTTAAATAACAAGGGAACCAGTCTACTCGGAGAAAAGATCCTCGAGCAGGTTCAGAAGCATTTAAACTAGAAAGGAAGGGGGGAGAAATCAACAAAAAAACAGAAGGGAGACCGCATCAAAACAAGAACAACAACTCAGGTAAGACAACCATTAAATGTATTTATCTAAATGCTAGAAGTATCAGAAACAAAATTCTAGAACTTGAAGCTACTGCACTAACAGGTAACTATGATGTGATAGGTGTTACAGAAACGTGGTTGTCTGAGAGTGATGGGGACGAATATAATATTTGTGGGTATACACTGTATAGGAAAGACAGGCAGGACAGAAGAGGAGGAGGGGTAGCGCTATACATAAGAAACAGTCTTGAAGCCCAGGTGTTAAACCTGGACAAAGAAAATAAAACCGAATCAATATGGGTCAGAATAACGGACAAAAATTCAAAGGGCATAATAATAGGAGCATGCTATAGACCGCCAGATTCAGACGGTGAGCAAAATAATCTGTTATACAATGACATTAGAAATGCGTGTAGCAAAGGAGAAGCCATACTAATGGGGGATTTCAACTTCCCCCAAATAAAATGGGAAAACCCGGTGGGTAGCGCGAAGGATGAAATAGAAATGGTGGAAATGACAAATGACTGCTTCCTAACACAATTTGTCAAGGCACCGACTAGAGGGGAGGCATGCCTTGATTTAGTCTTTTCAAATAACGAAGATAGAATAACTAAAACAGAGGTCAGAGAACCACTGGCAAACTCAGACCACAACATGGTCTCATTTGAAGTGTTTTTTAAATCCCCAAAAGTAATGACTAAAGCTAAGGTTTACAATTTTAGAAAAGCAAACTATGAAGGTATGAAACAGAGACTAACAGAAGTAGATTGGAGTAAAATAGAGAAAACACCCACAGAAGAAGGATGGTTGTTCTTCAAAAATGTAGTACTAGAGGCACAAAACAATTATATCCCTAAAGTAGACAAATCTAAATGTAAAACTAAATTGCCAAAATGGTTTAATAGATCAATTAAAAAAAAAATATTCAGCGAAAAAAGGCACTTTACAGAGCATTAAAAAAGGACCAGAAAGAAAGTACGCAGAAAGAGTACACAGAACTGCAAACGCAAGTCAAAAAGGAAGTTAGAAAGGCCAAGAGAGAAATAGAAATGAACATTGCTAAGGGAGCTAAAACCAATTCCAAAATGTTTTTCCAATATTACAACAGCAAGAGAACATTCAAAGAGGAGATTAAATGTTTAAGAGATACAAATGGCAAAATCGTAGATGAAGAAAAAAAAATAGCAAATATATTAAATGATTACTTTTCACAAGTTTTTACAAAGGAAGATACTGACAACATGCCCCACATGTCATCCAGTTCCTATCCAGTTTTAAATAACTTTAGCATAACTGAGGCAGAAGTGTTAAAGGGACTAGGAGCTCTTAAAATAAACAAATCCCCTGTGCCGGATGAGATCCTCCCAGTAGTTCTCAAAGAAATGAAAGAAGTAATTTACAAACCGCTAACCAAGATCATGCAGCAGTCTCTTGACACAGGGGTGGTACCGACAGACTGGAAAATTGCAAACGTAATACCGATCCACAAAAAGGGAAACAAAACTGAACCAGGTAACTACAGACCAGTAAGCCTGACTTCTATTATATGCAAACTTATGGAAACTATAATAAGATCCAAAATGGAAAATTACCTATATGGTAACAGGGTACTGGGAGACAGTCAACATGGTTTTAGGAAAGGGAGATCGTGCCTAACTAACTTGCTTGATTTTTTTGAGGATGCAACATCGATAATGGATAATTGCAAAGCATATGACATGGTTTATTTAGATTTCCAGAAAGCTTTTGACAAAGTCCCGCACAAAAGATTAATTCTCAAACTGAACGCAGTTGGGATTCAAGGAAACACATGTACATGGATTAGGGAGTGGTTTGCTTGAGCCGTCAGCTAATTTCCCTTGTGATGCAACTTGATAACCATTAGATTTGGGTCCACGCTCTTATGGACTGATGATTCAAAACTTGAAATATTTGGGTCCAACTGCTGAGTATTTGTAAGATGCAGAGGTGGTGAGCGCATGAGTTCTGCATGTGTGGTTCCCACTGTCAAGCATGGAGGAGGCAGTGTCATGGTCTGGGGTTGCTTTGCTGGTAGAGATGGTGATCTTTACCAGTCCATGGCAAGCTCAACCAGAATGGCTTAGCATACTTCAGAGGCATGCCATTCCATCAGAATTACGGCTAGTTGGGCAGTCATTCTTTCTTCAGCAAGATAATGACCCCAAACAAACCTCAAAGTTGTGCAAGAACTATCTGGCGAAGAAGGAAAGTGAAGGACAACTCAATCTAATGACCTGGCCTGCCCAGTCTCCAGACCTCAATCCCATAGAACTTGTATGGGACAAACTGGACAGAAGAGTCAAAGCAAAGCTACCCACAAGTGCCCTTGGGATTCAAGGAAACACATGTACATGGATTAGGGAGTGGTTAACATGTAGAAAACAGAAAGTACTGATTAGAGGAAAAACCTCAGAATGGAGTGTGGTAACCAGCGGTGTACCACAGGGATCAGTATTAGGTCCTCTGCTATTCCTAATCTACATTAATGATTTAGATTCTGGTATAGTAAGCAAACTTGTTAAATTTGCAGACGACACAAAAGTAGGAGGAGTGGCAAAACACTGTTGCAGCAGCAAAGGTCATTCAAAATGATCTAGACAAGATTCAGAACTGGGCAGACACATGGCAAATGACATTTAATAGAGAAAAGTGTAAGGTACTGCACGCAGGAAATAAAAATGTACATTATAAATATCATATGGGAGATATTGAAATTGGAGAAGGAATCTATGAAAAAGACCTAGGAGTTTTTGTTGAAATGTCTTCATCTAGACAATGTGGGGAAGCTATAAAAAAGGCTAACAAGATGCTCGGATACATTGTGAAAAGTGTTGAATTTAAATCAAGGGAAGTAATGTTAAAACTGTACAATGCACTAGTAAGACCTCATCTTGAATATTGTGTGCAGTTCTGGTCACCTCGCTATAAAAAATATATTGCTGCTCTAGAAAGAGTGCAACGAAGAGCGACCAGAATTATTCCAGGCTTAAAAGGCATGTCATATGCAGACAGGCTAAAAGAATTGAATCTGTTCAGTCTTGAACAAAGAAGACTACGTGGCGACCTAATTCAAGCATTCAAAATTCTAAAAGGTATTGACAGTGTCGACCCAAGGGACTTTTTCAGCCTGAAAAAAGAAACAAGGACCAGGGGTCACAAATGGAGTTTAGAAAAAGGGGCATTCAGAACAGAAAATAGGAGGCACTTTTTTACACAGAGAATTGTGAGGGTCTGGAATCAACTCCCCAGTAATGTTGTTGAAGCTGACACCCTGGGATCCTTCAAGAAGCTGCTTGATGAGATTTTGGGATCAATAAGCTACTAACAACCAAACGAGCAAGATGGGCCGAATGGCCTCCTCTTGTTTGTAACCCTTTCTTATGTTCTTATGTTCTTATGGTATCTACCAAAACTAGATATTTTCAAACAGGAAATGGAGCATTTCTAGAATCGAGCAGCACCTTCAGGTTTTCAGCAAAAGCTGGTCAGGCATATATGTAAGCTTAAAAAGATTGACACATTTCAACAACTGAGCAGTGGGGCAGCGGGCTAAGTATGCTCTTCAAGGACATCATGTTGCAAGTTCAAAGTTGTTTTTTTTCTGCGATATGTGCTGTTTTAAAACATAAACACATTGTTTAATATAAATGGTGTGGATATCAAACTGCTTGCGTTCACTGGTTTATTTTGACGTTGACCAACATGTCGAATCACATGATTGGTAGATGTCCAGTTATTTAGCTTTTCTGTTTGAAAAGTCGCTACACGCTCTAAAAAAGTAAATGGAAGAGGAGGAGGAAGAAGAATAATTTTACTTTAGTTTGATGACTTACAAAAGTATTCAAACTTTTCCTATGGTGTCCCATTTTGTGAAATTACAAAATGATGCATACACATTTTTTTAAACTTGAATGCTGAAAGGGTAAGTTACAATAAATGTCAGCAAAAACTAAAGAGAAAAAATTTAAATATGTTGATTGCATAAATATGCAGACCCATCAACTCAGTATTTGGTGGAAGCACCTTTGGCAGCAATTACAGCCACAAGTCTTTTTGGGTAAGTCTCTACCAACTTTGCACTCTGGCTTGGTGCAATTTGTGCCCATTCTTCTTGGTAGATTTGCTCAAGCTCTCTCAGGTTGCTTGGGGATCGCTTATGGGCAGCAGTTTTCAAGTCTTTCCACAGATTTTCAATAGGGTTCAAGTCAGGACTTTGACTGGGCCGCTCAAGGACATTCACTTTCTTATTCTTAAGCACTCCAGTGTAGCTTTGGCCTTGTGCTTTGGATTGTTGTCCTGCTGAAAGGTGAATTTTCATCCCAGTTTTAAGTCTTTAACAGATTGAAACAGGTTTTCCTCTAGTGTTTGCCTATACTTTGCTCCAACCATTTTTCCTTCAATCCTAACAAGCTTTCCAGTCCCTGCTGAGGAGAAGGATCCCCACAGCATGATGCTGCCACCACCATGCTTGACTGTAGGGATGGTGTTGACTGGAAGATGTGCACCAAACATAATACTTAGCATTTAGACCAAAAAGTTCCAATTTGGTCTCATCTGACCACAACACCTTTTGCCATCTTTTTGCAGGATCACTCAGTTGCTTTGTTGCAAACCCCATGTGGGCTTTGAGATGGCTTATTTTTAGTAATGGCTTCCTTCTTGCCACCCTGCCATACAGGCTACTTTTATGAAGTGTTCAGGATATTGTTGACTGATGCACATTTTCTCCCATCAGCCATTGAATTCTGTAGCTCTTTCAAAGTTGTCGTTAGCCTCACAGTGGCATCCTTCATCAGTTTCCTCCTTGCCCAGCTGCTCAGTTTGGAGGGACGGCCTGATCTAGGCAGTCTCTGGGTGGTACAATGCACCTTCCATTTTTTGATGATTGAGTAAACTGTGCTCATAGGGATATTCAGAGACTTCAATATTTTTTTTTACCCTTCTCCTGATCTGTGCTTTTCGATGACTTTATCCCTGACTTGCTTTGAAAGCTCCTTGGTATTCATGGTTGAGTCTTTGCTTGAAATTCACTCCTGACCAAGGAACCTCACAGAAACAAGTGTTTTTATTCTGAAATCATGAGAACCACTAATATTGCAAACAGACAGAGGCCATTCAACTAAATGTGTCGCTCGTTAAGGTCATTTTGTGCACCTGAATTAATTTAGGTTTGCCACAGCAAAGGGTTTGAATACTTTTGCAATCTTGACTTTTCCACTTTTATTTCATATTAATTATCTGTTTACTTATTTCGTTTTGTTTTTGCTGAATGTGTGGAGTAGGTTGTGTATACAATACATATTACTTCCTACTTCAAAGTGTCATGACTGCAAGCTTTAAAGCAACAAAATGTGAAAACTGTGAGAGGGTCTGAATACTTTTGCAAGGCACTGTATGTCTCATTGTGTATAAGAGGTATTTGCAGGGTTTCTTTTGAAATTTGATGTAAGAAACTTTCAGACTTATGGTACTGGTACAGATGATAATTCTAACTGATTTAGTTTTGCTGCTGCAACATAGTGAAAACAGCAAAACTCTTGGAACTGTATGGAGACTCTCTTTAGTTTCAAACAAGTTTTTCTAGATCTCATCATATAAACCAGGTCCAGATACAGATCTATGTGTATAAACCAGGTCCAGATCTCAGTGTATAAACCAGGTCCAGATCTCAATGAATAAACCAGGTCCAGATCTCAGTGTATAAACCAGGTCCAGATCTCAGTGTATAAACCAGGTCCAGATCTCAGTGCATAAACCAGGTCCAGAGCTCAGTGTATAAACCAGGTCCAGATCTCAGTGAATAAACCAGGTCCAGATCTCAGTGTATAAACCAGGTCCAGATCTCAGTGAATAAACCAGGTCCAGATCTCAGTGCATAAACCAGGTCCAGATCTCAGTGTATAAACCAGGTCCAGATCTCAGTGTATAAACCAGGTCCAGATCTCAGTGTATAAACCAGGTCCAGATCTCAGTGAATAAACCAGGTCCAGATCTCAGTGAATAAACCAGGTCCAGATCTCAGTGTATAAACCAGGTCCAGATCTCAGTGAATAAACCAGGTCCAGATCTCAGTGAATAAACCAGGTCCAGATCTCAGTGTATAAACCAGGTCCAGATCTCAATGTATAAACCAGGTCCAGATCTCAGTGTATAAACCAGGTCCAGATCTCAGTGAATAAACCAGGTCCAGATCTCAGTGAATAAACCAGGTCCAGATCTCAGTGAATAAACCAGGTCCAGATCTCAGTGAATAAACCAGGTCCAGATCTCAGTGAATAAACCAGGTCCAGATCTCAGTGAATAAACCAGGTCCAGATCTCAGTGAATAAACCAGGTCCAGATCTCAGTGAATAAACCAGGTCCAGATCTCAGTGAATAAACCAGGTACAGATCTCAGTGAATAAACCAGGTCCAGATCTCAGTGTATAAACCAGGTCCAGATCTCAGTGAATAAACCAGGTCCAGATCTCAGTGAATAAACCAGGTCCAGATCTCAGTGCATAAACCAGGTCCAGATCTCAGTGCATAAACCAGGTCCAGATCTCAGTGAATAAACCAGGTCCAGATCTCAGTGTATAAACCAGGTCCAGATCTCAGTGAATAAACCAGGTCCAGATCTCAGTGTATAAACCAGGTCCAGATCTCAGTGAATAAACCAGGTCCAGATCTCAGTGTATAAACCAGGTCAGAGTATATTTGAGCTTGTCACCATTGACACCCATTTTATTCTGGCATTCAGGGTATTTCAATGTAATGATAATAAATGATGTGACACATTAACAGATATTACAGTAATTGACATTAAAACTACAGGCAGTACATGTCTGCAGTGATACCACTTGTGTGCCACTCCAATGTGTAAAACTCTAGTTACTGTCATTCATCTTACCACCACACCTAACTTTAAAATATAAATTTCAGGTAAATTACACGATATTAGGGCCTTCTCTGTCCCAAAAACACAGAAATAATGATCTCTACCGGGAGTTGTGCTTTTTCATGATTTGAAGCGCTTTTTAATTCAGATGATAGACTATGCGTGTATAGCTATGGAGTTGGCTTAACCTCAAGTTATTTGTTTGTTTGTTTGTTTGTTTGTTTAAACCGCTACAGTGCGTGTCTTTACAATGATGTAGCTACTTCAGAAACGCCCATTGAAACCGGACGATTTATTCTGGATCCAAATGGTACAAGGTATAGATTTGGACCCAAATAAACCGGTTTAAAATTAATCAAATCATACTGGTTCAGGTATGTGGAAACCAAACTGGACGATTTGAGTCCCGAACTATATTGAAATAGTTCGTATTTATTTGACCGTGGAAACAAAGCCAATGTCTGTACGTTTTTAATTTCTGAAGCAGTGACTGGACATACAGCAGAATTATTGCTGTGATTAAGCATACTCGCTCTACCCATTAATAGCCGCCAGGCAGCGCTGTTGTGAAATTAAACCTGCCCCCCCCCCATACAATTCTCAACACATTTACGCAGAACCGGCATGCGCGGTAGCACAATTTTCTGAGACAGAACCAAGTAACGCAAATCACGTAGTGTCTTTCTCCAGATCCCACCCTTTCAATCCGATTCTCTCTCTCTGCCTGAAAGCCTGTTTTTCACAATATATGTCGGGACTTCATAAGGACAGATCACGCTTGGTTTTACTGCCGAATCGGGCTGTTTATCAGTACACTGGTGAAGTGCGTGGATTTTCCATTTATTAATCACCGATTCTGGAAGTGGTGCTACACAGCTTCCCCAGGCGGTCCCGCAGTGACCTCGCTCCAGGCAGTGGTATTCAGCCGAGTCCCAGCACCGCATCCCGATGTAAATAAAAGCAACATTTACATTGTTTTGCTTTTATTGGAGAAGCTCGCACGTGCATTTTTATTTAAATATCCTCATCGCACCAGCTAAGGTAGTAAGGATAGCCGGAGGTCGAAGACACTGCGTTAAATTGAAAAGGTAAGTCGTTTGATGTGTTTTTCCCTATGGATACAGCTTCGGGGCTTTGACCCTCCGGTACAGCACTGAGGCGAACGCTATGTAGAGATATATTGTGGGCTTGTTTTCTGACCAAAACGTGGCACTTACTCATTCGCTATGTGTTTCGTTCATTCGTAAGTGAATCCTTAGTCATCTAGTGTTGTTTTCTTAGAATCTTTGCTAGCGTGAAAGTATACTATGGTACCGTTGTTAGTTTTGCATGTTTTTTGTACTAAACCGTACAATCGTATTGTTGCTTGAGTCTGAAAACCGATGAATT
The DNA here is from genome assembly GCF_017654505.1 of Polyodon spathula. Lineage (NCBI taxonomy): Eukaryota > Metazoa > Chordata > Actinopteri > Acipenseriformes > Polyodontidae > Polyodon > Polyodon spathula. The sequence continues at coordinate 16,923,652 of NC_054556.1, forward strand.
ATATGAAATGACCCTTAATGTTTGGGGTTATAGGGTACCTGTGCACTAAACACGTGGATTTCTATTGGGTTTAAATTCTGTTTAACACAAACACAGATAATATTGCTGATCTTTAGTATCACGCAAATAAGTCGAATACTCCACAAACTAGGTGGTTATGTGAATGTGTAGGTACACAACAGTCCGCGCTTCCGCGCGTTCATTTTGGAGCTCAGTGAAATGTGTTCTGACACAGTAGGCTTGCCAATCGCACCGTTCCGGACAATCCACGCCAAACAAATACGCCAATACGAGGAAATAAAGTGTCGTACAGCAGAAACGTACATGAGGGCTTGAATATATGTATCACGAATTTGGAATCTGTGTTCCTTGCCAGGATAATTTTAACATGTAGACCCAGTGTAAGACACGGTTTGATTTGATACAACTGATTAGGTTTCCTGCAAAAACCATTTGACTGGCGCTACAGTATGTGACAGCCAGTGACAGAACCCTTTGAGTAAGTGCCTCAAGTTTATCTTTGTGTTGATGTCATCGAGTGGTTCTGGGCTCAGTTGCTCCAGGATTGATGTTCATCATAAAACATCCAGATCACAGCCAGTCTCTTCAGCCCCCATCACATCCAGATCACACCCCGGGGGTCTCTCTGGTCCTGTGGCCAGGTGGTTTGCAGTACGCAGGTGTAGAGGTGATGCGGTGCTCAAGTAATGGCAAACTCGCACAGCACAGTGTTTCTAACCCGCTAATACCTTTGCCACTATGGTGTGTGTTTGTTTGTTTTACTAGATTGCAGCATTTACATGTCAGGCTCATGCATTAAGAAAGCAGTACCACTCATTTAAGTTTTTTGTAGATTAGCAAATAACACCTTCAATTTAAAACATTAGTCTGTGTATTGCCAAAGGCTCTCTTGGCAGCCATTTCTTGATTTCTTTGTAACCAGTAGAAGATCGGCTTCTTCCACAGCCAGCCAATCAAAAGTGATAGGAGTGGGACGAAAACACTTTTAAAAATGTGTGTGCTTTGGTGCTAGACTTTTCAGAAACGTGCGCGGCTCTCTGGAAATACAGCTGGAGTGTCTTTCTAGCAACAGAACGAACACAGGACAAAAATAAATAAATATACAAACTACTTTCCGACGGACAAAGTATAACAGAAAAACTTGTTTTTCGTCACACAAATCTTGTTGCCCCGGGCGTCTGGCGATATGAATTGCACACCCTCGAATCCCCCTCTAAACAAACGGACACTCTTCTCCACAGTGGAGTGTGTGTGTGTATGGGGGGGGGGGGGGTCGTATTTATAACTGTCATTCATAAGTGACATTGTTGGAACTCGTACGAATGCGAATACATTTGAGGTAGTGTTTGAATGTGTGTCCAGGCTCCAGCAATACTCATTTGTACTGTATGCGAGTGAATTAGCTGTAGTGCTGGGTGCTGCATGTCTTAGCTTGCTTTGTGCCCGAGCCTGTTTGCCTGGGATGGCAGTGGAGAGAGATTTCTCTTGCTGTATGTCATGTGATTTTGATGACCGGTGTTCAGAAACACATGTCATTAATAGTCATGATGATTTTCCACTTTAAATTTGAAACTATTCCGTTATTTATACCATTGCTTCCTATTTCTGGAAAAGTTATTTCCGTTTCAGAAACATCTAGGTTACACTCGGAGCGTAGCTTAACCTAGATAGATTGCAGGGGTTGACACACTACACCCTATTTAGGTTACACTCGGAGTCATGATCCACATGCTGGTATGCTGTACTGTGATATAGTCACACTACAGTAGTTTATCTTTGAATAAGCCAACTGTGGGGTTTGAGTTCACTGAGAGAATAACACATTCACACTGGAGAATGTATCCGGGTGGATCCTGTAATGGGATCATTCTAACAGGGCTCATTTCAGTTGGAAAGATCTGTTCTTACTGTTGGGATCGTTAAAAACGGGGGGTTGTTATAAGAATGGTTCTACAGTGAAGTTAGCTGTACATTTATGTATAACCCATGTGATGATGCATCGATGATTTCACAGGAGCCAATTAGCACTTACTCTCAAATAGACGCTCTTATAACCAGCCAGGTAAAGAGAGGATTGAGAAAGCAACCACCCAGGTAAAAAGAGTCATTGCAGAATACTTTGTTTTTATGTCCACCTTTTAAAGTCATTCTACAGCATTTTCACCATTAATGAATTATCAAACAAATGTAAAAAGAACAAGGCAGTGTTTGGATTGACACAATGATCAGCTTGCGGGACACCTGCCCCCAGAAACTTCCCCAGGGGAGCTGGGGGAGTGCAGAGTGCCACTGTCCTAGTGCCGTCTGTTTGAACTTCTGAAGAAGAGGGCGGGTATACTGGATACCTAGGAACTGGTTTGATTGTATGAAGCTTTGCTTGCATGGCTGTCTCGGGCGAGTGATTTCCAGTCGTTCAATTAGAACAGACAGAGAAAGCATTGTGATTCATGTGTTTACAGTGCTAGCTCTATATGGGATTTCTGAAGTGAAGATGCATATACTTGTTGGAAAGGATCAGAGTTGTCTGTTCCCAGGTATTCATAGTTTTGTATTTTTATTGGTTATCGGGATGCAACTTCACCTGATTTTTTTTATTTTGCTCTATGATGCAAGTGCAAAAAAAAAAAAAAAATCCTAATTTTTAACCCAATTATTATAATTATTTTCTTAACCTGAATGAAAAAAGTAAAACCATGATTGATATTCTAATTCCTATTAGATGGTTGTCCACATCCTCATGCACATTATGCAGGTTAGGAATACCCTCCTGGTCTCTTTCTCCTCACTGACACAGCGGACCCTGTTAGTCAGGTGTGTGGTGAGCTCTGCTCTCCCGCAGGTTAGGAATACCCTCCTGGTCTGTTTCTCCTCGCTGTGGCATAGTGGACCCTGCTGGTCAGGTGTGTGGTGCGCTCCAGCGGGGGTGGTTTAATATGTGCACTCTTTTTTAAAAACTCTTTTTTTTAAATTTTTTTAAAAACTATTTAATAATATTCTAAAATATAATTTGTATGCTAATGTGTCGTAACCACACCAGTATTTCTATCTCTGTGAAAACTCACGCTTCACAATTACATCTCAACCACGTGACGTGCGATGGGTTGACTGCCAGATTTTGAGATCGACTGTCCCTTTTCTATTCGGCTAGCTGACTATTTGGTGCTGCACCTACTGAAGACATTCATTAACTTGGGTATACACAGACTATTTGTCTCTCTGACCTTCACTTTATGCATTCAAGACCGCTTGTCCAATTGTAGTTGAACTTCATATATTCTTTGAATTCTTGTAAGGGAAATAAAACTCGCCAACATTCTGTCGATGTGTTGGTTTGTTTGTAAAACTGTTGGAGTCGATTGCAGTGTACCAGTGACTTCAGTCCGCATCAAATGGAGTAAAATGTGGTCTAGCAAATCCTGCATATCTGTACTAAGTTAGTCCTGATTGCAGCACACCAAACAGCTAATCCTGAAAATTGGTTTAGCTGACCTGAACAAGTGGGACAAGTTAGACTGGTAATGAGGGCTAACCCATAAGAAGCCAAGTGCAGATGCAAATTCACTGTTTAAAAGTATAACGACAACTCAGACATTTCCGGGTACATTGTCATTACTTATGTGATAAAAAACTACACTGAATATACTGAACCGGCAAAAAAGTCAGAAATGAAAAGGTATGAAACAAACCACATAATAAATATATTAATGATAAAATGTTATTACATTAGGCGTGATTCGGGCAAACACACAAGCAAAAGTACACCTATATTCATAATATAATTGTAGCCGCTACATGTCTTTGTGTGCACATTCCTCACACGGATCATACCTGCATTTTAACCTGCCGGCAGCCTATTGGTTCTTGACACTGAACATTCAGTTCTAAATGTGGTGTTTATATTTAATACACATTACACTGACAGTTCAGGTTAAACTGAACACATCAAATGTGCTGCTTTTTATTATTTAAGTACACAGTAACTTATTGTGCAGCACTTTCTTAAAGTTTATACAATATTTTAATGAAAAAACAAAACAAATCTCTTCAGAACAATTTGTTCCTCAACCGTAATAAATTAGACAAAAAGGAAAAGGGTGCCTCTTTGCTCTAGTAGTGTATTTAAACTACCGGATACATTCTCTGTCTACCTAAGAAAATTAACACCTGCTTATTATAGTGTATTAACGATATATTAAGGTATTTTATATCATTAAAGAGTGCAACTGTCAATTTTATTAAAGATAGTTCTGTGACTCTGTGAGTGAACCTTACTGAACCAAGTGCTTCAAAGGGTTCACTTTTCACTTCTCTAGTTTTCAGAGAATAATGGAGCTGTCATTTCAGAGAATAATGGAGCTGTCTGTTTTAAAATGTTCTGTACAAACGTAGGATGAGCAGGCGTACTAAGTCAGTCTTATACTTCGTAGATAAGTTAGTCCTCCTGAACAGGATCATCTCACGTCTGGTTTGGTACGCTGCTGCAGTCAGGATCTTGTTTAGTTTGATTTAGTGGACGATCCACCGGTGGTGATTATCGTCTGGTACGCTGCAATCGGGATTAACAAGTGGACTAAACCTGCTTCATACTAGTTACACGCATCAAGTGGACTAACTTTGGTACACTGCAATCGACCCTTGGTGGTTTCTCTCTCTCTGTCTCTCTCTCTCTCTCTCTCTCTCTCTCAATATGGCCTTGATACGAGAAGAGGAAATGGGGGAAGTTTAATATATCTTTGGAAAATGATACATTAGCACTGACTGATCGGCTGTCTTTCAGCTGCTTCTAAATTGTCTTGTCTGTTGTTGCAGTGAGCCTTGTCGTCTTGTAGATGTAGTTCTGCTTTTTCCTCCCACAAAGTTTAGTTTCGATGTGTTATCGCTGACATCCTCTGTTGTGTGTTTTCTGTTTCTATCAGCAAGGAGGCCTTGTTCAGTTCGATTTGTTTACAACCCCCAGTGCTAGTTTTAGCTGAAACCTCATCATCATGCTCTTCCTACTAGCAGTGCAGGGTAATAGTGAACTTCCAAGCTCTTAACACTGATAAACAAACACAATGATATTGCTTACATGCATATCCTTGGCATTGTACAGTGCATACTCCCTGATGTGCTGCCTGCAGTGTTATTGTACAGTGCATACTCCCTGATGTGCTGCCTGCAGTGTTATTGTACAGTGCATACTCCCTGATGTGCTGCCTGCAGTGTTATTGTACAGTGCATACTCCCTGATGTGCTGCCTGCAGTGTTGATTGTACAGTGCATACTCCCTGATGTGCTGCCTGCAGTGTTATTGTACAGTACATACTCCCTGATGTGCTGCCTGCAGTGTTATTGTACAGTGCATACTCCCTGATGTGCTGCCTGCAGTGTTGATTGTACAGTGCATACTCCCTGTTGTGCTGCCTGCAGTGTTATTGTACAGTGCATACTCCCTGATGTGCTGCCTGCAGTGTTATTGTACAGTGCATACTCCCTGTTGTGCTGCCTGCAGTGTTATTGTACAGTGCATACTCCCTGATGTGCTGCCTGCAGTGTGGATTGTACAGTGCATACTCCCTGTTGTGCTGCCTGCAGTGTTATTGTACAGTGCATACTCCCTGATGTGCTGCCTGCAGTGTTATTGTACAGTGCATACTCCCTGATGTGCTGCCTGCAGTGTTATTGTACAGTGCATACTCCCTGATGTGCTGCCTGCAGTGTTATTGTACAGTGCATACTCCCTGATGTGCTGCCTGCAGTGTTATTGTACAGTGCATACTCCCTGATGTGTGCTGCCTGCAGTGTTATTGTACAGTGCATACTCCCTGATGTGCTGCCTGCAGTGTTATTGTACAGTACATACTCCCTGATGTGCTGCCTGCAGTGTGGATTGTACAGTGCATACTCCCTGATGTGCTGCCTGCAGTGTTATTGTATAGTGCATACTCCCTGATGTGCTGCCTGCAGTGTTATTGTACAGTGCATACTCACTGATGTGCTGCCTGCCTGCCTGCAGTGTGGATTATGCTCCTATAGTGAGAGTATTTGCTCCTTGTGGGTCCATTCCTAGGAAGTTCTTTAAAGTACACAGAGCACACATCTGAACTGTTCTGTATTGCCATCATTTTCCTAGGTGAAATGTGCACATATTACGTGCACACATTTGCTTGTTGCAGTAATATTTACACTTACTGTAGACTATACTGTATTTAAACATCTGTTTTTGCACTGTAACCTTGTATTGCCCTGTAACACCTGTAAGTCACCTTGGATAAAGGCACCTGCCAAATAAGCTAATAATAATAACTTCACATGGAGGAATGCAGTAGACATTGAAAATGTGCCAGTGAGAGCAAAAGCAGAGGTTGGTACTGGGAGCTATCCAATGAGTGAAGCCAATGAGTTCTTTAAATATCTTTACTAAATTGAAAGATTTTTTTCCACAGAAATATTAAAAAATGTGTTCCTTCATGGTGTGACTTGGGAGAGAGTGCAGAAAGCTCTGAACAATTCACTTTATTGACAAACACTATTTAAAAAATATCCGTTCTAACATAATGTGTTCATATTGGAAAATGCCAACTCTATGAAGTGATAGAACACCTATTAGATCAGATATACTGGAATTGGAATGCCATTATATCTGATCACATATAGATTTTCATGGGAATCTGAAACCAACTCCCCAGTAATGTTGCTGAAGCTGACACCCTGGGATCCTTCAAGAAGCTGCTTGATGAGATTCTGGGATCAATAAGATACTAACAACCAAACGAGCAAGATGGGCCGAATGGCCTCCTCTCGCTTGTAAACTTTATGTTCTTAAGTGTATGCCAGCCCTATGGAGTGGTAGAACGCATATAGATAGGATATACTGGAATTGGAATGCCAGCCCTATGTAGTGGTAGCATGCCTATTAGATCAGATAGCGGATTGTCTTGTTTAGTGTGCTGTGGGTTGTTTCTGAGGAGTTGAGGAATGTGCTTGATTTGTCTCTGCCTGTCCCGGGTGGATTCCTGACTGGGGTGTGCAGAATAGGGGCTGTTGGGACTTGTCTCCCCTCCCCCTGCTCTCCAACGCTTATTACACAAAGATTTAACCTTCGCCTCTCCTAAACCACTGTCAGTAACATTCACCCTCGCCACAGCTTTGCATTCAAAATCAGACCTATCAGTATGACTAAAAACAGAATGGAAAAATAATTAGCAATCAATTGCTAATTCACAATGTGATGTAATCTCCAGATATATACGCAGAGACATACAGCTGGATGGATGTAGGCATGTTACACAACACCCTGCAAAGTTTACAGTAACAATACATTTGTTTGCCATGGCTGTGTCCCGTGTTGTCCGTATCACAGCATTATATTATAGTAAACATACTGACGACTCTCTTTACAGTTTTAACCACACATCACAGGTCATAAATCAACGGGGCAATACGTTTCTCAACATTTACAGGGATTGGAATAAGACTTCTATTGCATAGCACATTCATACATTCCAGATTTGAAAGCAGCGGGGTTCCGAAAAAATTTGCATTATACATCTCTATGTGTTGTTACAACTGTTTAAATAACCTACCTGTAGTTTTTCTTTTCATTGTTAAGATCCCGACAACCTTTTACACGTACATCTTTAAAGTCAGTTTCAAAGCTCTTTTCAAAATGGCTGCTCTAGTGCACTGGTTTTTGAGATCTGTTCTCCTAAAGCAATGCAGGAAGAGCATTGAAAAACATAACCAGTGCTCTGACTTTTCTGTTCCATACCACATCATGGACCGTTATTGCTGGGTTACCTGTTTGATAATGTGGACAATAATCTGCGTAGACCTGGGATAATGCCCAGATGGCAAACTAGTTTACACCTAAGCTTAGGACTACAGTGGGACGACACTATCAGTGCACTAGAGCAGACATTTTGAACATTGTGAGACAATTCCGTTAGCTGCTTTGAATGTTTCTTGAGAATTTAAGTGTGAGTTTCTTCAAGCTTAGGGCAATAATGCATACAGCATGCTTTAGTCATGAATCCAGTTATCAATCCAGTTCTCTCTCTATCTCACGCTCTGAATGAGAGTTTGAGCTATTGAAGCCCTTCTTGGATCACACACATCAAACAGACAACAGCGTCTCAGTGCTGCACTGCAGCGGGTGCAAACCAGCTGCCATTCCACCAGCATTCCAAATACAGTCTGAGTGTTCTACTGTACGGAGCTCTTACCCTAGCCACAATATGACAACATGCAGCAGTCACTGTGAGTGCAGTTTCTGGGAGAGTCTTTTTTATTTTCTTAAGGAAATTAGTCAGATTTTACTGCTTAGTCCAAGTCATTATTGAAGAATTTTCAGCAGTTTGCAATTCTTTTGAAAGAAATCTGCAAATCTGGGTTTTCTGTAACTTGACTCATTTTTCTAAAATTGAACTGAATTCTGGTCACCACATTATCAAATGGGCAAGCAGATCCCAGCAGGGCTTGAAGGACTGAGCTACAAAGAGAGACCAGATTAATTAAGCAGGGCTTGAAGGACTGAGCTACAAAGAGAGACCAGACTAATCAAGCAGGGCTTGAAGGACTGAGCTACAAAGAGAGACCAGACTAATCAAGCAGGGTTTGAAGGACTGAGCTACAAAGAGAGACCAGACTAATCAAGCAGGGCTTGAAGGACTGAGCTACAAAGAGAGACCAGACTAATCCCAGCAGGGCTTGAAGGACTGAGCTACAAAGAGGGACCAGACTAATCTCAGCAGGGCTTCAACTGAGCTATGAAGAGCTCTTAAACAGTTGCAGAGTTGAGGTTGTTTATAAAATGTTATAGCTAACTTGAAATATGCAACTGTTAAGAGCTGAAAACCATTAAAAAGGTCTAATTAAGCAAATTATCTGTTCAGTTAAGGGTCTAGGTAAGTAATTGAGAGTTCAGTTGGAATGGAAATCAGCAGACACAAGGGCCCCCAGGACCAGGGTTGACAACCACTGCTGTAGATAGGTCATATGACCTCCTCTCGTTTATAAAGATGAACAGTCCGCTGTGCAGATAAACATGCCCCCTCCACTGTGCAGATAAACACGCCCCCTCCACTGCATTGACAACTTAAAAAAAATAAAATCAGTCAAGCCATAGAAACCAAGCAGGGCCGCTGGCTCTCTGTTTGTGTGTGACCTGCACAGACAGGCACTGCAGTATTGAGGACCAGGACTCGTGGGAATGCTGGCTCTCTCTGTGTGTGACCTGCACAGACAGGCACTGCGGTATTGAGGACCAGGACTCGTGGGAATTTTGACACTTAAGTAATGAAAGTATGTCAATCAATGGCAGATGTGCCATGACAACGGCACCAGACCTTCCATGATGAGGTGGAAGAGGGGGTCAGATCAAAAAATTGAGAGGGCTACACCCCACTTTGTGTGGGCCACATAAAATACATTCAGAAGTGGACCAGGATGAAGAGCAAGCATTTAACAGCAACCTTCAGGAAAGATAGAAGCTACAGCAGAGGAGTCATTATCTGAAGAAGTGAAATAATAACAGTCCTATGGAGGGTAACTGTGATCAGAGAGGACTCATGCTCTCACATAGAGTGCTAAACAACGGCAATTTTACCAATTAAAGCGTTAGTTATGGAGTGTACTGACGTGAATTGGAATGAAGGTGCAGATAGTGGTGACTAAACTAAAGTTTATTGATTTGAAGGTAGCTTACATAGAGTGTAAACAAGGAAGGAGAAGGGTTATTACCAGATAAAGTGCAGTGATTGTTTGTTCCTGTATTATGACATGTTCTCAATAAATATCACTTGTTTGTGGACACAAATACCCTAGCTTGTAGATAGCAGCGACCTCTCAACCGTGCATTTGTAATGAAGGACAGCTGACCAGGGCTGCCAACTACTTTTACAAGTACCTCCCTACTTCCTGAAAGAAACCATAATAAAAAATAAAAAAAAAATCACCATTTAAGAATTGGACTGATATGCTTTCAACCAGTAACAAGAAGACCCACAAAACACTGCTGAGGTGAAACAAACTATGAAGTGCAAGTGTAATGATTTCCTGTGCTGGAAACTGAGAGCTTTCTTAACCTTATAAAATGCATACTTGCTACTGTGTTTCTTTCAGAACGGCACATTTTAGATCTGTGTAGCTAATGGAAGTACTGATTGAACAGGGTAGGACCTTTTTATACAGAGTGTATTGAGTAGGTTACCAGCCATGTTGTTCATACTGAATAACTGGGATCCTTTAAGACCCAACTTGACAAAGCTTTGAGATCAATCAGCTCTTGTTTGTAAGTTTTGTTCTTGAGACAGATTTACATTAGAATTATTTTCTTAGCTAATGGTTCACTTTAAATATTGGTTTGCAATAGAAGTAGCTGCAAATTGCTACTTGTGGACAGGCTGTTACAGGACAGTTTTCAAACACACTGCTAAGGGGCTACCTCATGGAGACAGGCAGACACACTCTCACACACACACACACACACATACAAACCTACTTAGTTCTGTTTGTTTGGAGTGGATCTCAGACGTATAATTGCACAGGAATGGTACTGGATTGTTGAGACAGGAACCAGACAGTGACGTCTCTGTAAAGTGCACTTCATGGGAGATAGAGGTCTGTGTTGTTTCTTTTGTGATACAAGACCAAAAGCACAACATAACGCAACAATACAACAACGATGTGAGAGATCACACACAATACAACCACGATAAGAGAGAACACACACAATACAACCTTGATGTGAGAGAACACAAACGGTACAACCACGATGTCAGAGAACACACACAATACAACCACGATGAGAGAACACACACAATACAACCACGATAAGAACACACACAATACAACCACGATGAGAGAACACACACAATACAACCACGATAAGAGAGAACTCACACAATACAACCAGGATAAGAGAGAACACACACAATACAACCACGATGAGAGAACACACACAATACAACCACGATGAGAGAACACACACAATACAACCACGATGAGAGAACGCAACAATACAACTAAGATGTGAGAGATCACACACAATACAACCACGATGTGAGAGAACACAAACAATACAACCTTGATGTGAGAGAACACACACAGTACAACTATGATAAGAGAACACACACAATAGAACCGTAGTAAGGTACTTGGTGCTAATGGAGCTTCATCTTTGGCGATTAACGCTTGTTTTCGCAGATCCATGGAGTGTGTTAGTGTTCTGGGTTGAGACCCATGTTACTGTTTCCTAGTCTTGTTGGGGGTGTGCAGAGACCTGGCTGACACACTGCAGACTGGCCTGGGGCTCTGTATTGAGTGGGCTGACTCGCTGACCCGTCTCTCAGCTACACAACCAGCAGCGGAGTACTGTACATGGGAGTGTAAAGTGGAAATCTCGCTGCGCAGCAGGTACCTGAGATTTATGCTTGCTTGCAGCAGCTTGGTGTTTTGGCTGCTGTGATTTTGCAGAGTGATACCTGGACAGCTCTATAGAAAAGATAAATATTGAATAAATAACCTTGCAATGCACTACACTACAGCTGACCTACATTTCTGACCTGCATATCTTTTGGTTAAATGTTTAGAAAAAAATTCTAGACATTTAACATGAAGTTTAAAACTGTGGTTGGGGGAGGAAGGACTGCCCCCAGCACACATTAGGGCCTATCAGGGAAATGATAAATAAACTGGTAACTGAGCCCTCTATTGCATTTGATTCACTGGCTTCCCTCCGCCTCCCTCATCATAGTGCTTCTTGAGTGAACAATGAGTGTGTTTTATACTTGGTATGAATACATCTCGCTTATCTCATTGTCTTTTAACAAAACACTCTATCTATCCTGTGATCTTATGCACCATTCAAGTGGCTCATCAGGACGATCACATGCATTGTGATACAGTGTCACATCAGGACATGCATTTTGCGGTTGTTATGGTGTGTCAGTACACCCCAGCAGAGTGGGTGGAACTCATAGTAACACTTCACAATAAAATGATAGATAATAAAACATAAACTGAAGCATGAAAATAACAGCTCTTCCCAGACCAGCCCAGTCACGACAGCATCTCCAGACATCAACATAAACTAACATGAAAATAACAACCTAACTCAGCCCAGCCCAGTCGCGACAGCATCTCCAGACATCAACATAAACTAACATGAAAATAACAACTTAACCCAACCCAGCCCAGTCGCGACAGCATCTCCAGACATCAACATAAACTAACATGAAAATAACAACCTAACCCAACCCAGCCCAGTCGCGACAGCATCTCCAGACATCAACATAAACTAACATGAAAATAACAACTTAACCCAGCCCAGCCCAGTCGCGACAGCATCTCCAGACAAGAACATAAACTAACATGAAAATAACAACTTAACCCAGCCCAGCCCAGTCGCAACAGCATCTCCAGACATCAACATAAACTAACATGAAAATAACAACCTAACCCAGACCAGCCCAGCCCAGACCAACCCAGCCCAGTTGCGACAGCATCTCCAGACATCAGCCTAAACTAACATGAAAATAAAAACCTAACCCAGCCCAGCCCAGTTACGACAGCATCTCCAGACAAAGCATAAACTAACATGAAAATAACAACCCTACCCAGCCCAGCCCAGTCACGACAGCATCTCCAGACATCAGCATAAACTAACATGAAAATAATAACCCTTCCCTTCCCAGCCCAGTTGCGACACCATCTCCGGATATCAGCATAAACAAGAAAGAAAATAACAGAACTAATCCCAGCCTAGACAGCATCCCCAGATGTCAAGACCTTAATGTGGTAAAGTAGATATTCAGTTATCCTCACAAGGCACTGGGAAAATGTGGTGAATTCTGACCTCCCCAAAAAAAAAGACCTATCTGGATACATAGTCCCGCACCCAGGGCAACTGGGAAGAATGTCGTACATCCTGACCTTTTGTGGCGCTTAAGTCCCTCCCCCCCCCCCCCCCCCCCCCCCCCCCCCCCCCCCCCCCCCCCCCCCCCCCCCCCCCCCCCCACCCCCCCCCCCCCCCCCCCCCCCCCCCCCCCCCCCGAGTAATCGTCTTGTTTCACACTGAGACCCTTTGTTCCAGCTCTAAAGAGATTTACTGTATTGATGGCAGATACAGCACAAAGGGTTCAATCTCTTAATGAAGCCCCTGTTTTGGAGTTCCGCTCGGCGTGGGAACTGAGGATTACATCCCAGCACTTTGGCCCTGTTTTGAAGTGCAAAGGCAGTTTTTGAGAGGAATGAATGTAGAAAACAATCAAGAAACACTGGCTGGAAGGAGCAGGTTGTGAAATCTTATCTGAGAGAAGACATGTTAAGTCTTATAAATTATTTCCAATTTATAACCAAATGAAACTAAAGGGTTATTTTGGTGTTCTTTTCATTTCGGGCAGGCAGTTTCAGCTGTACAAATGGTTTCTTTCTGGCACACAGACATTCAGAGACATGCTCCTCCTGTACCTGCAGAAGAAGGAGGTTATGAACCCCATGAGCTCAAAGCTGTGTATTCATTTTTCTTTCTGAGAATGTAGATCCTTCCAGGGGATGTAGTGCGAGGGGCTGGCAGACCTCTATGTGGTATTTCATTTGCTCAAATCATGTGTAACCAAGAACACGTCTCCAATGAGAAATGCTTGTGCAGTTGTGATGCAGCAGGCTACCGACCTTCTTTAGCACAAGCTATGAAGTTTAGCATAATGTGGGGGTATCTGTGGACTGTCACACTTTCCAAATCTAAAGATCCGCTTAGTAGTTGTGATGAAAGCTAAAAAGGACTGTCTTTTGCACAACTTCTTAATCTGAATCTGCAGGTAGAATTCCCCCTTCAGTCACTTTGTGTGTAATTGTACCACGTTGAGTTTCTTCTTTGTGTTGTAGAATTGCACCATGTTGAGTTTCCTATCTATGTGTCTATTTTATAATGCATCACATTTTGTTTTTTAAAGTTTTGGCAAGGCATCTTCTCAAACTCTGTAGATTTCACACAAACTGTGAAACTTTCAATATCTGAAAATGAAAATAAAGACGTGTCCAAAGGGGATATGGAGGCTGGCTAACCTATCGCTCTTTAAGTATCTAGAGAAATGACGAAAGTTGCTTTGGACTTTCTTTCAAACTGAGCTTGTCAGAGTCTTGGAGTATGAAGGCATCAGTCCAGCCTGTATGACAAACTTGCGTTTTTACACAGTGACGGTGATCTGCTTTGTCATTGTCGTTATATAAAGTGCTTTAGTACAGGAGCATTCCAGTCCACAGTGCTTAATAAACTCCACAAAACACAGCATGCCAGTTATCTTTCAGTTCCTGTTACACTATGACCAGACGCCTAATGTCATAAAGCCATGTAGGGATTTCACTTCTCACATCCACTTTCACTCTGCTTAAGCTTGTGTAGATAAATAGCTGCTCTCACAAAGCTCACAGGTGGGTTCCTAACACCTGCAGGGATGATGTCACAAAGCCATGTTGAGATTTCACTTCTCTAGCAGTTGTTAGGAAGTGAGTTTCACTTCTCACATCCATTTTCACTCTGTGAGAGCAGCTACGTGTCTGCAGTAGCTCTCACAAATCTGTCAGGTTGGGTCCTAGCTCCTGGAGTGTTACATGAGGTAAAGAATGTTCTGTAAAGCCTTGGTTCTCACTGGGAGCTTCCAAACCAAACCTGGCCTGCATGCCAAAGCAAAAACATCCCTGTACAGTCTACCCACTGTCCTGTCCCAATTAAGACTGCGTGACTGGCTATTCATTTCATTTGTTCTTGTAAAAATCCCTGCATCCCAAATTAGAACATGTCAGATAACAGCCAAGCATTCCCTGTGCCCAGTACAGGACTTGTGCGAATTCTCCTCAGCTCTGCTAAGGAAGGAACTTTGTCAAGTAGACAGACCATTTAAAAAGTGTCAAACTACACTGCTAGTACCCTAATATTCAGATACATATCAAAACTCAGCCAATCATTTTTACTGTAAAATAAGTTCCTTGGAGATCCTGCATTATTCTTATTCTTAGCAGACACCCTTACCCAGGGCAACTTACAGTTATATAAAAAAATACATATCAAGAATGACAGTACAATTAAGAGGAAGATATAAAATACAATGACTTCAGCTAATAAGAGCAAATACAAAACACAGTACGATTTGGTATTGGGGCCGTTCAAGAGCAGATAACAGTGTTGATAGTTACATCAGGGTTAGATACGAGTACAGGTGAAATACAAAATACTATAGATTGGGTTAAGTGAAGGATTAAATACAGTAAAATAGGGAGCAGATAAGTGCATGTTAAAGTGCGTTAAAGGCAGAGCGCTGTATTGTCCAGAAGGGAAGAGTTGAGTTTTACAGGTGTTGTCTGAAGAGATGTGTCTTGAGAAGGCACCTGAAGGTGGTCGGGGACTGGGCAGTCCTGATATCCATAGGCAGGACGTTCCACCACTGCGGGTGGAACAGACGAGGGTTCAGAAGAAGCGGGCTGTGGATGCAGGGGAGCGTAGAGGAGGTACAGCCAGTCTTCCAGTGCAGAAGTTGGAGTAAAGAAGAGGAAGGAATCCAGCAGAGTGGATGGGGTTGGAGAGGTGGATATTGAAATCACCTGACAGGACAGTTGGGGTAGACAGAGAGGAGAGGGAGGAGAGGAGATAGTTGAGTTCATCGAGAAAGTGAGTGAGAGGTCCAGGGGGATGGTACAGTACAATTAGCAGGACTTGACAGCGAGAGGTTAGTTGGACAGCATGAAATTCAAAGGTGTTAACAGAGTGAGGAGAGGTCAGAGGGGACAGAAAAGAGTATACATTTTGTATATAGACTAACAAGAAACACAGTTTAAAATTCAGTTTAAACAAAGCAAATCTAAAAAAGTAAGTTTTCAATTTTGACTTAGTCATGAGCTGATGTAGCACTTCTGCTGAGTGCAGTCCACAATTTGGGAGTACAGGGACTAAATGCGCTCTCCCTTTCTGTGCACACTTGTGGGAGGCACAGAGGCCTGCATCAGCTGATCTTAAATCACAAGAAGGTATATGTGTGACTAGAAGCGCCTTTTATATAATCTGGTGTCATACCTTTAAGTGCTTTTATAAGTCAGGGGTAATATTTTGAAATCCACTCTAAAAGCCTAGCAGCTGTAGTGGAGCTGTCTGTCTGTCTGTGGAATGCATGTCCCTGGGGATGGGGGTGTAGTGGAGCTGTCTGTCTGTCTGTAGAATGCACGTCTCTGGGGATGAGGGTGTTGTGGAGCTGTCTCTGTCTGTCTGTCTGTGAAATGTACATCCATGAAAGAAGGGGGGGGGGGGGTAGTGGAGCTGTCTGGGGGGTCTAGTGGAGCTGTCTGTCTGTCTGTGGAATGCACGTCTCTGGGGATGGGGGTGGTAGTGGAGCTGTCTGTCTGTCTCTGTATGTGAAAGGCACATCCCTGGAGAGGTTCCCCTGTATGTAAACCCACATCCCTGACATCCCATGCGGGCGAAGGGGGGGTGGGGTAGGGTAGTGGAGCTGTCTGTGAAATCTGTGAAATGCACATTTCTGGGGGGGGGGGGGGGGTATGGGGGTCTGCTGTGGAGCTGTCTGTCTGTCTGTGGAATGCATGTCCCTGTGGATGGGGTGTAGTGGAGCTGTGTCTGACTGCTCTGGCTGTGGAATGCATGTTGCTGTGGATGGGGGCATAGTGGAGCTGTCTGTCTGTCTCTGTTTGTCTGTGGAATGTATGTCTTTGGGGATGAGGGCTGTAGTGGAGGTGTGTGACAGGGTACATCCCGCCCCTGTGTGTATTATATTATTTGTTGAATTGTTATTTCAAATCTATTGTTTGTGTGTACAAACACGCCGTTATATTGTTATTGTTTGACAGCTGGTTGGGGTTAGGATGCCCAATCCAGATAAAATCGTGTGAATGCGTGGTTAAGAGCGAGTGCTTATTGATAAACTTGCTGTTGAGCACGCATGTTATAAACCCATGCAGAATGTGATTGACGCATAAACTATTAGCTAATCTATTAGCTAAACTAATCTACAAAATATAAACCTGCAGCTGAACAAGGTTGTTGTGTTCAGAGGCGGAACGAGAGCAGGGAGTTGAAGTAAATGAAATGCAGAGTAAATCCTAACGATCGCTGTGCCTGCAGCTCGTGTCAATCCGTGTCATCAGTGAAGCGTGAGAACTGCCAGGCTCTCTCTACAACAAGGATAGTGTACGAGTTTTCAGGGTAAATCAGCCAAAAGCATAATTTCACTTTGGATTTCTAGTTTCCAACACTATTAGGTGAAATGTAGAAAAAAACTCAATACCTGTCATACAGTAAGAGAAATAAGTTGCCAAAATAAGGTAAAAATGTCCTCCACCTCCTCCTTCTTCCAACATATTTTTTTGCAGACCCCAGGCACTTCTATCCATGCATATGTATATTTAATAACAATGTACTTGTTTTGTCATCATGGAAACGTACATGGTTGCTACCTGGCTGTCGGACTTCAGAAGCATTGTTCTGTGGGAATGCTCCACAGCCAGGATTAATAAGGCACGTCTGACAGCTCTACAGGCATGGAGTGCAACTGCTGCCGATTTGGCTGCACTGATGTTTAAATGACTCTGGCTTCTTTTCCATTACCTTCAAACTAGCTTCTATTTTTGGTATATCATTTTATTTTCATATAACAATATTGTAGTAACTTTTTCTTATTTATTTTTATATTATTATTTTGGCAATGTTGTAAATAGTTTATTTTAGTTTTGTTTTGGTTTTTTATGCTTTGTTTCCGATATTAAAAAAAAAAAAAAAAAAATAATAATAATAATAATTGATCACAAAAACAAAAACATGGAAACACACTAGAGAACACATTTATTTTGACGTCTGTATCATCTATATTACATGATTTATTGATAATTTAAAATGGATCAGTCATATTCATCGGACACACAAAAAAAAAGACCCTAGGGAGTTTTATCCACACATGTATATTACAGGACATCCAAGTTTAATGACCATGGAAATGCAGTTGGGCGGGACAATGACGTTCTATGTATTTTTTTTCTATTAGTAGTGAAAAGCAGGCGCCAGGCGGCGGCTGTAACTGTTGAAAAATGAAGTGCAGCAAGGCAGTATTGGTCAATCAAAGCAGAAATTCACAAATCCGTCCTAACTGATTGCCTACCTGTAGGTGGGATGTTATAGTGAGAGCTCTGACAATGAGGCAGTGTTAGGGTCATGTGGTCGTTCTGCTGGCAGATGTAGAAAGGGTGTTCAGTATTAATAAAATCACAATATGTAGAATCCACTGCCAAATTAGGTTTATTTATAATGTTACAAGTTTAAACATAGAAGGTGTTTTTACATTTTCCCAATGTGTGCTAATAGTGGGCCGCAGTGTCTAATGCAGCTGGACAGGTGGGTCTCGGGTAAAAAAAAAAAAGTTTTGGAACCTCTGTGATATGGAACACACTTATTGTGACGACTATCATTTATGTGAAATGATTTATTTCTGTTTTAAAATGGAACATTTACCTGCAAAAAATGTTTCTTTTTTTTAAAAACATAAAGTTCTGACATGCATGGGATTTGTATGAACCTATAACAACCTTCAGTTTGCAAACGTATTGTGTTACTGTCAGTGCTACACGATTAGTTGAGAAAAGCAGTATTTTGAAAGATAGTCAATTGAGAATTCTCTGGACTTTGTTATACTTTGGAGATATTTTGGAGGCACAGGTGTGGTTGTCCATCCATAGCACCTTTGACCATTGCTCCATAGTCCAATTTCTGTGTTCTTGTGCATATTTTAGCCTTTTAGTCTTGTCATCCTTTCTTAACAGAGGTGTTCTTACTGCGACACTGCATCATAAGAACATAATAAAGTTTACAAAACAATGCCTGAGGAGTTGCTTGTTCTGTTTTGATGAGGTGTTCTTGCTCGTTTGGTTTCCCATATAATAGAAGTTAGTCTAACTGATAGTATTGAGTCCCAAAACGGTATTCATCTGTCCATACCATCCCTGTGTCAAGTCCCAGTTTGTAAATTTCTTCTTTCATTCTTTTCCTTCCTAGCCCTCTGAATTTGTTTTGCAGGGGATGTGTTCTTTTCTCCAAGTTATTTGTAATGAGTTCAACCATTTAAATGCTATACCGTCTTGTTAGATAGTCCTGGTTGTAGAAAGTGATCAATGATCATGATAGGGAAAGCCTTCCCGTGTGCACCACGTCTTCAATCATTCGATTTGTAATTATTTGTGTCCAAATGGTCCTTTGAAAGGTGTTTAGTAACAGAAAATACCACAGTTTTTTGGTTTTCTCTTTTAATTTCCTTACTAGCTCTACGAATTTGTTTTGCAGGGATTTTGGTATGTCTCTTCCAAAGTTGTTTGTACCGATGCGGATGACTAATACCGGGTCGTCTCCTGTTCGTTTGGATCCCAGGGTGTCGGCTTCTACAGCATTACTGGATCCCGTAATGACCTTCACACTGTACTGGAGTATGACACTAACTAGGACTCTGATTTTGGACCCACCTGTGCCTTCTGTCAATTTCTGTTGTCCAGCATCAGATTTTGTGTGTTCTGTTGTAGCATCTTTTAGATCCTTTCTTAACAATGCAACATGTCTAAGACTTTTGCACAGCATGCATATATATATATATATATATATATATATATATATATATATATATATATATATATATATATATATATTGCACACACACACACACACACATACAGTACCAGTCACAAGTTTGAGTACACTTTCTGGAAACTAGGTTTTTTTCATAATTGACAATGTTTTACGTCGTATACGTTTCTGTAAATGCTTGAAAATGAAAACACATGTTACAATATACAAAACAAAACATAAGGAGTATCAAAGCAATGTTCAGAAAAATTGAAAATTGTCTCTAAATCTTGGAATTCTCAAAATAGCCACCCTTTGCCTTAATAATAGCCTCACAAACACGAGGCATTCAGTTAACAAGTTTCAGCAGGAAATCACCCGACATGTCTTCCCAGCTCTTCTGCAGCAATTCCCAGAGATGTAGGGCACTTAGGGGTAGCTTTGCTTGGACTCTCTGTCCTGTTCATCCCATACAAGTTCTATGGGATTGAGGTCTGGAGACTGGGCAGGCCAGGTCATTAGATTGAGTTGTCCTTCACTTTCCTTCTTTGCCAGATAGTTCTTGCACAACTTTGAGGTGTCTTTTGGGTCATTATCTTGCTAAAGAATGAAGTACTGCCCAACTAGCCCTGATGGAATGGCATGCCTCTGAAGTAAGGTTGAGCCTGCTATGGACTTGGTAAAGATCACCAACTCTCACCAACAAAGCAACCCCAGACCATGACACTGCCTCTTCCATGCTTCACCCTCTTCATGGTTCACTCATGCGCTCACCCATGGCCTGCCTGGCCTTGTTCGTTCACTCATGCGCTCACCCATGGCCTGCCTGGCCTTGTTCGGTCCTCATGAGTGCCAGTTTCTTCAAATCGTTTGGTCTTGGCCACAGCATTTACAGACACTGGCAAAGTTCTTGTGATTTGTCTTAAGATTTCAGTTTCTTTGCTTAACTGAGCGTATTTTGCCATTTTCTGCTCCCTTACATTCAGGAATGACAAACTTGTGCCTATGCTACCTATATTTATAGTAATCATGGACCCTCACCTGTTAACAATAATTGGTGACAAAGGGTTAATTAGGTAACATACTAGTTAACTCAGAGAACATCTAACAAAGACACTTTTATACTTAGGCCAGTGTTCTAACACCGTGTTATACACATTTCAGACTTTTAACTGACTTAGGCTTCAGACTGAAATCCCCTTGCTTTGGGTGACCATTTCATTGAAATTGACAAGATTTACATTTTCATTTAAAAATTAAATTTTTGAATGAAATTCACTTATGATTATCAGCTTATGTAAGTACAGCATCATATAATGAAATATTACGTGTTTACAGACAAGTTTATACAGTTAAAAGCATAGATAACCATGAAAAGCCTGCTTTCAAGCAGGTGTACTCAAACTATTGACTGGTACTTATATATATATACACACACACACAGTGCCTGTAGAAAGTATATACCCCCTTTTAAAATTTTCACCTTTTGTTGCCTTATAGCTTGGAAATTAAAATAGTTAAAATTTTTTTTTTTTTTTTTTTCATTTATCTACACATCCTACCCCACAACTTCAAAGTGAAAAAATTCTAGAAATTTGTAGAAAATTAATTAAAAATAAAAACTGAAATAACTTGGTTGGATAAATGTCCACCCCAGTGTTGCCAGGTCTGCGGTTTTCCTGCAGAATTGGGCTACTTTAAAAACACACCTGCGGGAAAGGAGTCGTGGGTTGATAATGTAATTAGATTGGTGGTATAACTTTAAAAGATTGAACTGTTTTCGTGTTTGCAATATTGTTTGGGATACAGTACCAGCATTAGTATTTCAATAAAGGGATCACGCTGTAGTTCAGTTGCTAGTATGAATGTTAATTTGTCCCTTCAATACTTCATACACATTTGTTGACTGACGTGTGGATGAGCTGTACTAGGGCTTGTAGTTTCTATCAGATTTATACCAGGTATCTTTTCTTACGAAAGCTTTTGATTGTTTTTTTTATGCATAGGGCTACGTGTTAATAGTAAGCTTGCTTTCAGTTAAAACAAATAATTGGGCTATTTTTTTTTAAGTAACTTTGGGCTATAAACCCAACAGAAATCTGACAACCCTGGTCCACCCCCCTTATAATAGCAATCCTAAATTAACTCGGGTGTACCCAACCGCCTTCAAAATCAAACACCAAGTTAAGTGGCCTCCACCTTTGTTAAATTGTAGTGATTCACATGATTTCAGGATAAATTCAGCAGTTTCTGTAGGTTCCCCCTGCTGGGTAGTGCATTTCAAAGCAAAGACTCAACCATGAGCACCAAGGCGCTTTCAAAAGAACTCTGGGACAAAGTTGTTGAAAGACACAGGTCAGGGGATGGGTATAAAAAAAATATCAAAAGCCTTGAAGAGCAAGAAGGAGACTGATCAGAGAGGCTACCAAGAGACCAGTGGCAACTTTGCAAGAGCTACAGGCATTTATGGCCAAGACTGGTCAAAGTGTGCATGTGACAACAATATCCCAAGCACTCCACAAATCTATGGCCTGTATGGTAGGGTGACAAGAAGGAAGCCATTACTCAAGAATTTAGCCATGTGGCAAAAGGTTTTGTGGTCTGACGAAACTAAAGTGGAACTTTTTGGCCTAAATGCAAAGCTTTATGTTTGGCGCAAACCCAACACAGCACATCACCCAAAGAACACCATCCCTACTGTGAAGCATGGTGGTGGCACCATCATGTTATGGGGATGTTTCTCATCGGCAGGGGTTGAGGCAGTTGTCAGGATAGAAGGGAAAATGAATGGAGCAAAGTACAGAGAAGTTCTTGAGGAAAACCTGCTGCCCTCTGCAAGAAAGCTGAAACTGGGACTGAAGTTCACCTTTCAGCATGACAACGACCCAAAGCACACAGCCAAAGCTACACCTGCGTGGCTAAGGAATAAAAAGGTAAATGTCCTTGAGTGGCCCAGTCTGAGCCCTGACCTAAATCCAGTCGAAAATTTGAGGCATGACTTGATGGGATTGCTGTCCATCAGTGCTCCCCAAGGAACTTAACAGAGCTTGAACAGCTTTGTAAAGAAGAATGGTCAACTATTGTCAAATCTAGGTGTGCAAAGTTGGTAGAGACCTATCCCAACACTCACAGCTGTAATTGCTGCCAAAGGTTCTTCCACCAAGTTTTAACTCAGGGGTGGTGGAGACTTCTCCAATTATGCTCTTTCAGTTTTGTATTTTTAATATATAAATTTATTCTCAATAAAGCCCTTTTTCCCCTTGACAGCATGGAGTATGGTGTATAAATAAGTGGGGAAAAAATGTGAAAAAAGTTCAAGGGGGTGTAGACTTTCTATAGCACTGTATATTCCATGTCTCCATATTTAGTGCAGTGGAATGGTCGCAAGTCACTCTGAACATAAGAACATAAGAAAGTTTACAAACGAGAGGAGGCCATTCGGCCCATCTTGCTCGTTTGGTTGTTAGTAGCTTATTGATCCCAAAATCTCATCAAGCAGCTTCTTGAAGTATCCCAGGGTGTCAGCTTCAACAACATTACTGGGGAGTTGATTCCAGACCCTCACAAATCTCTATGTAAAAAAGTGCCTCCTATTTTCTGTTCTGAATGCCCCTTTGTCTAATCTCCATTTGTGACCCCTGGTCCCTGTTTCTTTTTTCAGGCTGAAAAAGTCCCTTGGGTCGACACTGTCAATACCTTTTAGAATTTTGAATGCTTGAATTAGGTCGCCACGTAGTCTTCTTTGTTCAAGACTGAACAGATTCAATTCTTTTAGCCTGTCTGCATATGACATGCCTTTTAAGCCCGGAATATTCTGGTCGCTCTTCTTTGCACTCTTTCTAGAGCAGCAATATCTTTTTTATAGCGAGGTGACCAGAACTGCACACAATATTCAAGATGAGGTCTTACTAGTGCATTGTACAGTTTTAACATTACTTCCCTTGATTTAAATTCAACACTTTTCACAATGTATCCGAGCATCTTGTTAGCCTTTTTTTATAGCTTCCCCACATTGTCTAGATGAAGACATTTCTGAGTCAACAAAAACTCCTAGATCTTTTTCATAGATTCCTTCTCCAATTTCAGTATCTCCCATATGATACTTATAATGTACATTTTTATTTGCTGCGTGCAGTACCTTACACTTTTCTCTATTAAATGTCATTTGCCATGTGTCTGCCCACTTCTGAATCTCGTCTAGATCATTTTGAATGACCTTTGCTGCTGCAACAGTGTTTGCCACTCCTCCTACTTTTGTGTCGTCTGCAAATTTAACAAGTTTGCTTACTATACCAGAATCTAAATCATTAATGTAGATTAGAAATAGCAGAGGACCTAATACTGATCCCTGTGGTACACCGCTGGTTACCACACTCCATTCTGAGGTTTTTCCTCTAATCAGTACTTTCTGTTTTCTACATGTTAACCACTCCCTAATCCATGTACATGTGTTTCCTTGAATTCCAACTGCGTTCAGTTTGAGAATTAATCTTTTGTGCGGGACTTTGTCAAAAGCTTTCTGGAAATCTAAATAAACCATGTCATATGCTTTGCAATTATCCATTATCAATGTTGCATCCTCAAAAAAATCAAGCAAGTTAGTTAGACACGATCTCCCTTTCCTAAAACCATGTTGACTGTCTCCCAGTACCCTGTTACCATATAGGTAATTTTCCATTTTGGATCTTATTATAGTTTCCATAAGTTTGCATATAATAGAAGTCAGGCTTACTGGTCTGTAGTTACCTGGTTCAGTTTTGTTTCCCTTTTTGTGGATCGGTATTACGTTTGCAATTTTCCAGTCTGTCGGTACCACCCCTGTGTCAAGAGACTGCTGCATGATCTTGGTTAGCGGCTTGTAAATAACTTCTTTCATTTCTTTGAGTACTACTGGGAGGATCTCATCCGGCCCAGGGGATTTGTTTATTTTAAGAGCGCCTAGTCCCTTTAACACTTCTGCCTCAGTAAACATTTAATCTCCTCTTTGAATGTTCTCTTGCTGTTGTAATATTGGAAAAACATTTTGGAATTGGTTTTAGCTCCCTTAGCAATGTTCATTTCTATTTCTCTCTTGGCCTTTCTAACTTCCTTTTTGACTTGCGTTTGCAGTTCTGTGTACTCTTTCTGCGTACTTTCTTTTTGGTCCTTTTTTAATGCACTATAAAGTGCCTTTTTTTGCTGAAATATTTTTTTTAATTGATCTATTAAACCATTTTGGCAATTTAGTTTTACATTTAGATTTGTCTACTTTAGGGATATAATTGTTTTGCGCCTCTAGTACTACATTTTTGAAGAACAACCATCCTTCTTCTGTGGGTGTTTTCTCTATTTTACTCCAGTCTACTTCTGTAAGTCTCTGTTTCATACCTTCATAGTTTGCTTTTCTAAAATTGTAAACCTTAGCTTTAGTCATTACTTTGGGGGTTTTAAAAAATACTTCAAATGAGA
Source organism: Polyodon spathula (assembly GCF_017654505.1). Taxonomy (NCBI): domain Eukaryota; kingdom Metazoa; phylum Chordata; class Actinopteri; order Acipenseriformes; family Polyodontidae; genus Polyodon; species Polyodon spathula. The sequence continues at coordinate 16,948,706 of NC_054556.1, forward strand.
CCATGTTGTGGTCTGAGTTTGCCAGTGGTTCTCTGACCTCTGTTTTAGTTATTCTATCTTCGTTATTTGAAAAGACTAAATCAAGGCATGCCTCCCCTCTAGTCGGTGCCTTGACAAATTGTGTTAGGAAGCAGTCATTTGTCATTTCCACCATTTCTATTTCATCCTTCGCGCTACTCACCGGGTTTTCCCATTTTATTTGGGGGAAATTGAAATCCCCCATTAGTATGGCTTCTCCTTTGCTACACGCATTTCTAATGTCATTGTATAACAGATTATTGTGCTCACCGTCTGAATCTGGCGGTCTATAGCATGCTCCTATTATTAACTCTGCCTAGCAGTGATGTCGGTGACTTCAGACTGTGCTACCTTTACAGTTCAATTTCTGTAAAACTAGGACACCCCCAAAAATATGAAAACCCCGTTGCACAGCTGCACCTCTGGGACTCTGTGCCGAGCGTGGCTCCTTAATTTGCTATACTTTGAGATAGAGGTGCACAAAAAAGCATCTTAATCATTTAAAAAAAAAAAAACAAAAAAAAAAGTTTTTTTTTTTGGCTCTCTGTGTCTCAAAGTTTTCAACCAAATGCTCCCCATTCAGGTTTGTTGAGCCTGCCAACCCAACCACACACAAGTGTTCATGGGTCAGTCCATGCCAACCCAGCCAGGGCTGTTGCCCATCAATCTCAGATGTCCCTACAAAAATTCAACTGGGCGTTTTCAGATATGCTGAGCTCAGAAAATTATTTTTTTAAAACGTTCCCCTTCGACGTGTGACCTTGAAAAGGTCAACCTAAAGTGAGAAAGGGACTTTGACCAGAAAAATTACCCAGGGTGCAATTTAGATGCTACTGTCATGTGTAGCACCTCGTTCTACTGGTATTGAATAGGGCTTTTCAGAAAAAAAATACTAGCAACACCCGACTCGCTTCAGGCAAGACGAGGGGTAAGTGACAAGTTTAATTCAAACTTCAGCCGTACCCTTTACCCTGTAGGGGATGTGGGTCCTAAAATGTAAATATTGCTGCAAGACCCTTAGAACTTCCAAATTCTGTGAAAAACATTTGGTTTCAAGTCCCACCACTGGTCATTAAACCCCACTGAAATTTTAATTTTTGCTATTTGTACCAAGTTTACGCCGTAATAACTTGCGTGGGGGGGGACTCCAAAATCACCCAAAGATATGTTTGGATAGATGTTGATGAGATCTACAAGCATCAAGCAAAATATGTTGGTATCCAGGGATTTCTGGCAGATTTTTGAAGATTCATTTGTCGTGCATTTGAGCATTGCTTCAGGCCACTTTGGTGAGGTTAAAGTACCACATAGTTTTATCCAAACTGGCTATTTCTTCAATTGTACATTCTCTGAATATTGATCTAGAGAAAAAAGTAGCAACGTGGGCTTCACTGGCACTAGCTTGAAGTGGAGTGGTTATGAACTTACATATGGAACATTTGAAACAACCAAAACCTTTTCCTGACTGTCTGTGTCCAGACTCATCCTGGTCTGACCTCCCCACCAGCCAGCCTGGTCACAAGGTGTCTGTGTCTGGAATGTTGGAGTGTTTTATGCTGTTTCATACCCTGCAGTCCTGACTGTCTGTGTGTAGACTCATTCGGGTCTGACGTCACCACCAGGCAGCCTGGTCACAATGTGTCCGGAATGTAGGAGTGTTTTATGCTGTTTTACTGAAACCTTTCAGAGTAATGTTAGCTTTGTTATCTGAGATCATACTTATTGATCTGCAAAGTGTGGATATAATATGCCCATTAAGAAATCACATCAAACAGTAATTTTATGTGAAAACTAGAGTTGAAATGTAGTGATGTTTTCTACAGTCTGTTAAATTGTTGCCTCGATTTGTGCATTATGTATAAAGTGATGTTCTTGGCAAGAAAAAATAAAATAAAAAAAATCAGATCATCCCTTCATACTGGACGCGTGTGTGTTTCACGCAGGCAGATCATCCCTTCATACTGGACGCGTGTGTGTTTCACACAGGCAGATCATCCCTTCATACTGGACGCGTGTGTGTTTCACGCAGGCAGATCATCCCTTCATACTGGACGCGTGTGTGTTTCACACAGGCAGATCATCCCTTCATACTGGACGCGTGTGTTTTTCACGCACTGAGAATTTTCTGCTGTCCGAACTGGGAGGAATGGGAAACTCAAGCAATTCTCTTTTAGCTTCTAGAACTGTGCAGGTTGTAGAGATTACAAACATGCCTGGTGTTGTGTATAAAACTTTTTTTATTATATTTTCACATGCCATTTTGACACTACCTAGTTCTAGTAGGGGAGTAATGACTCACTGTGCATCGATGGATCGAGACACTTTCTTTACATGAGATTTTGTAATAGAGGTGTGTATCGTTTGTGTTGGGATACAAAACCACAGCTTGACTCGCTGCAGTTCACCAAATGGTTCTTGAATGAAATGAATTAAGCGTGCTTAATTAATGTGAGACTGTTTGTTTGTTTTTGTTGTCACGTTTCAGGCCCTGTGATGGGGGGAGCAAAGAGTAAGCCCAAGGACTCAGGCCAGTGCTCTCCCAGCCTGGATGGGACTATCAGCTCCCACTACCCCAAGCACACTCACCCCCAGACACAGACCCCCCAGCGCAGCCCGGCTGGTGCCTCGCAGCCCTGCAGCAGCAACACGGCGGAGCTCACTCCCTTTGGGGGCGTGGAGCCCATGGGGGGTGGCCCGCTTGCAGGTACTGAAAACAGAGTAGCATTCATTTCAATTGCTTGTTATATGGTGCTCTGGGTTCTGGAGCTCCAGCATTCCAATCTTGTTATCTAAATCTGTCTTTATCTGAGCTTGTTTGGAGAATATTTAGTGCTGGGACTGGACAGCCTTCCTGTTTTCATTCAAATCATGTGACGATGTGACCTTTCAACTATTCTGCATTTATATAGGAAAGTAAGTGGGGGCTGGCAGAGGTCAAAAGGTGAAACAGGGGTCTGTGGTCGCAGCCCTGACGAGTCCCGTCTTGAAAACGATGAGTTCAAATGGACTTCTGCTATAAATAGCTGAAGGAATTACCATACTTTAGTATCACTTTTATGAGGAATGTAGTTCTTGAAATATGCGACAACACAGTCAAATGGATTGTAAAACTTTTGTATTTACAAGAAAGTGCAGCAGCTAAAGAGTTAAGGCCAGGCAGTGCCGACTTGTCTCTTCCAGTCAGTTTGGGGAGGGAATGCCCATTGAGAAAGAGAAGGGGGAGGATTACAATAGTATGCCAGAAGGAATGCGGATGTGTGTTTCGGAATGCGGTGGTGTGCTTCGGAATTAAGTTTTGGGATCTCAGTTCCAGGTGGTCTGAATGTTGTCAGTGTTGGAGGTTTGTGACCATGCCAAGCTCACTGGGTGCTTATTGATTCATGCGCAGTTAATAGTATTTAAAGTAATTGCTACAAAGGCCTCTAATGTGCAGTTTTAAAAGAAACATGTTATAGCACACGTGGATTGTCATCTCTGGTACTACTTGAGGTTAAAGGAAGATCTCAGTTTCTAAGCCTCTGGTTATCCATTTCCATTTCCTGGCTCATTTCACCTCAACCATGTCTTCTGGGTCACGTTACTGGCTGATATGTCAGTCAATAGAGGAAGCAGCTGATTGGTTATTGACAGGAGGAAGACAGTGAAGGGGCAGGGACAATTTCACTCTCCAGATGAAATGATTGAGGAAATACAAGACAATCTGTATTCTTTAACAGATAACGGAGTTTAAAATGAATATACATGTTTCTGTAACGTTTTTGTTTCAAAACGGCCCATTTGAGACCTATGCAATGTTAATGAGATTTTATGGAAATATTTTGTTCGTTTACTTTAAGATGATTGTGGTTGTTGTGTTATTTTTGTAGCCCCTGTTGTGCAATCTTTAAAGACAGTGGGTGTGTGGTTGTATATCTCACTTCCCTTTCTCTGCTGTAGGGGGTGTCACCACGTTCGTAGCACTGTATGACTATGAGTCTCGGACCGCCACGGACCTGTCTTTCAAGAAGGGAGAGAGGCTTCAGATCGTCAACAACACGTAAGGACATTCCAGCTAACTCAGCTCCGTCCTGCAGTGTCCTGTCCTGCCCTCTCCTGTCCTGCAGTATCCTGTGATGTCCTCTCCTGTCATGTAGTGTCCTCTCTGGTCCTGTCCTCTCCTGTGCTGTAGTGTACTCTCCTGTCTTGTTATGCACCGTCCTACCCTGCTATGCACTGCCTTGCCCTGTCCTGCACTGTCCTGCACTATCCTCTTCTGTCTCGTCATGCACTGCACTGTAGCCTCCCCTCAGACAAGCAAACAGTCTTCCCAATTACTGCTGACAGCAAGGGTCCAGGGATTAAACTGCTTTTACTAGAATAATTAGCCACAGTCTGTGTAAGAACCCAAAGAGTCATTCAACATGGGGGCAGCTGAACCCATTAAGCCATTGAGCGCTGTCTTTACCAGCACCTTAGTAATCATGAGCACAAGTCTAAACACTGCATTCTGAGCTCTCTCCAGCACTGTCATTACCAGCACCTTAATAATCATGAGAACATAAGGACATAAGAATATATACACAAGATATATGAATCATGTATGGGATATATGAATAGTGTGTGTATATATATATATATATATATATATATATATATATATATATATATATATATATATATACATACACACACACACACACACACATACATACAGTACTGTGCAAACGTTTTAGGCAGGTGTAAAATAATGCTGTAAAGTAAGAATGCTTTCAAAAATAGACATGTTAATAGTTTATATTTATCAATTAACAAAATGCAAAGTGAGTGAACAGAAGAAAAATCTACATCAAATCAATATTTGGTGTGACCACCCTTTGCCTTCAAAACAGCATCAATTCTTCTAGGTACACTTGCACACAGTTTTTGAAGGAACTCGGCAGGTAGGTTGGCCCAAACATCTTGGAGAACTAACCACAGTTCTTCTGTGGATTTAGGCAGCCTCAGTTGCTTCTCTCTCTTCATGTAATCCCAGACAGACTCAATGATGTTGAGATCAGGGCTCTGTGGGGGCCATACCATCACTTCCAGGACTCCTTGTTCTTCTTTACGCTGAAGATAGTTCTTAATGACTTTCGCTGTATGTTTGGGGTCGTTATCATGCTGCAGAATAAATTTGGGGCCAATCAGATGCCTCCCTGATGGTATTGCATGATGGATAAGTATCTGCCTGTACTTCTCAGCATTGAGGAGACCATTAATTCTGACCAAATCCCCAACTCCATTTGCAGAAATGCAGCCCCAAACTTGCAAGGAACCTCCACCATGCTTCACTGTTGCCTGCAGACATTCATTCGTGTACCGCTCTCCAGCCCTTCAGCGAACAAACTGCCTTCTGCTACAGCCAAATATTTCAAATTTTGACTCATCAGTCCAGAGCACCCTGCCATTTTTCTGCACCCCAGTTCCTGTTTTTCGTGCATAGTTGAGTCGCTTGGCCTTGTTTCCCCAGTTATATGTATTTTATATATATATATATATATATATGTATGTATGTATGTATGTATGTATATGTATGTGATATATAGTTATATATATATATATATTATAATTATATGGATATATATATATGTTATATTATATGTATATAATGTATGTTACATATGTTATAGGGAGGGGTTTCCAGATGTGCTGTCCAAGCTCTTTTGAAGAAGCACAAAGAAACGGGCAACGTTGAGGACCGTAGATGCAGTGGTCGGCCAAGGAAACTTACTGCAGCAGATGAAAGACACATCATGCTTACTTCCCTTTGCAATCGGAAGATGTCCAGCAATGCCATCAGCTCAGAATTGGCAGAAAACAGTGGGACCCTGGTACACCCATCTACTGTCCAGAGAAGTCTGGTCAGAAATGGCCTTCATGGAAGACTTGCGGCCAAAAAGCCATACCTCCGACGTGGAAACAAGGCCAAGCGACTCAACTATGCACGAAAACACAGGAACTGGGGTGCAGAAAAATGGCAGCAGGTGCTCTGGACTGATGAGTCAAAATTTGAAAAATTTGGCTGTAGCAGAAGGCAGTTTGTTCGCTGAAGGGCTGGAGAGCGGTACATGAATGAATGTCTGCAGGCAACAGTGAAGCATGGTGGAGGTTCCTTGCAAGTTTGGGGCTGCATTTCTGCAAATGGAGTTGGGGATTTGGTCAGAATTAATGGTCTCCTCAATGCTGAGAAGTACAGGCAGATACTTATCCATCATGCAATACCATCAGGGAGGCATCTGATTGGCCCCAAATTTATTCTGCAGCATGATAACGACCCCAAACATACAGCGAAAGTCATTAAGAACTATCTTCAGCGTAAAGAAGAACAAGGAGTCCTGGAAGTGATGGTATGGCCCCCACAGAGCCCTGATCTCAACATCATCGACTCTGTCTGGAATTACATGGAGAGAGAAGCAATTGAGGCTGCCTAAATCCACAGAAGAACTGAGGTTAGTTCTCCAAGATGTTTGGGCCAACCTACCTGCCGAGTTCCTTCAAAAACTGTGTGCAAGTGTACCTAGAAGAATTGATGCTGTTTTGAAGGCAAAAGGTGGTCACACCAAATATTGATTTGATGTAGATTTTTCTTCTGTTCACTCACTTTGCATTTTGTTAATTGATAAAGATAAACTATTAACATGTCTATTTTTGAAAGCATTCTTACTTTACAGCATTTTTTCGCACCTGCCTAAAACTTTTGCACAGTACTGTATATATATTATGAGCAAAGTCTCAAAGATCATATAACTTCTATTTATAGAACACAACCACTACTAATTACTTATTAAAACTTATTTCATTTTATTGTCAAAAACAAAAGCAGCATGTAACAGGTAGCTGTGCACCACAGCGCGTTTCCACACTCTCGTGCCTTCGTCAGGTGGACAGTGGACACCCCTATTTATACACATCATCTCTCCCTGTGAAATAATTGTTTAATTAGTAAATTCAATTAAGTAAACATATCAAATATTTATAAGGAAAAGAATGTGTACGTAGACAACAGCAAGGCATGTGTTACAAAGCACTGTAAACTCCCAACGCAATCAGTAGTCACTCTCATGCAAACAGAATATTTAAAAACATTGATTAAAGCAAAATATGCTTCTTTAATCATACAGATGAAAAACGCAGGCAAAATACAACATTTCTCTTTTTCAATTCTTACAAGCAACTAGGTCATTTTATTAAAGAAACTTGGATCATTGTACCACTTTAAAGCACAATTTCTTGTCTAACAGCAAGTAAGTCAGTTTTGTCAGAAGACATTACTTCTATAAAAGAGTACTCGTTATATTGTGTTTCACTAAAGACTCTTCTGTAATTATCAGTTCTCGTATTACACTTTCTTACAAACATGGGCAGAGGTCTAAGGTTTCATTTGGATGTGTGGTTCCATTCTTTTCAGTGTGAATGTCCACTATGATTCCCTCTTAACAGTACATTTATAATTACCTCCTCTTTCAGTAACTACAGTGTTGTAGTATCCAATACATTTTAAACTGGAAGCTGGACCGCAGTTCATAGTTTTATAATGTCTTGCTATTGCATAATCTATATTTTGGTTTCTTATCGCAGCTTGGTGTTCAGCGATTTTATAGGTGGTGTTTTTTTAGTGGCGTTTATGTGAGTCAAACAAAATGCCTTCTTAAATCTGAAATGATGCTTTTATAGCGGTATGATGAGTTCATGCACAGGCTTGCCAGACAAACTACAGGAACCTTGATCCGAAGTGTCAGGTCACCAGGCAACGACAACGGAGGAGCAGCTCCTGAACGAGTTCTGAAAGCAGGCTTGTAAATATGTTTGAGAAAGTGGAGAAAGAGCCACTCTGAACACGAGGACCGTACCAAACAAATACATAAAATAAACAGGGAAACACTAAGAGGCTTGCTCTTGTAACATATTGAAAAACGTAGGTTTGTGCAGTGTGACTCTGGGGACCACATACTTAAACAGGCAGTAACAGGACCCAAAAAACACTGCTCAGGTAACTTAGGAAGGGTAACAGTTTCCTGCGAGTAAGGCATGGAAGCAGAACTTTTAATCTAATGTAGTACCAGAAATAAAACATGCGTGCTTGTGATCACCTGTGTTTGTCAAAACCACACATATGAGCCTTATTGGGAGTGCAAAGCATGTCAAATATCTGGAATTATTTTAGCTACAATTCCTTTAAAAAGCCTGTGACAAAGTTTTATAGTTTCATTTTCCAACTGTTCTTTTCAAGTCTGTTCTAAATGCTATGTTGTCTCTGTGCTGGGTCCTGGAACCTGCTGTATTATTTCCATAACCTCTTTTTTTCCCCCCTCTGCACGCTTCATGACTTAATTTAGGAGAAAGCTGAACAGCAGGTCAGTACTCTTCCTTTCTATATATGTCATATGTGCTGTCAGATGGAATAAAAAGGGTGCAGAATGAGTCTCTCACCTGCATATCATTCATTTCCAGTTCTCGTTTTGTTTGCTTTCACCCTTGTTAAGTGTGACCTCCGCACGGTTCACAGTAGTATCTAGTAAAGACTACGACAAGGTGCTACCCGTTGGCTTCTTATCAATGGGAGACAAAAGGGAAGAGTGAGACTAATTTGATGCTGTCTCACCTTCAACACCTATGTGAGCTTCTGTGTATGTATATGCATGTTCTGCGTTAATTATTCTGTTAATTATAATACATTTTACAATATAATTAATTGTATTCTAACATTAGCCGCCAGTTTTCTTAAATAGGGCATTTGCTTACAAAATAATTCCAGTAAACTGATAATATGCATAGATCTCACTTTTTTCTTGTATGAAAGATATACTCGTGGTTTGATTTTGAATGGCATTTTTTCATAGGATTGATCAACAATAGAGCCTCTTCAGGTCTCTTGCTCTTGTTTCTGTGCTGCTCTTCATGAAGCACATTTTTATAAAATATATATTTTTCAAGAAAAAAATGTAAACATTCTAAATGTTTGCCATGTATTTTGTAGAACTCCAGCTCCCAGAAGCTAGACGCTTTGGCTTGCATTTAAATTCTTAATTCCTTCACGTGACTTAGGAAGTTGACAGGGAGTACAGCTTGGAAGCATCTACAAGGAGTATTCGATAAATATTGTTCAATAAAATCTTCAAATAAATTCACGTGTGTGTTATTCATATAGGAAAACCTGAGACCTACAAAATGCTAGCAATATAAATTGGGTAAGATTTACTGAAATGCTGCTGAAAACTAGTGGAGTGTATTGTGTGCTGTGTGTTTCAGATGGGTGAGAGGTAATGGAGTGTATTGTGTGCTGTGTGTTTCAGATGGGTGAGAGGTAATGGAGTGTATTGTGTGCTGTGTGTTTCAGGGATGGGTGAGAGGTAATGGAGTGTATTGTGTGCTGTGTGTTTCAGGTGCATTAGAGGTAATGGAGTGTATTGTGTGCTGTGTGTTTCAGATGGGTGAGAGGTATTGGATTATATTGTGTGCTGTGTGTTTCAGGGATGGATTAGAGGTAATGGAGTGTATTGTGTGCCATGTGTTTTGACGGCTGCTTGTTCCGTGTGTTTCAGGGAAGGAGACTGGTGGCTGGCCCGCTCTCTCACGTCGGGGAACACTGGTTACGCTCCCAGTAATTACGTAGCGCCTTCAGACTCCATCCAGGCGGAAGAGTAAATCTCTTGATTTTTTTTTAAAAACAAATATTGGGATAATAAAGTCCTCTGTCTGTTTTATACAGTGTCTGTCTGCTAACAGGTATTGAATCTATGCTTGACGAAGGTGAGGAGAGCTGTCTGTCTGTAAAGATGTAAACACCCCTGGCATTCTGTTACAAGTCAGTTCCAGTTACAATGAGCCAAATTTGATAACTGACAGAAGGAGGACATATTCTTCTGTATCTAAAACACATGTATGAGAGCCTTCTGACAGTATTGTGGGCTGAGGTAAAACCCGTGAGAAGTGTTTGTGAGTATCGTGAGAGGGTCTGGATTTTGTTTGTCATATTTGTTCTCAATTTGTCAATACCTGCCTTAGCGCTGCGTTGAGCTTGCCTGAAGAATCCTAACTGCTGGGACTTAACAGCTTTTCTAATTCCATTCAAATCACGATACAATGTGACTTTTTAGCTAGCTTCACCTACTATCAAGGATTCTCCAGCCAGTCTCAAAGCAGGTAAATGAAGATTCAGAGTAAAATTCTATTAGCTCAGTATATTGAGAACCAGAACCACAGAACCAGAATGATTTCAAACACTAAGTAGTAAATGAGTTAAGGGATTGACTGCATAAGTACTAAGGGAGATCAGTTAATAGGGATTGACTGCATAGGAGACTGAAGGCTGTCTGTCTATCTTTATGTACACATAAAGAGCTGAGGGCAGTGATAGGCCACTGTACATCTGTCCGAGTTTTTGAAAGTGGCCAGACAGTGCTCCCCAGTGACCTTTCAATGCGTAGCCTGTCATCTGACTGGATAGCAACATGTTCCCTAGCATATTCTTTAGTGATTCTGTGTGTTTCCTCCTTAGATGGTACTTTGGAAAGATCACTCGGAGGGAATCGGAGAGGATGCTGCTGAACCTGGAGAACCGGAGAGGAACCTTCCTGATCCGGGAGAGCGAGACCACAAAGGGTGGGACTGAGCAGCACATTCATGTCACACACAATATCTAAAAGAGAAATAAACTAACCAATCATAAAATCAGGACATAAACACAAAATGCAAATTTGGATATAAAAGCAAACAGATAGCAGAGCACAACGAGAGACTCTCATCTCAAGGGCCTTCACCAAACAGATAGCAGAGCACAACGAGAGATGCTATTCTCAAGGGCCTTCACCAAACAGATAGCAGAGCACAACGAGAGACTCATCTCAAGGGCCTTAACCAAATGTGAGACCGAACAGATAAGTCTTAAGACCTTTTTTAAACTAATCAACTGACTAGCAGTTCCTGGTGTCAACGGGGAGGTCATTCCATAGCACAGGAGACAGAAAGGAATGGCCTGTGAGAGCAACCTGTTTCAAATCAGGAACAACCAGCAGGCCAGCCTAGGAGGATCTAAGGGTACGGACCGGCTAGTAAGGGAAAAGTAATTCAGTAAGGTGAGTAGGACCAGTACCATTGAGTGAGCCATAAGTCAGGAGAAGTAGATTTAAGAGATTACTTGATGGGAAGCCTATGATGTTTAGCCAGGACTGGTGTAATGTGGTGGTACTTTTTCATACCAGTCAAGATTCTGGCAGCTGCATTCTGAGCTATTTGTAATATATCAATTGCTTTAGGTGGAAGGCCTGCAAATAGGGAGTTGCAGTGGTCAAGCCGAGCGGTTACAAAATCATGAATCAAAATCTCAGCTTCCGTGAGAGAGAGAAAACCTTGAACTTTGAGAATCTTCCATAAAGGGAAAAAAGAGGGTTTGACAACAGAAGAAATATGTGCCTACAAAGACATTGTGGCATCTAAGTGTACACCAAGGCTCTGTGCTGACTCAAACTGGAACCTAGACTCAGTCACTGTAAAACTAAATGCAGTAAGTTTTTTCCCCTACTCGCACAAATTCACAGTACCTTTCTCCTTGAATCGTACACTCTGTACTCCTTTGGGTGTACATGGCCTTTCCTTCGTCCGCAGCCCTGATTGCAAGTTTCTTTTTTCATTATTGAGGGCTGAATCAGACCCAGGTGCTTCTGATTTCCTGCAGTCCCATGGCATTCTGGGAAATGTAGTCCCTGTAACCCTTCATGGACTACAATTGTTCTCCTTTAGACTTCCTCCGTCACCTCAGCCACAATACGTAAGGAGTAACCCACAACAGGGTGTGCGGTAAGAATTGTCTTGCCGCACACCCTGGAGTGTGTTATGTCGCTTATAAAATTTAGCATTTTCTTTTTTTTTTTAAATAATTACACAAACTGGCTTTTTTAAGGAAAAAAAATAAGAAATATATTATGTATCCTTCCGCAGAGAAAAAATAGTCCCTGAAGACTGTTTGATTGTAACAAATATATTTTGTACTTTTTTTTTTTTTATTTGCCATAAACATTACATTGAACACTGCCATTTATAATCTGTGGGAGGATTCATGAAACAGCCGAACTCTGCGCTGCACTACACTGCACTGCACTGGTACTCAAGGGAGGGGCTTCAGAGAGTGTGTTTTGTAAGAAACGATCCTATTCAGCCTTTGCGGCCTTCAAGAGAAGCTGACCAATAATTTCTGAGGCTGTTTTCACCCCGATGGCCGGTAACCGGCATAATTTCTCTAGAATGTAAACCAGCATTAGATGATATGTGGACTAAACGACTTCCGTGTGAGTCTGCACAGTGCTGCAGTCCTTCCTATCTGCGGCGAGCACAATAGAATTCTATGCCGAGCTTGACCTTGTTTAAAAGCCCAGTGGTTGTGTCAGCAGAGAGCAGGAGAGATTTTAATTTTGTTTTAAATATGTTTCTGAAATCGGAGGGTAGTGGTGAGATGTACCTGTTGTGTCAAGTTTAAATATTGCATACTCGCGAGTCACTCGCTAGTCACTTTTATAAGGCGCTATTTAGTTTATTGTGTGTATTGTGCTACAACATGGAATCACAATGGATTTAATGAGGAGTTTTTGCCACTGAGCAACACAAAAAAAGCCATAATGTCAAAGTGAAAAATAAAATCGACATTGTTCTAAATTAATTACAAATATAAAACAGAAAATAATTGATTGCATAAGTATTCACACCCTTTGCTATAACACACCTAAATAAGCTCTGGTGCAACCAATTGTCTTTAGAAGTCACATAATTAGTTGAATGGAGTCCACCTGTGTGCAATTATGGTGTTTCACATTATTTCATGTTAAACACACCTGTCTCTGGGAGCCTCTACAGCTGGTTGGTACATTTCCTAACAAAAACTACATCATGAAGACAAAGGAACATTCAAAGTAAATCCAGAATAAGGTTCTTCAAAGGCACCAATCAGGGGTAGGATATAAGAACATTTCTAAGGCATTGAATATCCCCTTGGAGCACAGTAAAGTCCATTATTAAGAAATGGAGAGAATATGGCACAACTGTGAATCTGTCTAGAACAGGCTGTAGCGTCAGAAGGGGGGTCATAATATCATTCTGTGCATGAAAATAACAGAATTGGAATGTACAGGGGGGAGTCTTAAACCATTCTCTGTGTCTTCTTTGTTTGTGGTCTCAACCTCCCCCACTGACAAAGAATGCTTTTAAAAAGAGTCGTAAACGAAGTACTGGACACATGGCTTATCTTCACGATCAGTGACTGATCCATTCGGTGCCACAAGCCAAACAATTCTAGGTGTCTTCACGTTTGGAGGGATGAAATGCATGCTGCTGCTCTGAACAAAGTTGCAGAGTCATGGGAGCATATGTGCTCGAATTCACAGAAGGCAAGGAAGAACCAATGTTCTGAATAATGGCTAGAATCATCTTCTGAGGAAGGGCCTTGCCGTCTGTCCTACGAGAGACTGGATCAGTAAACGGGATACTGCATTAATCAGAAAGCGGGTCTTTGTTTCCATGTATCTGCACGAAACGAACTGAAGCGAAGCTGTCAATTATGTTTTTGGAAGATTCCGAGAGAATTGCCACAAACAAGAACACTTACAAACTATATAACTTTTCAATTGCAAAGCATTAGCTGAACTGAGTTACGTCTGATCAACGGAACTATTCCCAGTGGGAAAACTGCCAACAACAAAGATAATGTTGCAAGACTTGCAGATCAACAAGCTGATCTTCATTTGAAAACATATAAAAATATTTGTATTGCGAGCCTACACAATACAATGCGTGCCATTTTTATTGGAACTTCAGATCGAGAGCTGCAGTGTTCATCAACACAAACTTGACGTCTGTATATGGAAATCGATGCGTATTCAGCATATCAGCCATCCTCAAAAACTGAGTATCCAGGCGAGAAGGGCACTAGTCAGGGAGGCCTCCAAGAGACCTATGGCAACTCTAAAGGAGTTACAGTCTTCCACGGCTGAGCTAGGAGACACTGCATACTGCAACAATAGCCCGGGTGCTTCACCAACTGGCCTTTTTATGGGAGAGTGGCAAAAAAAAAAAGCCTTTGTTGAAAAAAAACATAAAATCTCGGCTAGAGTTTGCCAGAAGGCATATGGGAGACTCTGAGACCAAATAGAAGAAGATTCTATGGTCCGATGAGACCAAAACAGAGCTTTTTGGACTCAACGCTAAGTGCTATGTTTGGCTCAAGCCTAACACCATACATCATCCCTAGAGAACAGCATCCCTACCGTGAAGGATGGTGGTGGCAGCATCGTGCTATAGGGATGCTTCTCTGCGTCAGAGCCTGGAAAGCGTGTGAAGATAGAGGGCAAAATGGATGTAGCAAAGTACAGAGAAATCCTGGAGGAAAACCTGTGGAAGTCTGCAAGAGACCTGGGGAGAAGATTAACCTTCCAGCAGAACAATGACCACAAACATACAGCCAAAGCCACACTGGAGTGGCTTAAAAACAAAAAGGTCAATGTCCTGGAGTGGCCCAGTCAAAGCCCGGACCTCAATCCAATTGAGAATATCTGGAAAGAGTTGAAAATTGCTGTTCACCAAAGTTCCCCATCCAACTTGATGGAGCTGGAGCAATTTTGCAAAGAAGAATAGGCAAAAATTGCAGTGTCCAGATGTGCAAAGCTGGTAGAGACTTATCCAAATAGACTCATGGCTGTAATTGTTGCCAAATGTGCCTCGACCAAATATTGACTCAAGGGGGTGAATACTTATGCAATCATTTATTTTCTGTTTTGTATTGTAATTAATTTAGAACAATTTGTAGATTTCATTTTTCACTTTGACATTATGTACCTTTTTGTGTTGATCAGTGGCAAAACTCCTAATTAAATCAATTTTGATTCCATATTGTAACACAATATAATGTGGAAAAGTCCAAGGGGGGTGAATACTTTTGAGTGTGTGTGTGTGTGTGTGTGTATATATATATATATATATATATATATATATATATATATATAATATATATATTTAATGCAGTATAGTACAGGGTTACAATGCAATATTCATATTTAAATGCAGTATATTTTACAGTAAGTGCACATACTAATGTTACTAAAACACAATATTAAATAGGATGCAACATGCTAGGATCACAAGAGGTTATATCTACAGTGACATACTAGTAGTGCAGGATAGTGCATTAGCTGAGGATCCAATAACTGGGGGCGCATATCAGGGAAGTCCTGTGCATGGAGGAGTGGTAGGTCAAGAGATCTACAAGTGCAGTTAAACAGGATTACCCCAATTTGGCTGATTAAATGCGTTTTCTTCACTAGCCAACAGAGAAAAGAAAACGGTAGCCCATCATGTTTTATTATAACACTGCGATATTCTAGGTAAGAGCGGCTGGCAGAGTCTTGTTTGAATTCCATTTTGAGGGGTATGTTTTCTCGGCCACTTCAAAACGGATTGGGGCAGCATTTCATATGCTCCGTGTGATGGATATTTTTTTTTGTCCAAAGTTTTTTGCAAATACGTATGGTAATCTTTAAGAATTGCGGAAACTTTTTTTTTAGCTAAAATAACTCAACCGGTTCCGTGTTCAAACACCATATCGGGCAGGCAGATAGTACTACTTGACTAGGAGTGCTTTTTTTTGCAACCGAAAAAATAGATAAAGTATTTAGCGTGTTTTCATTTTTTTTTGCGCATGCAAGGTTTATTTTTTGTGCCTCTGCGAATGCTTTTGAATGCGCGCAAACCAACCAGTCGTCCAAATAGTTTAGGATCCGAATACCCTGCAGCCTGAGTGGAGCCAGTGCTGTATCCATGCACTTTGAAAATGTGCGCGGTGCCAGCGAGAGGCCAAATGGCAGCACGCAGAGTTCATACGCGTTGCCTTGAAAGGCAAAGTGCAGATATTTTCTGTGCGCGGGACGGATCGGGAAGTGAAAGTAGGCGTCTTTTGCAGGTCGATCGATGTGAACCTGTTCTGGAGGTTGAGGGTGCAGATGCTGGGTTGCCCCAGGAGGGGTGCACCAATTCCAGGAAGTCCTGGCATAAGGGGAGGGTGTGCTGTGGGTGCCCCTTCTGCTGGAGGAAGTGGTTCCCCTTTACCCCCTGTTCTGTCGGCCATGGGATATCCGTGGCTGTAGCTGCATGCTGCATTAGCTCCCAGAACTCCTCCCTCCGGGACACGTGTGGCAAGGGTGGCACGGTGCTCCCCACTGTGGCCTGCCTGACGGAGGTGGATGGGTCCAACCTGGATGCCGTGAAGGACAGCTCGTCTTGGCTATGTGGTCTCGGCAGAGGGGACGGGGTACGAGACTGGGGGGGCTGGGGCTGCCCGGTGGTAGGGGGCAGCCTGCCCTGAGCCTTTAATAGGGTCTCCAGCATAGTTTGCTGAGCCTTTACAGTCTCTGCCGCGACGCGCCGCTCAGCCGAGCTTGGGCACCTTTGAGGCGACTGCGATGGCGAACATCTGCGCCTACGTGGGGAAGGGAAGCGGTACCTGCGTGGTGACCTCCTGTCCCCGGTGAGCATTCCCTTGAGTGGTACCGCCTTGGCAGTGACCATAGTGCCGATGGTAGGCACGGTCAGGGCCAAGCTGTAGGCGGCGCCGAAGATGTTTACACTGGTGCCGAGTCACTCGGGACAGGATAGGCGCTGTTTCTTCAACCTCGCAATTGGTGGGAAAAACCACGGTCGTGCCAGGGTATGCAGCCATTTCAATCGGTGTGGTCACCGAGGGCAAGCACAGCCGTGCTAGGAAAGCCCGAGGAGTGTAGTTGTGAGTACACGAGGGAGCTGCATTTGAACAAACAAAAGGAAAGGCAGCGCTTACAAGTGTGTTTCTATTTGTTTGGAATGTGATTTACCCCAGCGTTTTGTTTCCATGTTGAAATTATAAGTATCTGGGAGATCCTGTTTTTCTTGATTATTAGGCTGTTAATAACATGAATATATTCCTAATCAGGTAGCTAGCCTAATATCAAGTATTCATGTTTTTAAAAAATTAAAAATATGTACTAGCCTAATAATAACAGCTTGTTTTATGTATGAGAAGTCTATGTATATGTGGATAAGTCATCTACAATGTGGTGTCTGTATATGTGGGTAAGGGATCTACAATGTGATCCTACTTAGGAGTGTTGGTTATATTAGTAGATAATTGTTCTTGTACAAAAACTGAGTAGCACCATTAATAATAATAATAATAATAATAATAATAAATAATAATAATAATAATAATAATAAAATAGCAAACCAAAAACTGCCTTTAAGACAGAGAGGACTACAATCTAAATGGAGGGACCTCTTTCCATTGCATATAAACATATAATGTTTTAAAATCAGCCTTCCAGTGAAAAAAGAATGGATATTAAACAGTTATCATCAATCGTTGTACTCTGGATTAGAATATTAGACCAAGAAGACTAATCATTTCACAGAATAGTTTTTGAACACTTTGATTTTCTTCATTATTTCTCAGCATGGCCAAGCCCATACTTGCTGTGGACATTCTTTGGGTAAAATCTGTATGCCACACATTTCTATGTGGTGAAGCTCTAGATGAGTCAGTCTTTGTCACAATCATGTTATTTACAGTGGGGGTGTTTGTGTAAGTCCTTGTGAATTGAGTTGGAATGTAGAGGGAGAGACAGTAGGCTGTGTGTGGGGGTGGGGGAGAGAGAGTGAAAGTGAGATAGACAGAAATAGGTCACTGTGAAGCTTCTGCTAAATATCCCAAGCCTATTTCTAACTCTAATAAAGCATCCCAAAGTCAGAGTGCCCCCTGAAGTCTAGCTCTGGGAAGTTCATCAGGGCTTTCAGCTGCAAACTCTTCATTGTGGTGCTGCACCCATGCCTCACATTGTGTATAACACTGCTGCGCTTCATTGACTCGCAGGTGAAAGAGTGCGTGCTGATGTGTTGGAAGCAAGCCTGGTCAGGCCAACTGTCAGTGTAGAAAATCTGCTGGTTCTATTCTTCCAGCACTGTAGAAACGCAGCTTCTCATTCATCCAAGCAGGGCTGTGCAGAATGGGTTGAGAGGTGTGTGCAGGGGTCCCAAGGGATGGTTTGAGAGGTGTGTGCAGGGGTCCTAAGGGATGGCTTGAGAGGTGTGTGCAGGGGTCTTAAGGGATGGTTTGAGAGGTGTGTGCAGGTGTGGCAAATTGGCTGGTAAAGGGAACAGGTGTAGCGGTGATGCGGTGCAGGAGTGACTGGCAGACAACGGTAATCCAGTGAAAAGTGCTTTATTTCTTTTCCAGGTCTGGTGACCGTAATATAAGCAAATCCAAGGCGATACACAACAATGTGTAACACACGGGGATAACAATAAACAGGGCACAGTCCCGAACAAAACGAACAGAAGGTCACCAGTCCTGGGTGAGTGCAGTCGTGATGGTGGTTAGTGCAAACACAGATAGTGCGGTGTGCAGTGGTGCTCCGGACAGTGCTGACCCTTGGCGACAGCTCTGGAATAGTGCTTTAACTGTCTGTTGGTGAAAAACACAGACAATTACACAGACAAACACAACAAAACACAACACGTAATTCTCTTTAGCAAAGAGAGTTCCTCTCTCGATCCTTCTCTCTCCAAATGTTAACCCAAACGAAGGAAAAGATCAGCGTTACCCTTGCCCCTATATGTAATCCCGCATGATATCTAGGTAAACAGTTGCAGCTGCCTTATTACTTGCAGCTGCCCCTCGTTTACCTTTCAAGTCAATACGGTCTTACAACAGAGTCTCGCTGCTTTCCAGGCTGACCCACTTCCCGGTCCCGGAAATTAACTGTCAGTCCAAATGGCATGGTTTTAAAGTGGAACAGCCCTTCTGGTGTTGAAAATGCGGTTTTCTCTCTGGAGCTGCGGGTTAAAGGGATTTGCCAGTATCCCTTCGTCAGGTCCAGAGTGGAAATAAACCTAGCTTTTCCCAGTCTGTTTAAAAGTTCGTCAACCTGAGGCATGGGATATGCATCGAACTTAGCAATAGCGTTTACCTTTCTGAAATCCACACAGAGGCGGTTGGTGCCGTCTTTCTTAGCAACAATGACAATGCACCACTGGCTCCTGGAAGGTTCAATCACACCAAGCTCGAGCATATCCCATACCTCTTTGCGAACGCCAGTTGGTCGACTTTCCGGGATCCGGTACAGTCTCTCTTGCATTGTGACACCTGGTGGAGAGATAATGTCATATTCAACTAAGTTTGTTTTGCCAGGCAATTCAGAAAAAACATCGCTGAACTCAATAAGCTTACGCAGCTATCTTTGCTGATGTGGAATCAATTGTTCCCCCATAGAAATCGCTGTTGTGCTTGGGTTCTCTGGACAGGGGCCTAAATCATTCTCCATATTGCCTGAGGCTATAAATAAGACCTCCCTTGCCTGCCAGAGCTTTAACAAATTAACATGGTAAATTTCATGGTCATTCCAGTGATCGGGCTGTCTAATTTCATAATTTACTTTCCCTATAGCTCGAGTCACCTCATACGGCCCCTGCCATTTAGAACACAGTATTGATTCTGATGAGGGAAGTAGCAGCATTACCTTGTCCTCTGGTCGAAAGGTTCGACTCTGTGCATTTTTGTTGTAATGCTGCTGCTGTTGGTGCTGAGCCGATCTGAGGTTGTCTTGGGCCAAACGACTGACCAAATCCAGGCGATCTCTTAGTAGGAGCACATACTTCACTACATTTTTGGACGAGCCTTTGTGCTCCTCCCACTCCTCTCTCAGCAGGTCGAGAATGCCGCGAGGCTGCCCGCCGTACAGGAGCTCAAAGGGGGAGAACCCCGTTTGAACTCTGCGGCACTTCTCTCACCGCAAAAAGGAGGTAGGGAAGAAGCGATGCCCAATGTTTCTGCTCCTGTGTTACGAATCGCCTCAGCATCGACTTTAAGGTCTGATTAAAACGTTCAACCAGACGGTCCGATTGTGGATGATAAACGGGCGTCCTGATGGGACGTATTTTTAATATTTTGTACACCTGCTGTAATGTTTTGGACAGAAAATTGGTCCTGTGATCGGTCAAAATCTCCTTGGGGATCCCTACTCTAGCCATAATCTGTGCTAACTCGGCAGCGGCACTAGTGGACCTCAATGGAACTGCCTCCGGGTATCGCGTTGCATATTCCACCACCACTAATATATGCGTATACCCAGAGTCAGAAGGTAGCAAAGGGCCCACTATGTCCATTGCAATGCGCTCGAAAGGAGTGGAAATAATCGGCAGTGGGACCAAAGGGGCGGGGTGCACTCGACCCCAGAGCCATCAACATCCTTACCTTCAATGGACCGGACCTGCCCCAAGCGTGCACCAGTGAAGGGTCGTTATGTTGGCCCCACACTAGGTCCACGTTTGGGTACCACGGGTCCGGTACATTGAGAGGGGCTGGAATAACCTCTGCCCTAGTCGGCCAAGTAACCTCGCTCTCTGTCACACTGCTTTCCCACTCCCTTCGACTGGCATTTGTTACCATTGCAACACTCTCCCACCAGACCCCAGCCTTGTCTCAAAAACGCTCCCTCCCATTTCGTGGTCCGTCTCTCCTTATTTGTTTTTCTAGGACGGAAAAGAGGGGAAAACATTTCAGTGTGAAAAGGAAACACATCACCAATTCGTTCCCTTTTCTTTTTTTCTGCCACGTTTACACGTGTGGCTGAGACTGCCATTATTTGCATCAATTCTTTGAATTTTGGCCAGTCTCGGCCCAGAATAACTGGGTATGGCAACCTTTCCGCCATCCCGACTACAAGGTGACGTTTTATCGGTCCTACCGATAAATATACTTTTAATGTGGGGTATGCCGCCGTGTCTCCATGGATACAGGAGATGGCCACCTGACCTCTTGGCCGCCACGACATACCGCCCAGGAGAGCTGTCCTAATCAAGGTTTGCTCACACCATGTGTCCACTAACGCGTGGATTTTTATATTCCCTAAAACCACGTCAATCAGACAGGGTCCCTCCCGTTTTCCCCACGCTTACCAGTTCCAGGTGCCCAGTTGCATGCAGCCACATACTCCTTGGCAGCGGTGCATGACCTGGCCCTGTGTCCCAGCTGGTTGCAGCTAAAACAGACAGGGGGGACAGAGGGAGCAGATGTTAAATATCTGTCCCGCTGCTGGTAGAGCAACATGGCAGTGGCAACACCTCTACCCCAGCTGGGGGCCAACCTCGGTCTCCATGGGGGGGAGGTAAGGGGGCCCAACGGGGTCGGCAGTCTCAATGGTCTTGGTCCCGGGAAAGAGGATGGTGGTGGTGGTGGTGGTGGTGGAGGAGAGGGAGGGAGAGGTTGGCTACTGCGAAGGGCAGGGACTGACAGTATCCCGACCTGGGCTGATGTCAGGGAGTCCTCGTAGTCTTCCACGAGTCTGACCGCCTCCTCCAGGGTGTCCGGGTTGTAGCGCCGTATCTAGGCATGGGTTTCGGCGCCGACCACATGGCAGAATTGTTCCACCACAATGGCTTCCCCCATTTGCTGAGTAGTCGTCTTCTCAGAGGTCAGCCAATGGACCATGTGGTTGCACAACCGCTCGGCGACCACCCTGGGGCGTGTCTCCTGGGCTCTCAGGAACTCGCGGAACCGGGTCTGGTGGGTCTCCACGGTGATGTTGAGGTGGCGGAGGATAGCCTGCTTGACCAGGTCGTAGTTGGCGGCGTGATGGTCGTTCATAGCTTGGTAAGCTGCCTGAGCCTCTCCAATCAGGCAGGGTCCCACTTGACTTGCCCAGAACTCCCGCGGCCATTCCGTCGCAGTAGCTAGCCACTCAAACGCCACAAATACGCTTCCGGGGCATCCTCTGCCGTCATTTTCATCGCCCATGCCTTCGGGGGCGACATCCGTGATGTTGTGGTAGGGGTCGTCACCGTGGCAACGGCCAGCCCTACCCGTTCAATGAGCGCCATATAGTGCTCTTCCCTCCTTCTCTCCTTTGCATCCCGTCTGCTCTCCAGCGCCTGCAGCAGCTCCGTCAGTGCTTGCGGTCCATCCCAGATCTGACACCACGTGTGGCAAAGTGGCTGGTAAGGGGAACAGGTGTAGCGGTGATGCAGTGTAGGAGTGACAGGCAGACAACGGTAATCCAGTTAAAAGTGCTTTATTTCTTTTCCAGGTCTGGTGACCAAAAAATAAATAACAATAAACAGGGCACAGTCCCGAACAAAACGAACAGACGGTCACCAGTCCTGGGTGAGTGCAGTCGTGATGGTGGTCGGTGCAAACACAGATAGCGCGGTGTGCAGTGGTGCTCCGGACAGTGCTGACCCTTGGCGACAGCTCTGGAGTAGTGCTTTAACTGTCTGGTGGTGAAAAACACAGACAATTACACAAACAAACACAACAAAACACAACACGTAATTCTCTTTAGCAAAGAGAGTTCCTCTCTCGATCCTTCTCTCTCCAAATGTTAACCCAAACGAAGGAAAAGATCAGCGTTACCCTTGCCCCTAGATGTAATCCCGCCTTATTACTTGCAGCTGCCCCTCGTTTACCTTTCAGGTCAGTACGGTCTTACAACAGAGTCTTGCTTCTTTCCAGGCCTACCCACTTCCCAGTCCTGGAAACGAACTGTCAGGCCAGCCCTAACAGATACTTATCTCGTTCTTTAGTGCCCTCACAGGTTGGGAGGAAGATTTATCACCAGAACTCATTGTATTTCTGTCACAGCAGGGCTCTGCAGAATGGGTTGAGAGGTGTGTGCAGGGGTCCCAAGGGATGGGTTGAGAGATGTGTCAGGGGTCCTAAGGGATGCTTTGAGAGGTGTGTGCAGGGCTCTGCAGAATAGGTTGAGAGGTGTGTGCAGTGGTCCTAAGGGATGATTTAAAACTGGGTATCGCCAATAGCTCAACTTGTATTCACTAGTATTTTATAACGTGACACACAGTTAAAGATGTATTGTCTTCATACAGCTGGTATTCCATGCTTTGCTGTGACTGTCCTGCTCACATATAGCTGGTTAGTGCTTACGTGATGATAAAAACACTTTGGGTCATATCAGTTACTCAAATGTGTGAAATAACTTCGATATCCTATGCTTGCTTGCTTGCTTAATACAATAGTACAAAATTAGTACAATTTTCTGACAACTGAAATGTGCAGGGTCAAGGTTTTCCGGAACACTCCTCAAATGCACTCTTCAAGGATCAAGGTGAAGTTTGAAAGCCTGTTCCTCTACCATGCCCCCGAGAATACTTTATTTTTCTAGTTTGTTGTAAATTATCTTTGGAAAGGGATTCTAATGCATTTTTCTGTGTTGTCTCATTTAGAAAAAAAGAAACTTCAATAGCGTTTCAACGAGAGGTGTTTTTCACGGCCGTCACTTTTCAGTATATCTCAATCCATGTGCTATGAAGCTAATGGCATGTCTGTTATCTTTCCGTTACAGGAGCCTACTGTCTCTCAGTTCTCGACTACGACAACACAAAAGGCCTGAATGTGAAACACTACAAAATCCGCAAGCTGGACAGCGGCGGGTTCTACATCACGTCACGGACGCAGTTCAGCAACCTGCAGCAGCTGGTCAGCTACTACCACAGTGAGTGCAAGGAGCCTATTCCAACTCCAAACATGATCCTCCCATCCCATTGCTAGCCCAGGAGAAAACTGTGCTTGCTGAAAGCAGTATTAGCGTTGTTGTTGTTGTTATTGTTGTTTATATTTATTTATTTATTTCTTAAGCGACTTACAGTTACAAAATATCACAATGCAGAGTATCACATTACAGATAAGAGCAGTTAAGAAGTACAGTAAAATCAGTAGAAAATAAGAGCAAATTCAAATAAGAGCAAATTCAGATAAGTGCACATTACACCATTATAGACAACACCACAGTAGTTCAGTACATAACCCACCAAGGAAGCACACAAACCTGGCAACTCTGCAAACTTTCAATCAAAACATGTCATTGTCATTTCTTTGGTATAGGGATTCATGTGTGTTGGTCAGAACTGGTAAGACTGGCGTAATTTCGTGCAATTTGATTTCTTAAGCTTTGAGATGAACTCCACACCCCTGTGTATTCCTCCCTACTTCCCTATTATCATGTACAAAGGTGAAAATGTAAATGAATGGATCTGTAAGCATCTCCCGTGTCATCCCCCAGAGCACGCAGATGGACTGTGCTACTCTCTGACCGAGGTGTGTCCCACCCTGAAGCCCCAGACTCAGGGACTGGCCCGGGATGCCTGGGAGATACCGAGAGAGTCTCTGCGTTTGGAACTCAAACTGGGACAAGGCTGCTTCGGGGAGGTCTGGATGGGTAAGCACTGCCAGACACAGAGAGAGAGAGACCCACACACACAGAGAAACAGTGAGACACACACAGAGACAGACACACAGAAACACAGTGAGAGAGAGCGAGAGACACATACAGAGAGACACAGATAGAGTGAGAGACATAGAGAGAGACAGACACACAGAAACACAGTGAGAGACACAGAGACTCACACACGGAGACACAGAGCAAGAGACACACACACACAGGGAAACACAGAGAGCGGGAAACACAGAGACACACACACAGACAGAGAGAGAGAGAGAGGCAGACTTTTAAGATCGTTTTTAATCATAAAATCCCATTAAAGTGCAATAAGTTAAAACACAACAAAATTAAGAGCCTGGCACATCCGCATTAAAATCCTAAAAAAAACATAATTTCCTTAAAAACAGATTTAAAAAAAAAAAAAAAGATCATTATATATATATATATACACACACACACACACACACACACACACTGTATATAAGCACAACACGATCTCCCTCCTAACTCACAGCCCACACATCACCTCTCCGGGTTATTGACCAGCACCTTGAACTGCACCACGACATCAGCCAGCCCACCTCCAGAGATGATTTCTCATGAGCCAGTAAAATGGCCAGTTTTACCGGACCCATCTTAAAACTGTAGGAGACCCCAAAAATATATAAGTATTTACTAAAAACTAGGGCTGCACCTAATCCAGGATTCGGTTTCGGATTCGTCCCGAATACCTACTTTTTGAGCAGGGTTGGGATTCGGTCGAATACTTAGGATTCGGTGAATTGAATCCTACATCTGTACATCCATTTTAATACATCCCTCCAATTTGTGCAGTTCTTTTTAAATAAGACACAAATCCGGTACTGAACGTAACTGTTGTGCAGTATTTAAAAACAAGAACACGTTTGATTAACTCTGCTGCAGCTCTCAGCTCCCTAAATTACTGGTGTCGCATGCACTAAACACACGCAGCTGCTGAATGCAAACATACCCCTGTATGCAACAGCACCTTTTCATGGAGTAAAGTTATGTAGTAAACCTGCAATATATAGTAACGGTAAACTGTTGTAGATTTTTGTGCTTTGTTGCTTTGTCTGTCAAACATGTTCTAGAGATCCTACTGAAATAAAAACAAAAGTAAAAAAATCGGTGCACAAAAATATACAATTTATGTAACTTTAAAACTGTCAGATGCGTTGTTGAACAATATATGCTTTAGTAAATTAAATTTTACGTTATTGCAATGTGTGCCAATACAAGTTGAACCGTTTGGGAACTGCTGTATTTTATTAAAATGTTTTTTAAACTATTTCATAGCTTATTTGATATTGCACACACGGTGCATTTAAATCAACATGGGTTTTATTTCGCAGGGAGATAATTCAGATCACTCATCACGGTAATTTTTTCGTCATAGCTCTCAGATCAGGTGACACAGGTTGAAACGTCATTAAAGAAAATAGTGGGTTATGACTAGTGGTTTAGTCCTAAATCTTAAAGCACGGGAACGCCAATTCAAATATAGATTTTTCTAACACAAATGGCTGGAATTTACATTTTATTTGTACATTGAACTTGAGGGAACACATTTGGCCTGTTTTGAAAGCATCTAGCAGGTTAATGTTGTCTGTGGTTTGTTTTTGTTTTTTAGCTATTTTTGTCATGCATGTTTTGTTTTATACTCTTTTCTATTATGTCATCCCCAGTGCAGAACTTCAATCACCACGCTGTAGTGTATCACTTTTTTCTGGAGCTCTGCATCCAATACAATTATGAATCACACTAACGCACAATTTTTTTATTCGTCATCAATTTAAGAACTGTATCAGTACATTTATTTAAAATGTATCTTTAAAGACTATTTGCTGACAGTTTTAAACAATTTAATTGTGCACTGCATTCTGAATATTAGCTAAAAAAAATTAAAAAACATCGGTTCTGGTATGTAGATGTGAGTAACATTACCTACCAGTGGTTTGTATTTTAAATAAATGTGTAGCACTTATTTGTGTTTTGTAATATATAGTAAATCTTAAATGCAAGGGCAGTCATTCACGCCAATCCCCGGGCCTGTGACTGGTGTGCAAAACAGCCTTAAACCTGTGTTTATGGCCACAATGGTAGCATGAACTTCAGTTGTCGCCGTCAGCGTTTTTACAAAAAAAAAAAAAAAATACTGTTATCCTTCTTAAAGTAGTACTATAGTTTGTAATAGAAGTACTAATGTTCCCTTCAGTGCATCACAAGGATAACTGAATCGGACAATTGTGCGGGAGATTTGACTTCAAACATTTAAAATACTCGCTATTCAGAGACTCGGATTCTGAACGTACCATCAAAACTGGTATGTAGGGAATCGGACACGGTGATTTATTTGTTCCTAGTGCTTATTCAATGGAAAGACAGAAAATTGATCACTTCATTTTTGCCCAGCGGTCAGGCTCTATGTAAGCATTTTCATTTAAAAAAAATGGTAAATGTTCTTATTTAATTCTTAAGTCAAGATTCTGCCTAAAGAAAAAAGTACCGGAACGTTTTTCCGGAGCGTTCCGGCTCGAGTACACCCCTGATTATGGCAACGATGGTGCTCTCCTTTCTTGTAACAGTAAAGTAAACAGTTCTGTATTTTGACATTTCTGTTGTGGGGGGAGGGGGCTAGCGGTAAATTGTGTAAGTTTCAAACTGAAATCTTATTCAGGGATATTTCCATTTGGTAATAAATACTATTAACTAAAAGGCTCAAAACTATAGATTGTGCACGTCCCTTGTTAGTAGCTGCCAGTCTGTTTTTTCATTCAACAGTTTTCTTGACAGTTTTTTTAGGTTCGGTATTCGGTTTTGTATTGGACGAATCTTTTGAGACGGACTCGGTATTCAGCCGA